>NW_021604700.1:4687293-4715770 GCF_004785775.1 Grammomys surdaster | reverse complement strand
TTTTTTGTTTGTTTTTTTTCAGATGCAATACCAAAAAAACCATTTCTCCAAGAACAAAACAATATCAGGATTTTAAAATCTGGGCTAGAGAGATGGCTCCGCAGGGAAAGGCATTTGCTGTGAAGCCCGAGGTCCTGAGCTTGATCTCTAGGGCCCACGTGGCAGAACAAGAGAGCTGACTCCTATAAACTGCCCTCCGACCTTCACGTACACAACGTAGTAAACGCTCCCACCAACATACACGCTCAAATAAGTGAATACATTGAAAAAGATCAAAGGTTTTCTTTGAAAGGCATTTTAAAGGAACAAAAAGGGATACTAGGAAAAATATTACACATCACATAACTGAAGACAGAGCAGAGCACATACTCACATGATAGCATGCAAATCCTTAGTCACTGGGGAATGGAAACCTAATCGGCTGTGAGATACCTCGGCCTCTGGGTGTCTTTCTTATTAAAAAGAAAGATCACATAAAGCTTGATTAAGACTGTGTGGAGGAACTGTAATTCCTATATGTTGCCAATAAGAGAATAAAATGTCACAAGCACTACTAAGAACCATTTGACTGTCTCCTAAAATGGTATGCACCTACAATATGACCCAGTTATTCTACCTCAAATATCCTTGAAAAGAGACTCAGGAATGTGCCTGTATTGTAACTTTCCCATGAACATTCAAGGAAGATTGATTGATAATTGTCCCAAAGTTAAAATAACCCAAATATCCATCAATAACTGAATGGCTAACCTGTCATATATTTATATACACTATATACTATATAATAAAATACTAGTCAAAAGTGAATGAACTATAGACTCAACTACCTGTTTAAGCCTCAGAATTATTATAACTGAAATTGAAGAGAAATGTAAAGTGTATATTGATTTTATTTACATAAAACTTTAGGAAGCAATGATTATTGTGTTGTAATAGAATGCGTGTCGGTGGCTGTGGAGGATGGGACTAGAGTGCTGGGAGGGTAGCATCACAACAAGCAAGAGGAAGCTCCTGGGTGATAGATGTGTCCATTGTTTTGACTGCAGTAATGGTCTCAAATGTGTAAATCAAAGTTTACGACACGTGTTCCAGAGAGGTTTATCTCACTTTGTGTCAGTTGAACATCTGATAACATTGTTTTCATAAGAGAATGTCTGAGATATAACTCTGGGTATACGCATTCTTTTAAAATTATATAAATATTGAAGAGAGAACCGCTGACTTCAAATGGATGGTGAGAGAGAAGAAGCCATGGCTCTCCTATAGAGGGCTTAATGCATACTTCTTCCTTCAAGAGCCTTCATAGACTTCAAGGCCCTGTCTCTCACTCAGCTCTGGTATTCAGCTGTATGCTAGCCAAGAGGTGCTGACAACACTGCTGGACTGTGTGAGGTATCTTTATCATCCCACTTCCACGTTTCTTATGGTTCCATTTATATCTTGTCAACTTTAGCCTATCAAAGACCGTTTGCTTATATAGCTATCCAACTGCCCTTTGTCCTATAAACACATCTGACTATAACAATTTGAAATACGAATAGAATAGTGAAACATAAAGTGGTTTGTTTTTTTTGTTGTGTTGTGTTTTTGTGGGACTACTGCATAGAAACACAATACAGGCATGTTCTCCTTTTCCGCAAACCTCACTCAGAGATTCTACAGAAGGTAAAAGTTTATTTCTTTGGAAGATACCAGAGAAGGTTATTGTAGTAGATCTCTCAAACTACATACACTAATATTTGCCTTCCAAAAACAAAGCTCCCGCAAAAGGATGTTGCAGGAGACACTGTTTTTGCAGAGTCTGTTCAGATATGATGAGAACCCTGCTCAGACCCACCAAATTCTAGCAGTATCCCATTCATGCGACTCACGGCTGCATGAATGATTCCATCAACAACAGTGTAGAGATGTACTTTGGGCACTCATGAAGCTCTTTGGCAAGGAGGTGAAGATCAGAGGACCTGCAGAGTCTTTGGATAGCTCCCAGAAGGCACTGCTCCCTCTAGGGCAGAGGCTCTTCCCTCAGTTAATCCTTCCTAGGAACCCTTGGAAAGCCTTGTGTCCATGTGCCCTCAGCTGATTCAAGATTCAATCAAGCTAACAACCTAGGCCTCTGGGTCTCAAGCTTCCTAATGCTGTGACCCTTTAATATAGCTCCTCATGTTGTGGAGACCATAAAGTTATTTTTATTGCTACTTCATAACTGCAATTTTGCTAGTTATGAATTGTAAAATAAATATTTTTGGAGTTAGAGGTTGTCAAAGGGGTCCCAACCCACTGTAGAAAGCCGCGGCTTGTGCTGGCAGCATTCGCCATTGCAAGATGGCGCTGGCATCTGGTGCTCCTCCAAGTAAACAAGTAAACTGCGCATGTGCTATGGTAAAAGCACGCCAAAGTCATAGCCCATCCCCGGGCGTTTTGGCGGGTAACGAGTAAGCAGCCAATCAGAAGTGAACACACCGCTCCAAGGGTATATAAGCAGTGCCTTTTCCAGGCCCGGGGTCTTCCTCCTTACATTGGAATAAACGTTTGTTGCGGAAGGATCCTGATGTGTTGCCGTGTCTTCCTTGCTGGCGAGGTGGGCGCGTCACAACCCACAAGTTAAGAACCGCTGATCTAAACCAACAATCAAACCCTCCAAATCTTGACTTTATGCTAATTGCTCTGTCAAAGGCTTTACCATCGCTCTAGTTACCCAGGTGGACACTAGTTTGGTTTGTATCTATCCTTTGCCTCACAGTCCGTTGCTCAGGAAGTCCAGCTGAGTTTATCTATTATCTTGAATCAATTTTTAATCTACAATGACTTGCAATCTCTAGCTGAGTTTATCACCGTATCTAGGCTGGATTGTTACTTATGGGAGAGGAAGATCCAGCTTTGTCTTCCTTTATTCTGTCTATTTCCTTTCCACACAGTTCTTTGCCATGAAACCTCATTAAAATACAAATTAGTTTCTGCTCTGTGTCAGACTTTTCAATAGCCTTTCCTTGTTCATAGAATCCAGACATGCTACATATGGTTCTTCGGAGCATACAATTTTTCTCCTCATTGAACCCTCCCATTTATAATCTACAGAGCAGCAGGCTAAGTAACATTCAATATCCCACATTTTCCTAATTTACTATCACTTTCAGACTCACACTCTCCTTCCGACACTCACTCCCTGACTATCCTTTGAGTAATCCCTACCTGACTTAGGTGCTATTTACCAAATCTAATAAATCACCACTCTGATAATGTTGACTAGTTTTGCATTTATTGAAATTTTATTTCAGCACCTATTCTTATGATAAGATTTGATATTTTCTATTCTCTGACTTGTGGTATCTTCAGGTCTCCTCATTTATGATTTAAGCAAAATCCCAGACCTGTGTGACTTTACCTTTTGGTTTTTTAAATGAATCATAAACTTTATTTCAAAATGTAAATGTCACTAAACATGCATACATGTCAAAACAATAAATTTTCAATTCCATTATTTTTTCCTTTGCATAGGACATTACAATATAGAATCTATGACTTACAAAATACATAACAAAGTTTTATCTGAGCAAGTCAAGGCCAGATTGGGAACTGTACAACTGTAATACTTCACTGTAGTGATCCAGGAAAGATGGAACATGGCCTTTGGAAGCATGTTGGGAGCTAGGTTAAAAAAAAAAAATGTTCCTATGGAAAAGAAAACTGGGAACTAGATGGAAATGGCCTTGGACTCTTGGATTTTACCTTGGGATTTTGGCAAAGGATCCCACAAAAGTTCCACCGATAGCTTTGGATGGGATAGCTTTAGACCTGGGTCTGTCCAACAAAACCACAGCAGGGATTTCCAGTCACCAAAGAAGGACAGGAGCTCTGACTCCACAATGCACAGTGGCTCAGCAGAGAGACTTATGGTATCGTCCATGGGGTTCCACACACTGGGCACCGAGGGTCTCTCCAATGTGCAATGATGAAACAGAAAGGTCCTTCCACCCACGTACTAGGGTAGTCAGTTATGCCACTGGAGCAGGTGACCCGGCAGTGTCTAGGTCACAGAGAAGAAGATCTAGCTACTCCTGGGGAAGGAATTCTCCTAAGTCTAGGCTCTCATTACTGAGACAGGCAACCTGGCCCACAGGCATTCAGCGAATGAACTTATCTTTTAACAACTATGTGATAGCCTGGCTGTTGCCCTCATTGTGTAGATGATAAAACCACGCCCTGGTTGCTGATGAAATTGGAGCAGAGAAAGATGACATAACTTATTAGCAAGTGCATAAAAGGGCATTTGCCTTAGCCCATGCCCATCAGTAGTATCTATCCATCCTCTACACTAAGTTGGAATCGTTATCAGTTTGTATGCCATGGTAGCTCAAGCCGCTGCAGCAGCACCTGTCTCAAGGCGTATCTTCAATAGAAACATGAAACCCTTGGCAAAAGTTTAAGCATCTGAAGACTTCCATTCCTGACAGTCCATGATCTTGGAAAGTGGAAAAAATCAACTGCAGCTACCTTGATCCCAGAAGACCAGAACACATGAGGATGAGACCCACTGACAAGTTCTTCCATGATGTTTCTGGGAAAGAACACAAGCTATAAGCCAAATGTTATTAGAATAGTTGAAACGCAATAGCTGAAACCCAACTGTACTGATTTCTAACTAGTGGATCACTGAAGGTTTGAACACCAGCGCAGGCAGCGGCTCGGGCCTGTGTGCAGGCCCAGTCCCCAGAGCAGTGGGCAGAGGCGGCCCATGGGGACAAGGAGTGGACTGTGGGGGAGGATCTGGCCCCTGGCAGTGGCTTCCCTCTTCCTGGAAGCTTTCCCCGCAGTGAAGGTTTCCCACATAAGCAAGAAAGTCCCAGGGCCAGAAGACACATGGAGTGGGTTTCCAAGGAGTAGCTTTATTATTCATGCTGTGAAAGTTGGATCTGGATGTGCGCCCTGGCCAAATCCCAGGAGAAGCTTTCTTATATGGGGAGTGGGAAAGAGGAGGGGCTAGGGAGGGGAAGACTTAATTAGCTATATCCCCTGGCCTTTAGATAATTGATTAATATGTAAATCTCGAGGCAGAGGCCTGTTAGTCACGCCCTCTACCTGTGTCTTATGTGACTGACAGTATAGGTTAAATGGAGATGGGACCGCATGCTAGGGCCCTGGGTTCTGGGGGCGTGGCCAAACACCTACAGTCTCTGGGTTCCAGGCCCGTGTCAACCCAGGATGCCCTTCTACAACTCGACAGATCACAACACAGGATTCTTCATAGTCTTGATGAACATTTTAACCTGACTTATAAACAGTCTTTGTTTTATTACTTGTGCTAGCTCCAGAATCTAGAAGAGTGCCAGGCATATATAGCAAGGGCTTTAAAATACTTGTTTGAATAAATGAATGAGTATAGTGGCAATTTTGCTGATGTTATGATGAAACAATTGTTATGAAAGAAACACATTGGATGATCTCCAGGCAGCATTTGACCCAATTGAAATTTTCTTTCCTCAGATTTTCCTGGGGATTGTCAACCAGAAACTCATATTCCTTTCTGGGTCGTTTCAGAGCCCTTCTCTTCTGGGATCTAAACAATAGAATTTCTTATTATCTTCTTCTTGTTTCTGAACCTCATGTCTTGTTCCTAAATTCCTATCTACATATTAATGATTTTCCAATTTCCCATCCTTAGTTTTTATCTGCTCATGAGCTCATGCACATATTTAGTTGAGGCTCTGAGATCTTATTATGACCCCAAACTCACTGTGTTCAACATACGAATGATTGCCCACTCTTTTCCCAAGTAAACAAACAGCAAAACTAGAAGGTCTTTCCTGTCCCTCTGCCTCTGTCCTCTCAGTGATTGGATGGATGGAAGGGTGGGTAGGTGGATGGATAGATGGATGGGCAGGTGGGTGGATAGATAGATGGATGGATGGGTAGGTGGTACCCACCTAGATTGTGAGACAGAACAGACAGATCTAGGTATTACTCTGTCTCTCTCACTTGCCCTCTAGAGCCCAGCCTCTTAGACAGTGGGTCACATAACTACAGGTGGGGATTATGAGAAAATTGACAAGAGTCAAGGTTTCTAAATGCACAAGCAAAAATTAATTTTAAAAAATCAAATGGGTAGTGGAGATGTTTCTGGTAGTGCTCAGCCATCTTGCAACGTGCACCCTCGGAGCAGCCTTGGTTCTGAACACAGAACAGGCACACTGCACCTCACATGCCGTCAGGCATATACCTCCACACTTACTTAACACTTATGTGCTAAATTACAGCATTCTTACTGTACATGTCCAGTTTTATAATCTTACAGAAGTTTGATAGTTTACTTGTAAAAGAAGGGGCCTTTTACTATTTCCCTAACATCATTCCTCAGCATGTAAATATCACATTAATATATCTTTGGATGCTGCTTTTTAAACGTTTGCTGATAGTGGAAGCTTTTACAACTTGTTTGAATGAATACCTAAAAACACTCATTAAAGCATTAACATTGGTTCTTTGTATGCACACTTCCCCTCCTCCCCAACCTCCGAAAAGCATTTCTAATAATCAAGCATGGATACAACATGTAGCAATAACAAAGGTGACAGAGACTCTGGGAGTCTTGCGAGAGGCTGAAGATAAGTAAGAACTCTGAGCTGTGGCAGCTGAATCTCTTCTCCAACTCTGATAGCATTGGCATGAGTCATAGTATCAGAAAGAAGGAAGCAATGGATTTTCCACACTCTGAGTTGGTTATAACACTCTGGGGTATTGTGGTCGCTTCTGTACCAGGCTTTTGATGGGGTGAGGTTGCAGGGGGTAGGGCAGAGTGACTAAAGTGAAACTGAGATTTGAAACCATCTGAACAAAAAGAATCTTTCAACCCAAAATATGGCACTCTGCCATATTGGTTATTTTGAGTTGAAGGTTTTTGAAAAACAGCACATACAGGAAGGGATCTTGGCCTTTCCCATTTCTTCTGAAGCAGAATATAAATTTCCTGTGAGAAAGATGCCCTCCCTGTTCCAAAAAGAGGAAAGCATTCTTATCACTGGAGACAGGAAGTCGATCTCCTGAGATGAATCTGTACAGATAAACCTCACTAAAAATAACGCTTATGTTCCCGAAGTTTGCCCATATATTTCCTAGCCACTTTTGAGCACGTTGTTCTCTCTAGCCCAAGCCCTTCTGCCTATGTCTTGTCATGGCTTCTCATTTATTAACCTTTGTTAAAATGGGATATGTGTTTCTGAGTCTAACAGCTTCTTTGGGTTTTCAATGAACATTTCTTTGAACATTTCCATGATGCATACTAACATTATTATTATTTTTAAAAATGGTATTTTTCCTTTTATTAATCTTTCTCTTGACAGTTTAATTTACTACCTCCAGGAGCTGTACCTGGTGTGGAGGTAGAGTGGGGAAGAGATCTCTGTCCTTCTCCAAATATGTGAAATGAGGAAAATTAAGGGCTCAACACAAAGATGACCAATGCCTTCAACCCATGGGAGCAGATGCTGAACCCTAGCCAGAAATTATGCAGAGAGCCTAAATCAGAGGTTTCCCTTGAGTCCTTCCCTTGAGAGTTCAGGGAATCCTGCAGAAGACTGGACTCTCCCTCCTGCTGGGTTGCCGTGCCCAGCCTTGGTGTGAGAACTTTTGCCTTGTCTTATGCTGTCAGTGTGTGTGTGTGTGTGTGTGTGTGTGTGTGTGTGTGTGTGTGTTTGGTTGTTCTCTCTTGGAGACATTCTCCTTTCTAAAGGGAAACAGAAGGACATTGAATTTGGGGGACAGTGGGTGAGCTTGGAGGAGTAGAAGGAGAGGAAACTATGATCGGGATATATTGTATGAGAAAAGAATCCATTTTCAACTTAAATAAATAAATAAATACCAAAAACAAACAAAACAAAAACAAATAAACCACCACCTCCAAATGAAGGCAATTCTTTCTCATTTCGAGTTTCTATATTAAGATTCTCCTGTCTCCTAATCTCAGATTCAGGGCATTTAGAAAAGTAGTGGAAAGCAATGGGGCCCAAAAATACTCGTTGACTAGTCAGGGGCCATAGCAACTAAGGTGGTTATTATTAAAAAAAAAAAATTTCGCCGGGCGTCGGTGGCGCACGCCTTTAATCCCAGCACTTGGGAGGCAGAGGCAGGTGGATTTCTGAGTTCGAGGCCAGCCTGGTCTACAGAGTGAGTTCCAGGACAGCCAGAGCTATACAGAGAAACCCTGTCTCGAAAAACCAAAAAAAAAAAAAAAAAAATTTCTTTTTATTCCTGTTAATGCCATGTAATATATGTATATATTTGTATATACATATATTTGTGTATACATATAATTTGTATATATTTAAGGTTGATTTCTTAATTTCTTTCAAGTCATTGGAATCTTAGGCAAAAACATTGAAGGAGTTTCCAAGTTGAGCAATTTGTTTTTTCTGCTTTTCTCTGGGAAGCTCATTAGATGCAAGGGTGCTTAAATATCTCCTAAGCTCCCTAAACGCATGTGTGATTCCAAGCTTTACAGTCCTTACAAGCTATAGCTAGCTTATGTAAAGCTGTTCAAAGCCGCTCCTGTGGCCTGTTTCCTTCTTTTCCTCTTCCAAGCTTCCAAGTGCTTCTAGAGAGGATTTGTGTACAAAAAGAGTGGGCCAAACCACAGCTATTCGGAGTGTAAAACAATTTTTCCAGAGTGTGGTCTCTGCTCACTGTAAACTGAGATTCTAGATGGGATAACACGGAGTAATTGGCTGCTCAATTATATTTGAAAGTGAATGAAGAAGAATTAGCTTCCTTCTAAATACCATGATTAGGTGCGCTCTCTAAATATTAGCTGTTTCACTCTTTAATTGTGGGTACTCCATTTCTCCTCAGAGTGCATTATAGGTCTTCAGTATCTCACTGGAGGAGGTCAGAAACAAATGGATAGTGTGATGATGGTAGCAGCTCATGACTCTTGTTTATGAGCTATTTTGAAGTCATCCATCCATCCATCCATCCATTATCCATTATGCCTAGTGAATGGTAAACTTGAAGTGAGTACCCTCCCCAAGACTGAAATGAAGAGTATAATGTCTTTGTTTCTCTGAATCATAAGAAGAAAATTAAACAAGAATGTGAAAGCCAAACTGATACAGCTCCTTGAACTTCCAATTGATTGACAGGCTGATCATCCTGAAAAGACTCCCCTCAAGTGTTTAAAAATGTCTGGTGTAAAGAGAGAAAAGAAAATTAGACCATGTATAAGAACATACATTATTCATACCAAGACTACTTAAGTTTAGGGCATCTTTTGATGTTAGTAATGTCAAAATTCAAAATTTGTAATCATGTGTGAGTTCTCCATCAATGATTCCTTATGCCTTTATACAGTTTGATGGCATGGTTTCTAAATCCTAACAATTAACAACTACAAATGACATTTAGTGAGTGCTTACTGTATGCCAAGCATGATGCTAAGAGCTTGCATAAGTTCTGTAACTTACCATAACAAATATGTGGGTTTGGTTTTAAAAAGCCTTAATTTTTCCCATTTAAAAGCAATGGCATTCAGTGAGTAACAGCATTACTCTAAGAGCTAAAGGGGATCATTGCTTATAATTCTTTAAATAAAATTATCTAAAACTTGGAAGCATGGCAAAAAAACTAAACTACACAGTCATTCAAAAACTTAAGTAATAATAACAATATAGCCTTATTTACAAATCATGTGATTCTCTGGGTGAGATAAACTCAATTATTACTGATCAGGCCTCACGCTTTTATAAATTTAATTTTTTAAGTTAGGAAATTGATATGCTGCAGAAGTTACCTAAAAACTATTTTTGTCTCTTGGAAAAGAGAAGCTCAAAGACCATGGCTTACATATTTGTAGGTCATAAATAAGTTTCATATCAAATGTTACAATTTTATTCCAATATCTTGTTCTGTTTTCTGAGTCTCTTATTGTCTCCTTTATACCAGTTTTTAATATCTTCCTGGCTCCATGATTAAAGAGACAAGTCTTTGATGTACTACATATCATATATTTAAGAATTATGAATATATATTTTTAATTTGTATGAGAAATACAGCAATCCACTGAGGTAGCAAGCATTCTTGCAAAAAACTTGAGAAGATAGGTCCAGAGGAGTTTATTAATGGCTTAAAAATTGTATAAATGGTGATGAAGTTTGGTAGTCTCATATCAGAGTTTTCTCACAAGAAGGCTGAGTCACAGAAAGTAAACATGGAAACAAAACAGAAAGAAACAATGTGTGCTAATAAATGAGAGCCTGATTATTCTGGCTCTGATTCTACGTGAGGAACATCTATGCTTCGCTGTATATAATGTGTAGGAATTGAACATGGCCTAAAGAAAAAAATCATGAAGGAGAGATGCGACTTAAATAAATATTAGTTCTTATCTCCTTTGCTAACCCAGTAGCATTACATCACAAGAAGCCCAAATCAATAAGACATTCAAAGCCACGAAGGGAACAAACTAATTTTCTCCTCTACATCAGATTTTTAAGTGGAGTCAACAAATGGGTTTGCTAATTACAAGGGTTCCAAACTCTTGCTTTGTATTAACCATAATTTGTATTTCAAGGTCATTAGAGGAGATTCCTGTACAGTAATTCAGGGGATGAGTCTATTGATAGTAGACCTACCCATGAGACTCTTAAGCTTGCTATTTATCCAGGAAATCAGTGTGAACCAGAACTGACTAGCACTTAGTAAATGCTGACTTTTAAAAACTGCTTCTGCCAGACCCCTCATTGAAGACCTTTTAGGAAGATGGAAAGAGCCCTTCCCACTATATGCATGTACTCTTCTAGGTCTCTATAAAACACAGATACAATATACCCTTCCCTGCAGTGTTCCTGTGGATACACATGGAGGGTCAGGTGGGGGCTGTGGCTCTACGGTTGCATTCAATCCTTTATTCAGCTGATTGTTGCCACATGCTGTCACATGAGCATCCAGGCCGCATATCTCACCATATTACTGCCATGTAACCCCCAGTAAAAACCAAACAGAAACTCCAAAGCTTTCCATAAAAATTCCTACTTGTAAATGTTCACAATTATCTCAATGTTTAAAGTCTAAATTTATCCCAAGGCTAGTAGTATGCAATCCCTGCTTTAATAAACATATTATGGGAAAAATAGATTTATTCAAAAGCTAAATTGGGGGATCTGATTATTGTTTGAAGAAATTTATCATAGGTTCCTTCTGGGAGAAAGTTTCTCTGTACTTAAAGAATTACTGGTTCAGGGAAATGTAATTTTAGACTCATTTAAAGTAATACATCAATTATGTAAAATGCCTTATTTGTAGAGGCTGCCAAATCTTGCCTGGTCCTTACCCAGCTCTTTGTGTTCAGGACAATTTCCAATCAAGTGTATCTCCATTCATTCAACAGAAAAGGTAGCCATGAAGTGACAAGAAGTTTGCATGTTGCTAAGAATGCCAAAGCGAGAAAGATTTGGTTCTGGAAGCCTGTACATGGAAGGTAATAGCTATAGTAAAATGAACGTAGGCAAATTTAGAGCTAGCAGACTTGGCTTGAGTCCTGAATATCATTTTTACTAGCTCTGCTACCTGTAAAATAGAAGAAATGATGAGAAACATTTTAGGATAACTCCTTATCTACACAGAGTCTCTGATTTGAGATGGTTCAACAAATGATGTTCAATTTTTGATAGTTAAAAACTGATATATGTTCAGTAAACATTGTCCTTTGACTTTTGAATTGTGATCTTTGTCAACTCCATGTGCGGTAGGATCATCTCTCTTAACCCTGGCTGAGACATGGGGACAAGGGTGCTTCAGGAAGAAAGCAGAGCCTATCCCTCTATGAGAGTTCCTTTTCCCACACTTTTCTTGAGATTCTTTATTACTACCAGCTCATCTTCTTTCATATCATAGCATATATACCATGGACAATACCAAGTGACTATATGTAGTTGCTTACATTTTCAGGAAATGACAAATCTGTGAGCTGAATGTTAATTTAAAGAGTGTCAGGGAAGTTCCCTGATGCACTTGACTTTGAATATCATACAATTTAAATAGAAAACACTAGAGACCATGGAGGTAAGTCATGTGAACATATGGAAATTCTTTATGATTTCACAATGGCCAGACAAAGAAAGAGTTCTAAAGAGAAGTGGAGATACTGGTCCCATGAGAAAGCATGACTTTTGGACAGACTTTTTGGATCTAGTATGGCAAACAGGCAACTGGCTTCATCTCCTACCAAGAATATCCATGCTCCTTAAGGGAGAAGTTATACCCCTGGCCCAGGAAATACAAAGAACTTTTAAGAAGGCTATATAGTTTTGGGCAGTTATGAAATGACAAACCACAACCGCTTCTGTGATCTCAAATCAGTAGGTTACCATTAGATAAGTTTGACCCAGATTTGTTTCTTTCAGCTTATAAAAAGTTCAGCAGGCATTACAAAATATGTTTGTATGTGCATATGTGTATGCTATACATAACTTATGTATGTATGTATGTATGTATGTATACTAATCAATTAGAAAACCTACAAACTACACAAATTTATATATACACATATGGCCTACCACAATGAACCATAAGAACCATAAGAACATTTTAAATATATAAATAACCAATAACAAGAAATGAGGTTGATTCAATACTAATAATAGTAATAAGTATAATGAAAGTCCCAGGGTGAGGGAGAGAGCTGCATAGGATGAGGACCTAAGTTTGATGTCTAAAACCCATGTAGAAAGCTGGGTGTGGGGCATTACTGCAATCCTGGAACTGGGTTGGCAGAAACAAGACTTCCTTGAGGCTTGATGGCCAGATAACCTAGCCCCAGTGGGCCCTATGTCCTAGATGATAGTAGCAACTAGAAAAGGAGCTCAGCAGGTAAAGACACATGCCACTAAGTCTGGTGACTTGAGGTTGTCACTGGGAGACGTAGTAGAAAGAAAAATAGATTCCATGAGTTGTCTTCTGACCTCCACATGAGGGTCACTGTGGCAAAGGTGCAAAGGTGGTTACACATGTGCACATGCATGAGCACACACACACACACACACACACACACACGGGATCCATTAATACTTATTCCAAGGTGCTAAGATTATCATACTACCAATACTAGATACAGACACCACCAAAATATAGAATTTTGAATAGAATCAACTATCGTTGATGAACACAGACATAAACAATCATTCACAAATGCCAGCAAATCCAAACACCCAGAAATGAAACACCATAGCTTTTATCCACACTAATAATTCATATTGTTGACTTCCATATAAATGAATCTTGTTTGTATTATAATACCTCTAAAAATTTGACCAGGGAAAGCAAAGACTTCTACAACGAAATTTTCAAAGCACTACTTAAAGAAAGTAAACAGAAAAAAAAAAAGATGGAAAGATTCCCATAGTCATGGAGTATAACTAATTCTCTATAGTCTCTGTCAAAAAACAGATGAGGCTAGATTGATATCTAGTCCAGCTGTCATCAGAGAGGTCTCTACCAGCAGCTAGTGGGAGCAGATGCAGAGACAAACAATAGTCAGAGAAAAAGCCCAAATTAGAGATCTCTATCAAGTTTCTCCCCTGGAAGCTCGGGGTCCCTGTGGAAGAGGAGAAGGAAGAATTGTAGGATCCAGAGGGGTCAAGGACACCATCAGAAAACCCACAAAGTCAACAAAGTAGGGCTCATAGGGTCTCACAGAGACTGAAGCTACAATCATGGAGCCTGTATGGGTCTGTGATGGGTCCTCTGCACATATGTTATGGTTGTGTAGCTTGGTGTTTTTGCAGTGTCTCTGACTCTGACTGTTCTTGGGACCCTTTTCCTCCTACTCAGTTTGGTTTCTTTGTCCTGCCTTGATGTCAGGGTTTATGCCTAGTCTTGTATCTTGTTATGCCATGTTTGGTTGATATCCCTGGGAGGCTTCTGTTTTTTGTTTTTGTTTTGTTGTTGTTTTTGTTTTCTGAAGGGAAGAGGAATGGATCTGGGGGAGAGGCAGGTAGGGTCTGGGAGAAGTGGAGGGAGAGAAAATTACTGTCAGGGTGTACTGAAAACAAACGAACAAAAATGATTTACAGATAGAGAAAGGCTATAGAAAGCAGAAAGAAAAAACTTGAGTTGGTTATTTTAAAGTAACTTTCCCTATAAGAGGATGACAAGAGTCAGAACAAGAGAAAAATAACTGTTGGTTAACATCAAGTTATTTTGGATAACTTTTTTTCTCTCTTCATAAACATACCATAGAGAGGTTTCTTTATTTTAAAAAAACAACAGTAAATGTTCTTAACAGAACTAAGGATAATCATAAAGTTTATATGGATATATAAAAGACACCGAACAGCCAAAGGAATCTGGAGCAAAAAGAATGGAGCCAGAAGTTTTGCAGTGTCTAATCTCAAGACATCCTACAAAGCCATACTAACTATAGTAAGGTCTACTGGATAGTTTTATGTCAACTTGGCACAAGCTAAAATCATCAGAGAAGAGGGAATCTCAGTTAACAAAATGTCACCATATGATAAGGTTGTAGGCAGACCTGTAAGGCATTTTCTTAATTAGTGATTGATGGTGAAGAGCCCAGCCCATTAAAGGTGAGCCATTCCTGGGCTGGTGGTCCTGAATTCTATTTTTGAAAAAACGCAGGCTTATGAAGCCATGAGGGCAAGCCAGTAATCAGCACTCCTCCATGGCCTTTGCATCAGCTCCTACCTCCAGGTTCTTGATCTTTTTGAGTTTCTGCTCTCATTGCTTTCGATGATGAACTGCTCTATGGAAGTGTGAGTGAAATCAATTTTCTCCTCTCCAAGTTGCTTTTGGTCATGGTGTTTCATCACAGCAATAGTATTCCTAACAATGGCAGTAGAATGGTGTTCACAGGAGAAAAAAAGATACATAAATTAATGGAATAGAATAAAGGGCACAGAAATAACCATATACAACAACAGCCAACTGAATATAGACAAAGCCTTCTAAAATACATTAGAGAAAGGACAGACTTCAAAAATGGTGCTGGGGAAATTGGATCTCTATGGGCAAACTAAACTTAACTTCTAGCTCCTGTCCTGTACAAAACTCAACTCTGAATGGAGCAAAGACTTGAAAGTATGTGAAGCCACATAGAAGAAAATTCAGGAGAAACATTTTAAGGCATTGCCTTGGGTACTGGTTTTCTGGAGCCTCATAGCACAGTCAGCAAAAGCAAGAATTGACCATTGAAATGCAGAAAAGATGACCAGCAGAATGAAGAACCAGGCTACAGAACAAAAGCATCTGTCACTGTTCCTCTCCAAAGTGTTACTATGAAGAATGCAGTGAAGTGACATTTCTGTTTTCTTTGGAAACTCAGTTGCATCATGTGATGTTTTTCTGGAAGCCGTGTTATGAGAGGATGTTTATCTGAAGTAGACATGTGAGAGGGCATGTGATATCTTGCTGGAGCGATGATTGAGAGGGTGTGTGATGTTTGGAAAGAGTATAAGTAGAACCCCACAGACAGTGAAAGGATGCTCTTGCATTGCTACACCTTGCAACGCTTTGCTGCTCTTCACTTAGTAGAGAGATGTACACTAAAGAACTTCTCATGGTATTCTGCCTGATTCTTGCCACTTCTACTGACCCATGCTAATTTGATTCAGCATAGCAATACTGTTTCTGCTAGATCTAGCCACTGCTAATAACTTGTGTTTAATGTTTGATATTGGACTGGACTTCTGGTATCCTGATAACAAAGAGTGGAATCACCCCAAAAAACTACTTCTAAACATGTCCACAACCCCTTTTCCTATAAACCTTTTCCCCTACCTCTGGTAAGTGGGCTAAAAGGGCATTTGAGGCATTCTAGACCCCTAAATAAAGCAGGTTTAGAACAATCTAAGCCTACAATGCAGAAAGAATCACAGAACTTAGCAATCCAATGGGATCCATCCCATGGGCAGGCACCAAACCCTGACACTATTATTGATGCCATGTTGTGCTTACAGACAGGAGGAGACTAGCATAGCTGTCCTCTGAGAGCTGATTGAAACAGATGCTGATACAGCCAACAACTGAACTGAGGTAGGGAACTCCTATGGAAAAGTTAGGGAAAGGATTGAAGGAGCTAATGGAGATGGTGACCCCATAGGAAGACCAACAGTGTCAACTAACCTGGAACCCTGGGAGCTCCCATAAACTAAGCCACCAACCAAAGAACATACATGTACTGGACTGAGGTCCTGGCACATATGTAGCAGAGTACTGCTTTGTCTGGCCTCAGTGGGAGAGGTCTTGCCTAATCCTAGAGAGACTTGATGCCCCAGGGAAGGGGGAAGCTGGAGGGCGTGAGATGGGTGAGTGAGGAGTGAGGGGATGGGTAGGTGGGTGGGGGAGCACCCTCTCAGAGGCAAAGGGAAGGAGGGATGGGGTGAAGAAATCTGGGAGGGAGGACTGGGATGAGGAGCAACATTTAGAATGTAAATTAATGAAATAATTTAATAAAAAAGGACTAAAACAATCTGAACATAGCTTTGTTATCTCACATGGGATCAGTCTCAAGTTAGGCCACTCATTGATTGGCTGTTCCCTCCATCTCCACTCTGTCTTTATCCTTGTGCATCTTGTGGGCAGGACAAATTTTGAGCCAAAGGTTTTTTGAGTGGGCTGATACAATAGACCCATATTTATCACCCTGCACAAAACTCAAGTCCAAGTGGATCAAAACCTCAATATAAAAATGGACATAGTAAATTTAATAGAAGAGGAAGTGGAAAACTGCCTTGAACACATTGACAGAGGAGACAAATTCCTGACTAGAACACCAACAGCTCAGGCACTAAGATAAAAAATTAATAAATGGGACCTCATGAAACTAAAAAGCTTCTGAGAGTGTCTATTATTTTTTTTAAAAATTAAGTAACAAATACTATGGAGAATTTAGAGAAACTCAATTCTTATATGCTGTTGTATGCTGATTTTAAATTAGTACAGCCATTATGAAAAGCAGTTTGGACTTTCTTATAGATAGATAGATAGATAGATAGATAGATAGATAGATAGATAGATAGATGATAGATAGATAGATAGATAGATAGATAGATAGATAGATAGATAGATAGAGGGGCTACAAGGTTTCTCAGTATGCAAAGGTGCTTGCTGCCAAGATTGAGGCCCTAAATTAGGTCCCTGGGATCCCCATGATAAAAGGAGAAAACTGACTCCTGTATGTTGTTCTCTGAGCTCCACTCCACATGTGTAACTTAGCAGACATGCATGCACACACAATCTATAAATAGTCTATTAAAATCCATATAAAACAGATCCATCGAATGACCTAGTCACCCTGCTCCTGAATGTCCAAAGGGAATGAAACTGATAACGAAATAACTCCTGCATATCTGTGTTCACAGTAAGCACAGTGCTAAATCAGCCTACATACCCATGAACAGAAAAATGAATAACAAAAATGTGGACTATCTACTCAATGGAGCATTATTTGAACACAAAAAGGGATGAAGTTCTGACATTTGCAGCAGGATGGGTGGAATCAGAGTCTGTCGGTGAAATACGCCTGGTATATAAAGACAGCATGTTCTCTATCATATGTGGAAGCTAAAAGCATCAACTTGAAAGTAGAAACATGATTCCAAAGACAGGAAGTCTATGCATTGTGGACAGCTGGGAAAGATGAGGCTGGATTTTATCAGTGCAAGCCATTTGTATGTCTGAAAATATCAAAGTGAATCCTTTTGATATATGTCATCAATTTGTACTGATTGTTCTTAGAAGAAAATCCATGGCCTAAAGTGGGATACTAGAGAGAATGGATGGGAAAGAGCCGGAAATAAGGAGGGAAAAGGATCCCCTCCAATTAGCTAGTGATTTGGCTGCAGCTAGAAAACTTTGTGCTAAAGACTGTAATGACACCTTTATTCTGTGATGTGTATATGAACATGCACTCAGGGTTCCAGAACTTTCCGGACAGGTGAAAATATTTTCAAACATCACTTCTGGTTAATGTTATCATGGCCAATTGTCTTTATACTACTTTTTTTTAAAGTCGGATTCTTCACTTTCCTCTTGACAGAAATATCAAGAAGAATATATATGTCTCCAACATGACCTTCTTGACGTTCCAACATTCCTATAAGCATTCAGACAAGATGAAGTTGAATGATGTCAGCAATGAGCTGAGAAGCACAGTGCATTCTGATCAGCGCCAAGATGGGTTGTGTTATTAGTGTCTAGTACTGGCAGAACAGATGTTCTGTTGCCAGGTGACCCTTGTCACACGCAGGAAGTTATGGTCTTGGCACATATGTCACTTCATATATGCTTGATGGTGCAACCAGGGCAAGAGAGAAGAGTCCTGTACCACAACACAGATTCACTGAGCTATGTTTTCCTCTGACTCATGATTACAAAACCATCAGGCAGAAACCTGGACTCAGGATGCCTGGCTGGTATACCAGCTGCCTTGCTGTGTTACAGTCAATCACTCCTGGCTGCCTCTGGGGCTCTGAGGCAAGCTTGAAAGTTCAGTGCACACACAGCATCTTGAGGCACCTTGGGCCGCATTGCAGCTTCCTATCTGTGGTGTGGCTGCAAGTCAGCAACGCCATCTGTAGCATGCTGGCACAGTGCAGTGCATGTGGAAACACACAGAGGCCAGTGCTCTGTGGCTGTGTATCTCTGTAAGGCTAAGGCCTGAGATTTTATCAAAGGCTGTGGCGTGGCAGAAATATGTACATTGGACCACAGAAAGGGTGTGGTCTATTCTAGAATGAGGTGCAATGTGCGAAACTGTCTGCAAATACCTGGGGATGTAGTTACAGCCACTGTTTTCTAGGACATCTCTGACCTCATGTTCGTATCATAATGAAAGTCTGGCTGAGAACTACTGCCCATAGCTGGAGCCTTGCAGCCTCCTCTGTCTTACTGAATTACAAGTGACCAGGTTGGATATATTGTGGAAATTATTTGGAAGGAGTATGAAGGAAAGAAATAAAATCCATATTCCCTGACAGATTAAAATAACTGCAGTGTAGCAGAGTGCTCTATTGTGGAAGCAAAGAGCTTGTTTTTCTCTCCATAAATAGCCTGGGAACCTAAAACTGTGCTGTGCAGGTTGTGCTGTATCTGGCAAGCTTCCTCCAATCTCTGAAGCTCCTGCCAAAATATTTGGCTGAATTTGATGAGGAGTGGGGCACTCAGCTCTTCTGAAAGATTATATTCTGAGCCCTAAGAAAACCATTGTCCCTAGGCTAGAGAGATGACTCAGTGGTTAGAGCACTGACCCCTCTTGCAGAGGACACTCCCAGATCCCAGGTCAGACAGTTCACAACCACCTGTGACTTCAGATGCAGGAACTCAGACACCTCTGAACTTTGTGGGCATCTGCATTCACGATGGTACACACACACACACACACAAACAAACAAAACATTTTTAAATGTTAAAGAAAACTAAAACCTCTGCCACAAATCTACAAGAGATGCAGTCCCAGATAAAAATTTGAGGAAAGTATGGCTACTGAGCCTGAGGCTGAAGATGGAAAATCTTTGACAACTGGAAAGTCTATGGAAAACATACCTAGTCAGACTCAGGACATAGAAGAGCAGACTTCCTGAGGTGCCCTGGTAAGCATAGAGAACCCCCCCCCAATGACATCATCCCTGAGAAAGAGCCCCAGGAAGGATGGGTCAAGTGTAGATTTCTGCCATTAAACAATTGCTGTGCTGCATCTGAGCTTTGATTATTACTCTGTTCAGAGCACACAGGTGCACACAACATCTCAGTGATGGCATGCAATTACACACTGAGAAGCAAGCAAGCATCCTTCTCCATCCTTTCTTCCATTGTTAAACTAATGCTCAGAGGAGTTTTCTCAATTCTTTCGCCTATCCTAACATTTATGAAGTTGCTTTTATGTTTCAGCACTGACAGCCCCTGGGGATGCGAAGATAAAGGAGACAAAGCCCCTGGCTTTGAAGATGTCATCTAATCAACCTAATTTATAGAGACACATACATCAACCAAAAGATGGATAATACTGTGATGTAGTGTTTTATGTCAGTAATGTCTTTCAATCTGAGAGACAGTACACTGCTATAACTGGAGTAAGGCTAGAGAAAGAACAGTAAATTTGTCCTGGACCAGTTGTAGATGACATTTTTAGGACATGAACTTGAACCAGGTTCTGGTTGCAAAGCAGTTTGCCAGGCAAAGAAGGTAGGACGAAGAGCTCCCCGAAAGAGCTGTGAGATTATATTGGCCACGATGATCAAAGTCCAGCCCCATGTGACTATGGAGTGCTGGTCTTCTCCACCAACATCTGTGGTTTCAATCCTGGAGATTTCTAAGCTTCCCACTGGTCCTTGTCAGGCACCAGGTCCTCACTGGGCATCTGGGAAAGAACTGAAATGACTGAATTGTGGCTTGCATCCCAATGACAGATCTCAAGCCAACCCACAGGCTCTGAGAGCTATAGCCAAACCCTAAACATCTCCAAAACTAAGACAAAGATCTCTGATCACTCTGCTCTTCTCTTAGGCTCCCAAATTAATTTCCCTCCTTACAAAATCCAGTGAGGGACCTCTTAGCACCTTGTGGTCCCTAAGTGGCTAATTAGAAATATTTACTGAGTTTCTACTAGGAGCCAAAATGCTGCTCTTACATAAACCCATTCAGTGGTTAATAATATAGATGATTAAATATATTATCCCATTTACTGGATGCAGAAAACAAGGCCCTGAGAAGTCACATCTACATGGTATGACTGTGGGTCCTGTGGCCACATTTTTGTTCAGCACTGGGTGTGCTAAATTAACATAAGCTGCTGACCTATCTTCCCAGGGTGGAAATATATAAGCAAATTGTATGAATCAGAGCCATGAGACAAAGCAAAAGACCTTCATTTTACCTTGTCTCTGTGTGAGACTACTACTAGTCCAGTTAGTGGCCACTAGAGATAACAACTCAGACAGACAATGAGCAAAAAGAACAGCATCTCCACATAGCACAGAAACTGAGGTGTTTCGTTTTATGAGCACTGCAAAGCCACCCACCAGCCTTTGACCCTCAAGAGAAACCAAGAACAATAGCAATGTAATGGGACTCCTCCTCCACACTAATAAGCTGCCAGCTGGATATTAGTACTTTGAGGCACTCTCAACTGTTCCCCTGGATTGGACAACCAGATTTCGCAAAGACCTGCTTGCTTCACTGTTGCACCATGGAGGGCTTTATGATAGATGATGGCTTTTGTACACATTGTTGTCCAGCCCTTTCCTATGATTAAAACACATCTATTGCTGGTTCCTTGACATATGGACTGCATCAGTAATAGCCTTCCACTTAGAAGAAAGAAAGCAAGGCTTCCTCAAGGGAGGGCCACATTCTGGTAAATGGGCACCAAAGGACCAGCTTCCGACTACTGCCATCATTTCCCAGGTTTAACGCTTAGGAATCTCCAAGGCAATTCTCAACACCTTCCCCCGCCTCAGATAGAGACAAGGGTTTCAGCTTCTTCCCGGTTGCCTTTGGCTTTACTCCCAGTTTTCTTCTTTCTCCAGACACAGGAGAGTGTTTTAAAGTAAGTTTTGTTATTCCTCAGGTGTGGCAAGGACAGTAGATCAGGAGATAGTAATCAATGAAGGGAAGCCTGCTACGGAAACAGTTTTCAACAGTGCGAACAGGCTGTGACATGACATCCACACGGGACGCACCAGAGACGAAGGGAAAATGAGCAAAAGCCTTTTGGTGTAGGAAAATAGAGTAATCAGATTTGGCCTAAGTTAGCTTGGATAATTTCCCTGGACTCTAAAGAGATCAGCGTCTGATATCAGGCCATGGGATAATGGGGTGGGATCTAGATATTAGAACTCCATATCGGAAGTAGTTGGAACAACATTGGATTTTGGATTAGTTGGCTAGTGTATGCAAAGCAAGCTTGTAGGACATGCTGTCACCGCTTGGTCACTCCCACGTGCTGCACCTGTCTCTCAGCGCTGAGCCGGCCGGAGCTGGGCCGATAAGAAGCCGGCTAGCTGTCGAGGAAGCAGCTTGGTGCCCCAGGAAGGTTCCCGGAGAGCAGATCTCTCCCCAAGTGTTACAGCTCTAGCGTTACAGCTCTTGCGACAGAGACTCTTGGACACCAGGATGATTCCCGAATGCACCTTTACTTCTCCAGAATAGAGCCCTTATATACAGTTTCAGGGTGGGTTAGCGTCTGGCAGCAGATAACGCCTATTGGCTTGGTCCGAGAGCTTGGAGATACCTCATCTACATGTAGGAGAGCCTGCGGCACTGTTCCTCTTGACTAATGGTCACAGACCTCTCTTTGGGAGGGGCTGTGGAGGACCAAAGCTGAATGAAAAGAACCAGGGCCTTGGGGCAAAAGCCGAACACCTGCCGTCCAGATAATGGTCCGGGGTTCAAGACTCGCTCAACCAAGTTCCCAGCTGCTTCTCCCAGCCCAGCACCCCACAGTTCAAGATAATAAAACGCAAGATAGAAATTTTTAAAAAAAAAGTGGTTGGCACAGAAGAGAGGTGCTTGAATGCCATGCCTGCGGAAGCATGCCTCTCTCCAAGGTCCTACCTTAAGCGGCTTTTAACAGACTAAAGTACTCTGACTCATCCTAGAAACACTCCAGTTTCCTCTGATTTGCATCTAAAAATTAAAATATCCAAATTCAGCAGTGCGTTTGGAATTCACACATCTTTGCATGTGAGGCTGACTTCCCTGGATCAAACACAACTTCCGCTTTCGAAGAAGAATCTTTATGTCTCGCTAAATTTCTGGAAATGGTGTAACAGATCCCGAACTCGAATATAACTAGCCAATTGGATCCACCAGTTATGTGGCTTCTACTAGAAAAACAATCAAGCCTATCTGCGGCCAGATCTCACCGCCATCTAATAATCAAGCAATTTCAATAAGGCCAAGTATTCTCTAAGGCAGTAGCTCTCAACACCAGGTGCAGATTAAAATTTTCTGGGGAGTTTTTAAAGTCCACTGACATCTAGACCCTGTGGTGGGTCAATTAAATCAGTTGTCGAAGATGTGGTTTAGGTTGCAACATTTTTCAATTTTTTTTTCATATGATGCTAATGTTCACCCAAGATTGAGACCCATTATACCAACTGAATTATTAAACGACTTGACAGTGGGCCATTAGAGTACTTGGTTTAATAAAAAAAAATGGTTAATGTAAATTAAAATGCTGTAAAATTTGAAATCATCTTGGTTTTAGGACACAGTGTTCTTGTTCTAAAAGAGCTTGGATTGATTGCTTGGTGTCTGTTGCTTCCAACATCTTCTTTTCTCTTTTGCAGTATGGATAACTAGCCAGATGAACCTAAAGAATAACCTCTATTCTCATTACTCTGTGAAAACAAGATTGATGGTTACCCTGACAGAGCTCAAAAGCTATGTTCTTCACTTTCAGATGCCATTCTTGTGGGAAATTTGAGGCTGACCTTCCAGTCATGAGACTCAGCTTTTAATAGGGTCTGAACACTATGTCAGGAGGGACTGGGGCATCTGACTTGGATCTAGAATGCCAGTACTCAGTGAGTTTTCTATGCCTTGTCTAGCTTCTAGCAGTCCAATTACTTAGATGAGAATCAGCCAATCATTCACTCTTACTCTATGGGTACCAAGAAGAGATGCCTATGTGACTCAAGAATCCTGAAGCTATCCATGGAGAGAAGGGGGAGCAGAGTCTCCAATGAACTCTACATATGTGTGCTGGGATGACTTGATTAACTCTTCTAGAATCTTCTGATTCAGAAATCTTATGACTTAATTCATATGAATGTATATACTTTGGCTGGATCCATGGAGACTTTCCTGTCTACCATGCCTTTTTCCTGTTTTCTTTAAATGTCTAAAAAAAGTATATGGGGATGAGTTAACTAGGTGTTGTCAAGGTCACTAAGAAGCCATCCACAGGTAGATTTTCTCATAAAAGTTATGCTCTGAATGAGCAACTCATATTAATTATTGTGGAAACAAAAACATTGTACTGGGTCTGAGACCAAATAAGAACAGTCGAAAACCCTCAGTAGAAAGCTTTGCCAATAAAATGGATCATATAGAAGACAGTATATAAGGGCTTAAAGATAAAGTAGAGGAATTGGACCATTAAATCAAAGGAAAAAAGCACATCTTAATGATATTCATCAACATAATATGCAGAAAATTTGAGACACCAGAAAAATACCAAATCTATGAAATATAGGCATAGACTGTCAATTAGATGTAGGGGGTAAAGAGAAAGATGAGCTCATTCATGGGACCAGGAGAAGGTAGTACTGTTATTTGAACAGTAAACACTGAGAAGGTTTGTCTGCTCTGGAAGTATCGTCTCTGCTCTCAGTTCTTGGAGGGAAGATGCATGGTACTGTGTCTGCAATACTGGATGGATTTTCTTAGCTCTAGCTGCTCACTGAAGGAGAAGCCCCATCTAATGCTTCAGTACACTGAAGTGAGAGTCAAGACAACCAAGTTTTTCCCTTCATCTTACTTGGCTGCTCACTGACACTGAGGTTGGAATAGAGATTCAGCCTTTGAGTGAGGAACTGAACTTACAAGCCCAGGTGCTGCCTCTCCCTGGAAGCTTAGCCATGGGATTTCCTGATGCTTGTCTCTGGCTTTGCTGAAGTGCTACTGGAAAATAAAATTTATGTATATCTACTGTACACAATGTGGTATGACGTTTTGATGCATGCCATGAAATTATGACCATAGTCAAGGTAGCCAATACATCCATTGCCTCACAACTACTAGCTTGTATGTGATGAGAACATTTGAATTCTACAATCTTAGCAAACTTCAGATATAAAACACATTATTAACTATAGTCACTATTCAGTATATCAAGTCTTCAAAACATTCTCAACCAAGGCTGGAGGATGACTCAGTTAATGAAATGCTTGCTGTATGAACTTGGATTCACAGCACCCATGTAAAAGAGCCCGGTGTAGCAGCCTATGCCTGTAATTTCAAAGCTTGGGAGGCAGAAACAGAGGGAACCCTGGGATTTGTTATCCAGCCAGTCTAGCAGAATTGATAAGCTAGCTCAAGGTTCAGTTAGAAACTGTCTCAATAGATAAATAATAAATAAATAAACAAACAAACAAACCAAGATAGAGAGTGACTAAGGAAGACACCCTATGCGTACCTCTGGCCCCATGCACAGGTTTACTTACACACATGTATTCCACTGTACACATAGGGGATCAACATACTCAACCTTGACCAATCTAATGAAACAGAGTCTCCTTGTGATCAATTATCTATTCAGTCATAACCTCGTTGGCTTCCCCTGTATAGTCTACTTGCATCTCTCTCTAACTTTTATATAGCTGACAGTGAGTAAATTCTAATTCACTGTTTAAGATTGTCATGGGCAGTACCCATGGCAGACTCAACTGCCAAGAGCATAGAGTCCATGGTTACTACATAGTCAATAAATTTTCCAAATGAATAATTGAAGTTATTAATAGATAAAAACTTGATCTTGAAGCTTCCTCTTAGTTTCTTGTCTTTGGCAGCCAGGTAGGGAATACACTGGGGGGGGGGTAGGGGGGTGATTGGGGTGAGGCAGGAAAGGACTCTACCTTTCCTGTAAACCATAGAGTCATTTGAGAAAATTACAGCCATATCAAGCTCCTCCCTTGTCTCTAGAATGAGGACCTGATTGACAGGTTGATGGTTTCCATGAAGCCTCTGAGATTTCTAGTCAGCTAGCCTTTCAGTCAACAAGAATGCTTTCTATGTTATGGCCTACACAAATCTTTGATTTGGCCTAGTTGCTTATTTCAACATCCAGTTATATGAACAAACTAGAAAGGATTATGCATGCAGGGGTCGCACACCACACACCCTCTCCCACAGAGTCCTGACCAGAGCCAGTGGGTCAGATGAAAGGAACTCTCTAGTGCTGCTTAGGGAGCTAGTGCCTGAGGGGGTGGCTGATGGTGCTGCAGGCTAGGCTTGCTGTGAGCACTTCCATTTGTAACGGACTAAAATACTCAGGACTGTGGTGACTCATGCCCGCATGACATTTGCCTAATTAATTCTGGCTGTTAAATTCCCCTTTCTCCAGTCTGGGAGGGGATAGCCTAGTGTTACTGGACAGTGAGATCCACTGGAGAGCCAGCTGAATGAGAGTCAGAGCCAGTGGTGACGAGCCATGAGCAGGAAGGGCCTCTTAAAGTAGCTGCAGTGGGCCCACTCTTGGCTGTGCAGAGGACCTGTCAGGGGCTTGCAACTTTGCAAGTGTGCTGTTTTCTGCCAGGCAAAGAAGAGGAGTCAGCAAGGAGGGTGACAGGGAAGGAAACTACCTTCCCATTTAGATCATATGTTGATACTGAAACATTCCTGGCAATGAGCTAGCCCCTGTTAGAGCAAGTCAGATAGAAAAATGGCTATTTACACATGTTTGAGGAGGCTCTCCTTGGAACTTGTCTTCAGAGGCATTACTGCAGCCAACAGTATTCCATTTTGAAGGACTCTGATCAGGCTGGGGAATCAATTGGGATGCTGACCAAGTAGATTTTAGGTTGATGGGGAAATGGCTTTTAAATTTTCTAGACTCCTCTGACAAGCTAATGAAGGCGGAAGTCCTGGGACTCGACTCGTTGGCCATCAGAGCTCACTTGTGGTGATTGTCATGAGGATAGTTCCAGTGCAGATTATCTTCAAACCAGCCCAGACACTGCTCAAGAGAAAATTGACCTAAATGGCATTTGCATGGTGAGAAGCTTTCCTTCCAGCGGTACTGTTGGCCACCCATGATAGGATTAATGACATCGGCCTTCTGAGAAACTCCGGAACGCAAAGACCCTGCATCATCCTACCCAACTCCCACCCTTTGAGACTCTGGAACACCACACTGGGTAACACACATTTGAGAAGATGAGTAGCCTCTAGGACAGGACAGTGGTGACCAGCCTGACAACACAGTGTAGAAGCTTCTCTAGTCTGTTTCCAAGAACACGTTTTTAGGTCTTTAATACTATCTTCAGCTCAGCTGGGCAATCTACCCACCCCACTCTTTGCAAATAGCTTTAAACTCTACTTCACTGTAAACTACAGGTCCCCAGTGAGTTGGGTTGTGCTCTCAATCTCCGTAGGAAGGTATCTGTAGGAGCATACATACTTCTTCCCATTCTCTGTGTCTTCCTTCAGCAATGGCTTAACCATGTCTTTCCTCTCACTGTTGCTTGCCTATTTCCCTCATCACAGACTCATGCTGGGGCTCTGTGTCTTAAGGATTCTCCTTCAACCCAGATCCCCTCTTTTACCTACACCCTAGACTTTCCTTCCCTTCAACTTTTTGGATAAACAGTTTCATGTCAATCACATCTGTATATCATCTACTTTCCGTACCCCACTGATGCATCTATCTATCCTGTTACCACACCCCCTTCTCACTTTAAACCTGTAGTCATAAAGGTAAAACATGGCCTTCAGTCCCAAACACCATCAATGTGTTCATCTCATTTGGCTCTAAAGTAGCTTGTGATATTGTTTGCTTTGTCCTCCTTGAACTGTCTTCTGGGCTAGGAACATTATGTGTATGTATTTAGGATTGTGCACATGAATGTCCATGCCAGAGGAGGCAAAAGGCAACAGATTCCCTGGGATCATGAGCACAATTGAGCCACCTGATATGAGTGCTAGGAATTGAGCTTAGGTCTACTACAAGAGCAGTGTACACTCTTAACCACTGAGTCATTTCTCCAGCCCCTGGCTCTGTATTCTCTTAATTGGAGTATTACCTAATTCCACTCAGACCTTTACCTCCCATTGGAGCTATACTTTATGCCAAAACCCAAATGTGATACCTTAAGTATCTGCTATTTCTATATGACATTCTGTAAGAACTTCCATTTATTTCTTTCATTTAATATCATTTGTGCACATGTATGTGTAGCAGAGTGAGTGAGCACACGCACTTGTGCATATGTGCAAACTGTACATAGCATGGATGTGGAGGTCAGAGGATACTTTGGGGGAGTTAGTCTCCTTCTACCTTATTGAGGCAATGGTCTCATTTGTTTCTTTTTTGTGCACAAGGCTTTAGGGCACTCTTCTGCCTCTGCCTCCCACCTTGCCATAAAAGTACAAGGATTATAGATACAAGCCATCATATATAGCTTTTTCTGAGTTCTGAGGATCGAATTCTGGTCAGTGGGCTTGCACAACAATGCTTGTATCCATTGAGTCATCTCACCAGCCCTTCTGCAACCTTCTATACCTCAATGTTTCTTGGTTTTTCACTATTATTTTCTGTCTTAGCTTAAGTATTACCCTTCAGAGGATCTCCAACTATCTAACCTAAAACAGCAGCCCTATCCAAACCTTTCATTAATCTCCATCTCCTTCCTGGCATCTCATAGCATCCATCTCAGTCTAAACATCAGTGTGTGTGTGTGTGTGTGTGTGTGTGTGTGTGTGTGTGTGTGGAGAGAGAGAGAGAGAGAGAGAGAGAGAGAGAGAGAGAGAGAGAGAG
>NW_021604700.1:4677006-4687283 GCF_004785775.1 Grammomys surdaster | reverse complement strand
AGAGAGAGAGAGAGAGAGAGAGAGAGAGAGAGAGAGAGAGAGAGAGAATGTAAAGGACCAGGACTGTCCTGGCAGAAACTATATCTCATTTTACCATGCCACTCCAGGACCTATACAATGATGTGTGAGTATAGTAAATATTGTCCGAGTGTAAGAATGAAAACACTGTCTCAAGGATCTGCAATATACTCTACCAGGCTACTTTTAAAATGCAGATTCAGAGGCCCAATGCCACCTAACTAAAATCAGCCTGGGAGCTGATGTCTTTAAGGTCTCCAAGCTGGTTCCTGTAAGAATTCTTTTCTGACAAGATGAAATTACTGATGCCAGCCTGCGCAGCCTTCTTCACTCAGCATCCATCCTCGGTGTTCACCATTAGTTAAGCACCAGACCCTGCTCTCTCCTTACCTTGTGTCAATGGCTCTAATGTTTCTGATATCACTTCAATGTGTATCTTTCTTCTGACTTCCCAGGGGCATGCTACTACCTAGGTGATTCCTAATCAGTATCTCCACTTCCAGTCTTGACCTAACACACTCGTTTTCCCTCTTTCTCTCAGATTGAATTTCCTAAAATCAAACATATGACACCATCTTCTTTGAAAACCTTTCATCTAGTCTCTTACTGGCTGCCTTTGAAATAAGAGTCAAATTTGCTAACGTGTTTTGACCAGTACATCTCCAGTGTTGGCATTCCCTAATCAGCTCCATTTTTCAGGTCCCACCCAAAGCAACAATTTGCACTAGCCCAGGCTTACCATCTCTTCTCGTAGTTACATGTTTGCACTTGCTTTCTCTTCTGCCTGGAATGTTCCCCCCCCATAACTTATTCCTAGCCAATATCTATTAGCAATGCTCAGTCAGAATTTTCTCCTCTCTAAGGTCCAAGAACCTAGGTCACACCTTGATTAGAATAGTTTATCCTACTAAATTGTAGGTCTCTTGCATTAATGCCTGTAACTTTGAGTCTGAACCCCCAGTAGGCAGAAGTGTGTCAATTGGCCATATCTCTCCTCATGCCAGAGTTTGTACTGATAGCTTGTAAATGTCCATAAGCACAAGGATTTATGCCATAGAGAGTAGCAAGTAGTATAAATCACAACTTTCTCCTTTCTTTTCTCCAAAGAGATAATTGTCAAACATTTAGTGGCATATCACTGTCTACTGACCATGTCAAATTTCAAAATACATACTTGATTTAAACAATGTTTGTGAGGTGTCTGTATAAGCATAGGGATGAAGAAAGGACTTTTAGAGCTAATATTTCTTCTTGAAGCTTCCAACTTCACATTGATTTCCCATAGGACACACCACCCATCTGGTTCCTCTTTCATGAAATAATTTTTTAAATAAATAGATGGTATGGTTTGCTGTAGTCTTCTATCTCCTATGCTAATAACACTCTTCGATGCTTTCAGTCACTTCCCACAACAGTCGCCACACTGGCCACATCCCTGGAGAGGGTGTGGCACATCAGGGCTTCTTTCTAAAAGCCATGGCTCCCAGAATGCTCTAGGGACTGTCTGCCCTGTGGTGACCACAGCAGACCTGTGAACTCCAGGAAATGAGATCTGATACTTCTGTCATTGAAGCCCAAGCTGTGAGCTATGCTCAGATGTACCCACACTCACAAATCCATCCTGCACTTGAGCACTAAGTGGATATGGAAACAGGATGCCAGTTTCACATCTAGCCTTATTGAACTTGATCTCATATTTCTCTAGCTTCAGTTTTTCAGGGTTATTAAGATGTTATTTAATCATGATTCTGCCATCTCTCGATGTTTTTGTCTGAACTGGCATCTGGATTGTGAATTATGCATTAGAAATTCATGAGCAGGCCATAAAGGAAGAGCCATGGGAGGGGAAGAAAGTAACATTCATCATGAATGCCTTCTATGTGCAGGGTGCAGGGCATTTTTAGATTATCTGGCTTTCTTTAATTCTAGTAACTTTCAGTGAAAGAGTTGATGGTGCAATTTCAGAAGATGGAGACTTCCCAGCATCTCAGAGTCCAACTTATCCAAAGTGAAGTGGATTGGAAGTAAAAAAGGACTTGTAACCTCTGCAGTCGGCATTGGGTATCCACTGTACAGCTTCCAGGGGAGAGGTACCAAGCTTTGGTATTGGTGCTTATGAAACCCTTCACCAGCTCTCCTTCCTTGGAAGATATGAGAGACTTTGTATCCCCTCACTTTCTTTGAGAGACTTTTTTCACCACATCCAGAAAAATATGTTCAGAGTAAGTAGCTGAGGGATGTTCTACACTTCCTGATCACAAAATAGAAAGCTACAAGAAGGAACTGAAGAAATCCCCATTATCTTCCCAGCATTCTCTGGACAAACAGTTGCCAAGCTCTGTGTGAAGTCTGCTGTGCCTGTGTCCTGGATAACATTCCGAGGGAGCCTATGAAATAATGGTATTTTTTCCTGTCTTATCAAGTAAGGAATCTAAGGTTTCGAGAAGTTAATTCAGCTGCCCAGGATCATATCTAACAAAGGACCTTATTACTTATAAGCATGCTCCTGTTCTCACCCATGATCTCAGCCGGGAAGAATCACCCAATAGACACCACAGCTTGGGTGGTCTGATCAAGAATCACCCAATGGAGGCCATAGTTTGGGTGGTCTGGTTCGCCACTTGGAAGATTTGTATCCTCATTTGGCCTTTTTTTTTTTTTCAAGAGTCTCTGGGTTTTCTGAGGGTAATGCTGTATTTGCAATTCAGTGACATTCAGATCTATGTCTAAATTTCATTTATTGTTTAAACCAATTATAAAGAGAAGAAAAATAAACAAAAGGAGGCTGGAGAGGCTGAATCATGCCTGTCCATTCCAGAATTGCAGTTGCTCTCCTTGGTGTGGCTATTCCAGCTGTGTTAGTCTAGTTTCTTCCAGCATGCATATATATATAATGATGCCAACCTGGTCAATCGTCCTGGCTCACAGAGCAGCCTGTATTTTATAACTGCATGCAATATCATGGCAATGACCCAACTAGGCCAAAAGACTCCTGACAGGTGTGTTTCCCCAGACAGATCTGGAGCATCTTTATTTCCTTCACTTGCTCTCTCCAGTGCTTCTTCTCCTGTTCTGGCTAAACACCGTCACTACAGTGAGTGGTAAGCTGCCATCTGAAGTGAAGTGACACACCACAGGATGCAGCAAATGGGAACATGGGATCTTAAGAAAAAATAGTTCTGAAGCCCAGATCATTAAGCAGAGAAAAATAGTGCTAAAACTTAGGTGTTTTGGTTGGACTTGTTCGTTTAAGCCACAAATCATTGCCTCTTGAGCTCAGTCATCAGGATAGATAGATGCCCAATGTGAGTTTGCAGGTGTGATCTGACTTCTCATCTCCCTGCTGCTGCTTCGAGCTCTTCCACTGCCTGTTCATCCTGACTAGATGGGGCTCCTCTGACTTCCAAAGACTTCCATAACTTGGTAGACTTTCCAGATGTTCAGTCTGCTAACCCAAGCCAGTTTTCCAAAGTCTAGATTCTTCAACTGAAAAATCAAGGTCCAGTTATTGAAGTAGCTGCCAGATGGCTTCTTAGTCCACCAGAAAGAGTTGTATTATCTGATGACTTGACTTTAGGGAAAGAGACAGTGACAACCTAGTTGGTATCCCAAACTGTTACTTTTAGCTAGATTCCTAACAGAGAGACTTGAGCTCAAGATCCTCTTTGTGTGATTATTGGTCCCACAAGCTTCTGAAGCTCTTCATCTACACCTAGCTTTGGGTAACTTTGCCTGTGGAGATATGCTCTTCACTAGGACATGCTAGGTTAAGTATGCTCTGGGGCTATAATCGAACTTAAAAGTATGGAACACTCATTCCTAATCACACTGTGACATCATATACAAGAGACAGTAATCAGAAACACCCATCTCTCTACAACCAGGACACCTGAATAACCCACTGACAAAAATCAGCCCTTAATTTCTTTGATTCATTACCTCCATAGTTCTTGAGGTGAGTAACCCATTCCTCTGCATGTCCTAGATTTAAAGGGTTTCTTAGGCAAAGTTTAGTCTGAAATCTCACTACTCATAGCCCCATGAATGAGGAGAAAGGATCTAGGAAAATATTCTTAATTGGGGGGCTTCCTGTCTTCAAATAACAAGACTTCTCTTTATATAGTTGAGTTCACTCACAGAAAACAGCATACAGTTTCTGCTCACTTCAACATGCCTTCCCTGGGCATGCAGGCGCCTGGTTGTGTGCTAGATCTTAAGGATGTAAAAATAGCTAACAGGACTTCTTTACTCAAGCAGTTTATAATCCAGTGAGAAGATCCAAATGTCTTATGCAATCATGTTATATATGCAAGTAGAGTGCTTTGTTCAAGGTTCAGACACAGAAGCACTGTCAAGAAAGATGGCGCAGGTCCTGTAGATGCAGAGGCCCCCAGCAAAGGTCCCAGTAGGAGATCCTGCCACATTGCAAATCCAAAATAGTTGTATGCTTCCTGAAAACTGATGGATTGAGCAGATGAATCTCCTCTGTCTCTGGAAACTTTACCAGAAACAACACAGGGATCTTTTTCAAAGGGAATACATCTTTGGGGACACGAAGAAAAGGAAAGGAAACAACATCAAACAAAGAAGAAAAGCAGATGGATACTTGCTAACAGACTTGGCAGAGCTCTGAAGGCTGAGCTCTTAGCTGGCAGCAGAAGCAACTGTAGAGCAGAGACCAGGAAAGCATAAGATGCCTCCAACAGTGAGGGTGAAAATTAAGATGGACATAGGAGAAACAGCCGACAATTGAATTAAGAGACAGGAAGCACCCAGTGGCATCTTCTTCTTACTCTCTATTATACACATGTCCAAGGCATCATAGCAGAGGACAACATGAAGTGGACTAGAGTGTTGCTAGTAGGATGAGGTCAGGGGACAGGAAGGCCAGAGATGCTCTCCTAACAACAGGGACTTGTGTGAGTCTCAGGCAGGATTTTAAGAGCCTTCTGTATCTGCAGCCAGAGCGTTACTACCAAGACCATCCCTGCTATCACAACAGGACATGGTCCACAGTGGGCAGCCTGGGCAGCCTAGCCAGGTCTCCTAACAATGAAGCTATTTATAGATGACAGCTCCCATTCGTCAGCATAGAGCTTCTCAGTGGCTGCTTTTCATCTGGAAAGGGCAGACCAGAACTTCCAGATGTTTGAGAAAAGACTCATATCAAAACCTCACTAGTCTATAACAGTTTTTTTAAGAAAAGAAAAAAAACCTATGCAGGTTTTTAAAAAGTATTTAGAAGACTTTCAAGACAAAGACATACACATTCTCTCTCTCTCTCTCTCTCTCTCTCTCTCTCTCTCTCTCTCTCTCTCTCTCTGAGTGTGTGTGTGTGTGTGTGTGTGTGTGAGAGAGAGAGAGAGAGAGAGAGAGAGAGAGAGAGAGAGAGAGAAGACAGACTGATGGGGAGAGAGAATCAATATTTTTTCAAGAGTTTTATTGTTGAAACAAACGTAGTGTTCTCTTTTAAAATGAGCGAACATTCAAAAATCAAATATTAAAGCTCTCTCTGAAGTGAAAACTTTGAAAGCATGAACATATACTTAGCAAATAACCTTGAAGAAAATTCTCACAGAACAAAAATATACAAAGACAAAGAATACAGGAAATGAATAATATGACATTAAAAAACAGCTCCAAATACTAAGAACTTCCCACAGGAAGAAGAATAAAATGAGAATTAGTCTCCCTTTCCCAGGTCACCAGGAAATGATCATGTGGATTGCCAAGGTGCATGAAGTGGGCAACACCAATGAAGAGCAAAACCTCACATCAAAGGATGTCACTGTAAAAATTCCACGCCTCCACAGAAAGAAGCCTCTTCCTGCCCTCAACAAAGTCACACACAAAGAATCAAGAAGCAACAATGCCCCAGGCTTGCCTCAGTGTCTTCTCTTCACTGACCATTGGCCCATTGGCAATGACACCAGAAATTAGAAGACATGAGATGCTGGTTTTAAAACTATGAGGAAAAAAACAACTTCCAATTCAGGAATCTATATATGGGCAAACTGTCAATCAAACGTTAGGGTCGAATAAGTCCATTTTCAGGCTCTGAACTTTTCAGCATTTAATGTCTTTTATGTGTTTCTCTAGGGTGTGGTCTGGAAAAGAGAGGGAACAATGATAATATGAGACAATATGGGATCCAAGAAGAGACGACCCAGCACAAGCAAGGGGAGGAGAGGATGATGATGAAAACTGAGACAGACAGTGCTTGGTAGGTCTGCGGTACAAACAGCACAGACTGGAGAAGAGAAAAGGCATCTAGACTGTTCCAAGGTTAAAATGATGGAATTAATGTGAAGTGAATAATACATTGAGGAAAAATTTACATATGTGGAAAAATGTGTAGGTAAAAATTGATGCTGAGTGAACAAGGACATACATAAATGAAGAATCGAGACAATTATTAACTCCAGGGAAAATTAAAAGTTGTACAAGAAAGGAAATGTAATGGTGCTTTTACTACAGGGGCATGCTGTGAATACAGTCACAATTATGTAAACACTGAACACAGATCTAACTAAAAACGATGATATAAGTTTTCTGGGAGGTTGGGGAGAGGAAAATTGTGGAGGTGGGGGAAGGAGGTGCTAAGGAGAGAGAAATCTTCCTTTTTCATAGTGAGAACTTAATAGAGAATCTCTAAGACTGGAGAATGAAAGATTGATGTGGAAGTTATTTTGCAGAATGAAATCGAATGTCCAAGGATTAGCAAAAAGGGACTGTCCGTGGGAAAAGAGAACAGCAGAGGAAGAAGCAAGCAGGTTACAGATATTTTAGCTTTTATAATAAGGTTTAGAACTACTTGGCTTTTTTAGAACATGAATAACAAACTAAAATGTAAAGCCACAATTCTGTGGATGGAGAACAGCAGCAGCTACCTCCGGGACAGACGGAACATTGCATATAATTACCCAATGCTTGGTGCTGAGTGACGGGCAGTGGGAGTCTCCCTGGAGCCCAAGCGTGTGGAGAGGTGAGCAGCACCCAGATCTGAGGCCTCTGCACATTGTGAACCCAGGATCACCTCTGAGTAAGCCATGGAAGATTGATGGGGGTCTTTAAGATGGACTGGTTGTCAGAAGAAGAGTGAGTCCAGTGGTGCAGAATAGTGGCTCATTGGTCAAACTAAATTCTAGAATGTACTTTCTGTGATCTGGGTGGAGAAAATACTAGCCACAAGAAATCAACAAGGCTCCGTGGTTCATCAGGCAGTCACACCAAGACAACTGTCTTCCTTCTGAAATATGGTTATGGAAGAACAAGAGAAAGCTGTGCACGGGGTCTCTTAGTTCAATTATTTTCTTTCTGCTCTTCTCCTGAACAAGATAAAGACTTATAATCTTGTTGACAGGATTCCGTAACTATTTAGCTGACTGGCCACATAGTGTGATTGATACGTGGTTAGCTCAAGGGTTCAATCTTAGCTGATTTCTATCTCAAGATGGTGTTTTAAACTATGAATAGGATGGTGACATTTTAATCAAGCTCCTTCAAGTCAGAATCTGAGAAATTTGGCTAATAGTTGGAATTGAAAGAGTGGCCTCCTAAGTGATCTTGCCCTGTAGGAAATGAATGGGTTGAACATAACAATAGAAAATCAATAGAAACTAGAGTTTATTCTTCTATATGGCCCACTATCATTGGCCATCTGCCTAACTTCCCTTAGATTCTGGGTTGGTCTCTCCTGGACTTCAATGTCAGGCTTCCTTGCTTTCTGTGTGAAATCCCCTCCACCCGCTTCTCTCCCACCTCCATGTGCTCACTCAACACAGACTCAGCTGTCAGCTTTAGCTTCTCACTGTAACCACCCTTGTTCCCCAGTCCCATCAGAATTTAACACCCATCCATTGGGTTCCCACTGGCCCTAGTTGATGTGTATTAAAATAATATATAGGAGTTTAGGGTTTAGGGCCATTTCTTCTTTTATTGATCAAGAAATATAACACAGTAGCAAAAAAAAAAAAACTGATGGAGACTGTATTCAGATGGTCTGATGGAGACCAGTTTTGATGTACAAGTCTGTGTAATGGTGGATACATTTTTAACTGTTCTATACCTCAGTCTCATCTAAAGGGTGGTAATCTTTCCTAGCTCATAAAAAAGGAGAACAGGATTAAATGACTCTATATCAATAACCGGAACCATAAATTGCTTTGAGATAATTGTCATCTGGTCAACAACCACCCTGTTATTTCATCTCTGTATTGTATTTAAAAGTATTTTTTTACCACATAGCAAGCAGCAGGATACATGCTCATAGCACCGCAGTTCCTCCGCTATCCCTAGGAAAAGTTCCAACTCTTCAAAGTGCCCACAGTTCCTTACTACCTGACTGTCTACCTTAGCAGCCTACTCCCTTCCCAACACTCCTCAGATTCCTGACTCCAACCCTGCAAAGTGAGCTTTGGGTGGTCACTGGCCTCCTCTAGACTTCTGGCATCATGGTATTCCGTTCCCTCTGAGGCAGAGCTACATTCATAGCAAATCAACATTGAAGAGCAAACAGAACTGAAGCCATGACAGGTACCTCATGTGGGCACTTCATTATGTGTCAAGCCATGTGACCTCCACATCAGGAGCTTCCTTTGAGTGACTTATTGCCGAGCTAAAACCACTTGCCTAGAGAGACCTTTTTTTCCTTGGAACTTGGAACTGCTGGGACCTTTTCTAACCTCCCCCACCCCGCCCGCCACACCCCTCCACCTCTGTTCTTTTTGGAGTGTATTGACCACTTATGACCTTTGAACTCTGAATCAGCATCTATCAGACCTGGGAACAATGGCCAAGAATGTCTTCGATGTCGCGAAGTCTGTAGCTCCACATTCTGAATCACGTGGTCCAGTTTCTGGAAGATGTTCTCAGATTCTCACTCTTAATAATACGAATGCACATCTCCCAGCATGCACATGCAAGCGCGCCAACTTAGGTTGAGAAGTAACGAACTTATGTTGCCCTCTGTGACGTCCTGTAATCATGACTTTCCTTAAAAATATGAAAAGATAGATTACTGTGTAAATCCTCCAACTTTGCTGGGAGTGTGTGGGCTTCCAGGAGACAAGGGTCATCCCTGACGCAGGGGCTCAGGTTGCATGTGAATGGAACGGCAGTGCCATCCAATGGCTATCTCTTATAACTGCAGCAGCTCCACCCTTGTCCTGCGCCAGTATTTTTCCTATTGCACAGATCTCTTCTCTTAAAGTCTTTGGGTGGGCTGCCGGCCTGCAGCCCCTCCTTCCCTCTCTAGCCCTTCTCCTTTCCACGTTTTCTGTTTGAAAGCTTGGTGCTGTATGAAGTTTCAATAGTACTCAAAATCTGGTCCATGGTCTTCCTAGAGAGGGTCCCGAAAATTTGGAATATTTTCAACTTTTGATTCTTACTTTTTGATGTGTGTATACTGGAGTTTTCCAGAGATTCTGTGAACTATGATAAAGAAGCATTGAAGCAGACGTGCATATACGAATCAAGCTGCCTTCTGTTAGCAAAAATACCAGAGACTGACAAAAAAATTTTAAATGTCATTCATTAAAATATTTTACTTTGAGAAATTATTTTAGGAAGACTGTTTTGCTTACATTAACCGGTACTGGGTCATTATTTTAAATGAAATAAGAAATATTTTTAAATTTATATGTTTAAAATATAAATATTTTTATTTTTATTTTTTTTTACTGTAAGGAGGACTGAGAGAGAAAGTTCTTCCATGTCTTCTATAAAATGTAAGAACAGAGAGTGTGACAGATCCTGAGACTAAACAATTTAAGAATAACTGCCTCGTGGCCCCAGAGAATGTCAAAGCATTCTGCTAGTACAGGACAGTACATGGGGGACGCCTGACCACATGATGGAATGCAGAGGCATGTGGGTTGGGCTTTCATCATGAACACGATCTATCCCTACAAAGGCTGGAAACATGTAAGACTGTCATAACAGGCCCCAGAGCGATCTCATTTCCATCCCAATCAGAATGTGTGACCAATACAGGTCACCAAATTAGTTCAAGAGAAACAGGAACTGGGCAGAGGCATCCTCTTCTAATCTAGGCACCCAGGAGGTGCAAACAGGAAGATCATGAATTTGAGAGCAGCATAGACTATACAGATGGATCTAGCAATGGATGGATGGATGGATGGATGGATGGATGGATGGATGGATGGATGGTGGTTGGATAGATAGTGAATGGTGGATGAATGGATAGATAGATAGATAGATAGATAGATAGATAGATAGATAGATAGATAGATAGATAG
>NW_021604700.1:4603996-4676996 GCF_004785775.1 Grammomys surdaster | reverse complement strand
TAGATAGATAGATAGATAGATAGATAGATAGATAGATAGATAGATAGCACATATAGCTAATCTTTCTCTGTTTCTCCTCTGTCCTAATAATGATAAGAAATCAGATGAATTTTCACTTTTGTTGTTTTTCATTAAGGAAACTGCCATCTATGGCATAACTTACGTTGTGCCTGTCCTTAAAAACCATACAGTTAGTTCAATTATGAGCTAATAGAAGACTATTATGCTCAATATCTTGAAGAGGAGACTCACCTAAAATTAAAAATTACAGCCTCTCCAATTGAACAGATGGATCAGAACCATATATTTTATGTCTTCTTGTTTCTTCAATTTTGGATCCTTAGTGATTCAACACTGTGAAATTTTCATTTAAGTACAGGCTGGGTTATATTCCTTCAATTTTTATGTATACAATGTTCTAATTTTATGAAAACTCAAAGTCCACAGGGGCAGTTTTTTCCTGCTATTCAAAAATTGTTTGAGAACCAACTTTCAATTTTTTCATGTAACTTTCAAAAACATTTCATTATTAATTTATATTTCCATTACCATTTCACTACAGTCTTACTGACAGATTGCAAACCAGAACATTCGTTCCTGTAAGTATATCATTTTATTCTTCTGAATTTATTTCTACTTACATGAGAGTCATTATTATTTAATTGTAGAAGTTTTTGCTCAGTCCTAAAAGATATCCTCTTTCCTTCGTGCCTCAGGCCAGACCGTCAGGCATAATAACCTCTACTTTCTGTCCCTGTAGACTCTCCTGTTTGGGGCATCTCATATAAATGCAGTCATGTTTTGTCTGTGCAAGCAGACTTCAAATGCTTCCATGAAGAAATACATTATAAAATGTGGTGTATGTGTGTGTATGTGTGCGTGCACGTGTGCATGCATGCGTGCATCTGTCTGTCTGTCTGTCTGTCTTTCTGTCTGTCTAGCTTCACTCACTTTGCAAAACATCCTTCAGGCTTAGCCTTTTATTGTTGTTTGTTTTCTAGCCCTTGGAAACGTCCTGCATCTGACTTTCAGTTGTAACGTGTGTTAGAAGTCCCTGGATAAGCCACTGGTCTCCAGTGACTTCTCAAAGGCATCCATTTTCTTTGAAAGGGAATCCTCTCTATCTGACGACACTTTGCTCAGCTCTCCCCATGGCCACCAATGCTAAGTCATCCAGGACCGGCATCTTTGTTGTCATCACTCTGTTTATTGTTAGTGTGGACCTCTTACATTGTCTTTGATTATTAAGTTTTATTTTTAATTCTCATGCACTGTTGTGATCACATACACAGCAAACATTAAGGCATCTCCTTTTTAGCTTGATGTCAACTTCACTGTTCTATGTTGGACTTCTCTAACTTTGAGCTTTGGATTTTTTGCCTACTATTTCTTTAGAGTGAACCTTAAGGTGTTTTTTAAAATATGTTAATGAGACATTTTCTGAGTCCCTAAGTGCCTAAGAATGAACATATATTTATATATCAGTTATATTATGCATTATCATAATATATATTATATATTATATATTTCATATATCATATATTACATAATAACTGATATATAAAAACCTTGGATTTATACAAAAAATTTTATGTTGCAAAATTTTCTAAATTTCATATCTTATTTTTCTGGCATTTACTACCAAAGGGAAAAAAACAGATATACTACCTAGAAAAATGTAATAACTTGATATAATTTCAGATTATTCCTATGATAATTATGTATCAATCATTCTCACAATATCATTTCTGTTTATAAGATGTTAACTGTGATGTGTACTACTGACTTAATACAGCTTTGGGGGAAAAAGAAATACTAATGTACATAAACATTTTGTTTGATTTAAGTGACAGACAATAAAACACACTTCTCGTTATAATTAGACTCTGTTAATGGAAAATTAAACTTGTAATATAAGTCATACTTCCATTAAAAACGTCTAATCATTATGCAACATTGTAACTATGATACATCATACAGAATGGTTTTTTTCTTTCACAAGCCATATTTATAAGATTGCTATTTGGTGCATTTAAGATTGATAGCATAATTTCAAAACACATCATAGAATGCCAGGATTTCTCTATATCTCCCAGTTGGAAATGTTTGTGATGTTTAAATCATATTATTTGAGAAGCCTGAGGGACAGCAGTTCTAGGCATGCAGCTAGCCATATGGACCTTTTTACTTTTTAGCACAGAGCCCAGCAACACATACCAGTTCTAACTGCTTTGCATCCCATGTGTATGATATGTGATCTTCCACTTACAAGAAAATTTTTGCCTTCAATTGTCATCATATGGACATCTTTGGGAGACATTTTGTGCAAGAAACAACCATTTTCTATTAAGTTAAAATCCAATATTAGTGATGTGTCAATATAAGCAACTCAACTAAGGTATAAGATTACAAAATTACAACACACAGTAAAGCTGATACACACAAAAATAATGACAGCAATACTGTTACTATTCGCCCTGACAACTATATGTGACACTTCATATCAATTGCAACATACATTTAATTGGTAAATATAAAAAAGTCTTAAAATTTAGAAAATGTACCCAAATTAGATATTGATATTGTTTATAATTTTGATTGTCATTTCTCTGATGTGTCATTTAAGATTTTGTGCTTATCTTTTTATATTTGTCTTAGTATTTCCTTCGACCAAACATATGAAAAGATTATCAAGAAAAGTTAAAGAAATACTTAAAGATTTTGATGCACATGGCCCAAGTGCCATCTAGATTTGTCTGAGTTTCCAGTCTTGGCCAGAAATAAGAAATTCTATTCTCCTGTCCTTGTCAAAATTGTTTAACCGTTTCATATTGTGAATCTAATAGATAGAATGATGTAGAATGATTTAAAATTGCGTTTTGTAATTGAGTGAGTTTGAACAATGTTGTGAGTCCCCTACATTCCATCAATAAGATAATCTGGTGTGTGTGTTTATCTGTGAATGATGCCCATCTGTCATGTATGTTAAAATCTATTTCTAACATCCCATTTGCATTAGATCTTGTTCATGCTTTTGTCATGAAAGTTATTGTTCACAGTGCAATACAATTTGCAACCCTTCCATCGCTTGACATTTTTCCACACTACTTCCTTTCAAGATTCTCATTATTCTCTTTTGACAAAATTATTTTGAGGTTCCTGTCTGCTGCTTTTAATGTAGCTTAAGTTCATACTATTTCCTCAATACATGGCTCAAGGTCTTTCTCTAGCCTTGGGGAAATGATCAGCCAAATATCAAATACCTCTTCTGCAACCAATGTCCTCATTTCCTTTCTGGACTGTATAGTTATATCCTTCTTAGACCTTCACCAAGACCATGTGACTCCTCATTGTTCTAAGGTTTCATCATTATCCCTTGACTCCACCTTTGATACTTATCTGGTGTTCAGTTAAGTTGTATCTAATCTCATTTAAGCATAAAATGCAGTTCTGCTGTATTGTGTTAATATTCAAATATTTCCTAGTTTATCAATATCCAATATCCCACTATCCCTTGCTTTTTAATTCCCTCAACAGAATAATCAGAATTGCTTAAAGTCTATTAAGCATGTTCTGAACTCCTTTATCTGAATTCGTCGTGGGCCTTTTTCTATCTGCTTTTATTTTCTCTTGTTTTAGGTGTGTCCAGTTCTAGTTGGCTAAGCGCTGGGCACTGAGTTGAGGCCCTGTATGATGTTATCTTCCTTCAGTTGTAGTTAACTTACTTCTTGTGAGCTGCTGGTTAGGAACACTGGCATCCCCTGATCTCTTGCTGCTATCAGATTCTCAAAGAGATCAAAGCTTGCATTATGATTCTATGGGAGCCAGTGCTAACTAACGCTTACACACAAAGTACAACCCTCCAAAGCTCCACCTACAAGCAAATTCCCTTCCATGTGGTTAAGCTCTTAGCTCTAATGTTTGAGTCCCCACCCAAAGCCCAAAGATCAGAAGCACACAGTTTTCTTTTCTCAGATAAGTGCTTCTGTGGTTAAGAACTTCCTAGAAAACAAAGTACATGGAATTTTTGGGGGGGTATTTCTTTCTTTATTTATTCACTTTACATTACCCCCTTGAACACCCTCCCATTCCTCCTCCCCATCTCTTCAGAGAAGAGAACCCTCACACATGAGTACCAACCTGCCTTGGCAAATCAAGTCACAGCAGGACTAAGCATAACCTCTCCTGCTGAGACCAGACAAGGCAGCCCACCTAGGGGTAAGGGGGCCAATGGCAAGCAACAGAGTCCGAGACAGTCCCAGTTTCAATTGTTAGGGGATCCACATGAAGAACAAGCTGACATCTGCTACATATATAAAGAGGGCCTAGGTCCAGCTCATGCATGTTCTTTAGTTGGTGGTTCAGTTTCAGTGAGCCCCTGTGGAACCAGGTTAGTTACTCTGTAGGTCTTCCCAAAAGTACAGGATAATCATGCTACAATCTTCACAGATCCAAAGAAGCTAAATAACAAGGAAGGTCCAAGGGAGGATGCTTGGATCTCACATAGAAGAGAAAATAAAATAGACACTGGCAGTGGATGGAGGGAGAGAACTGGGTGGGAGAAGGGAATGGGGAGAGGAACTAGAGTAGGGAGACTGAGAATTCTGACAAAGAGAACAGAAATCAGTGAGGGGGGGCATCTCTGGGATAAGCCAGAGACCTGGGATGGAGGGAGCTTCCAGGAATCTATGGGACCCTATCTGAGACTTGTAGCAGTGGGGTATATGGAGCCTGAAGTAGCCACCTCCTATATCCAGACAGGACTTCCAGTGGAGGGAGTGTGACACCAACCAACCCATAAAACCTTTGACCCAAAATTTGTTCTGCCTATGAAATGCACAGGGATAAAGATGGAGCAGAGATTGAGGGAATGGCCAACCAATGACTGGCCCAACTTGAGACCCATCCCATGGGAAAGACCAATCCCTGATACTATCAATGATACTCTGCTGTGCTTGCAGACATGAGCCAAGCACAACTGTCTTCTGAGAAGCTTCATCTAGCAACCGATGGAAACGGATGTAGAGACTCACAGTCAAACAATAGGCAGAGCTTTGGGAGTCTTGTGAAAGAGAGGTGAGGATTGAGGAAGCTACAGGGGAGAAAGGCACATGAAATACTACACTCGTCCCTTTGTGCTTTCTCCCAGACTTAGAAGTTCTTGAGGATTTGAGGGCTTTTCAATGTTTTCAAATAGAGCATTCTGGATTTTCCTGTTCTCACTGAGAAAAGCTCTTAATCTATCATTACTTAGGTGAAATCCCAGCCTTTTAGTATGTTTTGATGTATATAAGACTTGAGATTTAAAAAAAAAACACTTATCAAACTGTATCCTGGTAGACTTGAAGCTACTAATTTTAGCTAAAGCTTCCATGTTAATGCACGTCTCTCTGCTCTCCGCCCAGATAGGGGCGCTGTTTTTTCCTTATTTCTTGGACAATTGTATTGGCTCCAGTTCCTCTGGACATTCATCCAGAGTTTCATCCACACACAAATCTTCCCAGTCGGTACTTTTCTTTCATCTGACTTCTGAGACTTGCCAATTTTTTTCTACTGATTCTTTTCAGTTTTGATTCTGTTTTTACTATCAGCCAGGGTAAAATTTAATGTGTAATGTTTCTGTTGTAATTCACTTATAGTTTTCCTTATTCTATTTAAATCTTTTTTAAAAATATTTCATGTCAATTTAGACTTTTTCTTTCTTTCCTTTTCCTCTTAGTATGTGAGCTTCATATCTTTCCACTGCCCAAGGCTTTTGACGTACATCTTGAATGCTCTCCATTCTAGCACAGATTGTCCTCACAGGTACATGGAGTCGCTGTTTCTGGATGCTGCTGAGCATCAGTCCTTTGTGTCCACCCATCATTTGTCTGTGAGCATCTTCCAGTTGGGGCAACTACTTTGAAATATATATGTACCACAAATGAATATGCTTAGGTCTTATAAATAACTTATAAATAACTCTCAGATCATCATCAAAAATTTGGAACTGATGACTCTAGAGTAAAACTTCCTGATAGTGCTGCATTCTTGAAATCTCGTGGCTAAATCACCTGCAAAGCAGCATTTTAATTTTCTTAAATATAAGTAATAATTGAAACTATTGAGAAAATAAGAGTATCCTTATTTGTAGATGACTGAACACAAGAAACCTCTTTTCCTTCAAAAGAGAGGCAGAGACTCTAAAGATTCCATTAGAAAACTCTAATAAAAACTTTCAGCAAAGTAGCAGGAAAAAATTAACGTACCCAAAACAAAACTTCCCTATGTTGCAGTCACAAACATGCTGAGAAAGAAATCAGAAAAACAAGCCCCTTCATATTCAGAAATTTTCCTTGTAATAAATGTAACCAAAGACATGAAAACTTTACTAGAAGATGGAAGGACCCTGTGCTCTAGCAGTGGAAAAATTACTTCTGTGAAAATGACCATATGGCCAAAATCAATCTACAAACTTCAATGCAACTCCTGTAAACATTCTGATAACTTTCTTCACAGAAATGGGAAAAACAGAAAACCTAAAATTCACTGGAAAGCACAAAAGAGCTTAGTGAACCAAAGCCATCCTGAGAGAAAACCAGTGGGTCTGGGTCTGGGGTGGGGGGAGGGGGGCTAAGGATAGGGTGGGGCTGGGGCTGGGGAGACTGGAAGAATCACAATACCCGATTTTCAGTTATAACACAGAGCCACGGTATACAAAGAAATGTGTCCGTGGCACTGGATAATAAGTACAGAACAGTGCAACAGAACTGGGGGTCCACATAAAAATACCACATGGGTACAGCCACACAATTCTTGACAACATTGACAAATGACACATAAGAGAAAGGACAGACAGCCTCTTCAACAATGGTGTGGGGGAAATTAGATATACATATGTAGAAGAATGTAACTAAATCCCCACCTCATAACTTTGTATGAAAATCAATTCAAAATGGACCAAAGACCTTAGTATTAGACTTGAAGCTCCAAAACTTACAGAGGAAAAAGTCGGAGGAAAACGTTTTAATACACTAGTATAGGCAAGGAGTTTCTTACATGGACCCCAGTAACTCAAGAAATAAGACCAAAAATTGAAAAACAGGACCTCTTGGAACTAAAAGGCTTCTATATAGTCTAGGAGACAATTAATTGAGCTAAGAGATAGCCTTTACAGTGGGAGAAAATCTTGTGTAGCTATACAGCTAACAGAAGACAGGAAGAACTAGGAAAAAGAGACATAATCAAACACACACACTTACAAAAACCAAAACAAAGAGAAAAAATAAACAACCACCAAATAATTTAGTCAATAAATGGGCGAGGGAAATGAGTAAAGAGCTCTCAACGAGTCAAGTACAGTAAACATGAAAAGCAGTCAACATCACCAGCCATCAGAGAAACACACCCACACATACACACACACCTGCAATGAGATCCCATCTCACACCATTCAGAAAGGTGATCATCAACAATTAACAAATGCTGGTGAACAAAGGAATCCTGATAAACTGCTGGTGGAAATTTAAATCAGTCCAACCATTGTGGAAGTCAGTATGGAGGTTCCCTGAAAGCTAGAGACGTATCTACTCTATAACCCAGTTATACCATGTCTCAGTATTTACCCAGAAGACTGAAGTCAACATTTCACAGAGATACCTGCCCATCACCATTCATGGTAGCTAATCTACAGCATCAACTTAGATACTTTAGGTATCTGTCAACGAAAGAACCAAAGAAGAAAATGTGTTTTATATGCATAATCATTTTTTCAACCATGAAGAATAATTAAAGTTTTGCTGTTTACAGAAAAAACGGACGCAAATAGAGATGGTCATATCAAAGAAATTGCCAGTCCCCAAAAGACAAATGTTGGATTATATCATTCCTCTCACTTGTGAGTCCCAGAATAAAATCACAGCTGTGCTGATGATGTGAGTGTAGATGTGAAGCTCTCTAGGAAACACAGAGGGCTGGTGGGAAGGGACCGGGCTCAGAGGGGAGAAGAGTAGAGCATGGGGGTGTGGGCTCAAAGTACATGATATACTGGCATGGAAAAGGGCCTCTGCAGCCCTGTATAGTAACAGAAAATATTTTAAACAGACTTTTAAAAACAGGAGCATTTAAAAAACAACTAACTTAAGTATTGGAACATAGTTTAGCTTCAATTATTGTCAACGTATTCACCAAAAAGAAATAATGAGAAGACATTGGCCTAATTGTTTTCACCCATTTAAAAGAAAAAAAGATAAGAAAGATGTGTTAGCAGAGAAAAAGACCTAGTCCACCAGGGAGGCAGGTATAATCTCTTTGAAAAAGACATAAGGAGAGTTGGGAATTCTCTCTCTTATTTTGTTCACAGATTCAACATTCAATTTTAAGTCAGATGATTCATTTGAATTTAATGCCATCTGTAAAAACACTAATTGCTCCAGCTTCCAAATTACATACATGTTATGAGTGCCTTAATGTAAAACAAGAGTAAGTATATACTTAATATTAGAAAAGACTCTTGAATAAATCCCAGGTGAATTATCAATATTGTTACATTAACAGTAATTGGGTTTTTTTTTTCCTGTGCTTCTCTGGGTCAATAGTCTATTAACTTCAGAGTGCCTATGAGAAAAGTCCAATGATGAACCTATTATGATTGATGCATCACCCGCACACAGCGTATACTCAAAGCTGATCTATGATACTTAGGACAGTTTGCACATGAACAAAATTACTAAACTAATGGAACTGTGTTCTTATGTATATATTTGAACTTGCTGTCTTTGTAATTATATAAAGTTTTTTTTTTCTACTTCCCTTTGGCTTCTATGCTACTCTCATTGTTAGATGGTGTTGTGTCTGATTTAGTAAGCATCACTTCCCAAGATTGTGAGTTCAGAATACATGTGGTAATTACAGCTCATGTTTTGGGGGATTCTATTGGCAAGAGGCTAGAATCAGAAACATGCGCGCGTGTGCACACACACACACACACACACACACACACACACACTGAATAGATGAGCCATTTTCTTGGTTTCTTGGTTTTTAAACAGTTCTTTCCTTAAGCTTTATAGCAGATAAAGAGCAACAAAGATCAAAATAATCCGACAGGCTCACGCTTGCACATTTCCCCCTGCTTAGATGATACAAATTTGACCAGACAGGAGAAGACCCTGTGGCTTGCACTTTGTACATTCACTTCTTTAGTAATGGAAATTTTTCATTTTAATTTTAAAAACGTAACCCATCTACCCTCTTGAAACAATACAGAAAGAACAATTCCCATGAGTCACTGGCACTGGATTTTAGCATTCTTTCTTTCTTTTTTTCTTCCTTTTTTTTCTGAAGCAAATTGTCTTCTATAATTGGATGTTTTGGACATTTTAACATAAAAAACAGTCTTTAGTTCAAAGCCCTGAGACGATTTTCTCTGCACTATATTATCTGATGTGGATTACATTGCAGACTTGCTCATTAGAGAGGAATCACAACACTGGAACAGAGTCACAGTAATTCAAAACCAGAGAACAAGCGTTTTCATGGACATGGGGCTTCTTCCTTCAGTTGTATCTTTTGACTATATTCCTCTCTAAATATAACCAGAAAACTAAGTTTGTTTGAGGGACCATATGTGATTGGTCTCCAAATTTCCACTGAGCCAGGTTCACAAAGAATTTTTTTTTAAAAAAATAGAGCCTCACTGTGTAGCTTCAGTCAATGTGAAATTCAGTGTGTAGACCAGGCTAGCCTTGAACTCAAGAGATGCACCTGTCTTTGCCTTCTGAGTGACAGGATTAAAGACATGTACCCTTGTGCCCGGCCAAAGAAGCTATTTTAAGAAAGACTGAAGGACACAAAATTTATGATCATGACTGCGGTAGTAGTATTTTAGCAAATACTCACTGCTCATTGTATAAATAAGACATCAAATGAGGACAGATGTGATGGTTTAAATATGGTTGGCCCAGAGAGTGGCACTATTAGGAGGTGTGGCCTTGTTGGAGGAAGTGTGCTATTGTTCATGTGGGCTTTAAGACCCTCATCCTAGCTCCCTGGAAGCCAGTCTTCTCCTGTTTGCCTTCGGAACAAGATGTAGAACTCTCAGCTCCTCCAATCCTATGCCTGCCTGGATGCTGCCATTTTTCTCACTTTGATGATAATGAGCTGAACCTCTGAACCTGTAAGCCAACCCCAATTAAATGTCCTTATAAGATTGCTTTGGTCATGGTGTCTGTTCACAGCACTAAAACCCTAACTAAGACAATGGGGGCACTACAGAAATGAATAAAACATAGTCCTTACACCAGAAGCAGTCTTTTAAAAATACGTGTATGAATTTGTGTCCGTGAGTACAGGTATGAGTCCCATGGGGCTAATGTGGCTGGCAGAGGATTATTGGTCTTTACCTTTATTGTTTGAGACAAGGTCTCTGTTCTTTGGCACTACATACATCAGATGAGGTGGCCCACTGGCTTTGTGAGATTTCTCTATCTCTACTTCCATATCTCACTGGGATTACAGACAAAGGTCACCTTGCCTAACGTTATCTGGGGAATTCAAACTCAAGTCTTCATGGGTCCGTGGTAAGTGCTTTACCAACTGAGCCACCTCTCCAGCCTTTAAACATGTTTTTAATTGATAGGTAAAATTTCATTCAGAAGAAAGAATTAAGTCTGGAAATGCATCAATCAAGCCCAAGATGTGGAATTAAAATTCTCAAGACTGATTTCCAAAGTGGTTGCAATCAGTCTGGTGGTTCCTCAGAAAATTTGACATAGCATTACCTGAGGATCCAGCTATACCACTCCTGGGCATATACCCAGAAGATGCTCGAACATCACATGCTGAGTGAGGTAAGCCAATCACAAAAGAACACACATGGTATTCACTCACTGGTTATTGGATATTAGCCCAGAACCTTGAAATACCCAAGATTTAACTCACAGGCCACATGAAGCTCATGAAGAAGGAAGACCAAGTGGGGGTGCTTCGGTCCTTCTTAGAAGAAGTAACAAAATACTCAAGGGAGCAAATATGGAGATAAAGTGAGGGACAAAAACTGAAAAAGGGACCGTCTGGAGACCATTCCACTTGGGTATCCATCCCATGTGCAGTCACCAAAGGTAGATGCTGATGTGGAAGTCAGGAAGTGCATGCTGACAAGAGCCTGATATAGATGTCTCCTTAGAGGTCTGCAAGAGTCTGACATATTTAGAGGCAGATGCTCACAGCTAGCCATTGAACTGATCATGGGGTTTCCAATGGAGGAGTCAGAGTGAAGACTGTAGGAGCTGAAAGGGTTTGCGGCCCCATGAGGAGAGCAACAATACCAACCCACCAGAGTTCTCAGGGTGTAAACCACCAGCCTGGGAGCACTTAGGGAGGGATCCATGGCTCCAGCTGTATATGTAATGGTGGAGGGCCCTGTAGGGCATAGGTGGGAGAAGAGATTCTTGGTCTCATGAAGGCTGGATGCCCCAGTGGGTGGGAATTTGAGGGTGGGGAGGTGGAAGTGGGGGGGTAGGTAGGGGCACATCCAAAGAGAAGTAGGAGGAGGGGTGAGGGGATAGGAAGTTCCTGGGCAGGGGGGTAAGGGGTAAGGGGATAACATATGAAATGTAAATAAAATGTCCAATTAAAAAATACAAAACAATAAAATGTAAATAAATAAAATATACAGAAAAAAAGAAAAAAATTATCAAGACATTCAAGGTTCTGGACGAAAATGCAGCAACTCTCTTAGCTGACCTCTGTATAACAGTTTGCAACCCATGAAGCTCACATCTCTCCACTGCTGAGCTTTGTTTGCACAGTGAGTTGCTTTTTGATGACATGACCCTGACTAAACAAACCATTTCTCCTCTATGAGCCTTGGGCTTCTTACAAGAATGAGGATAATGGTGTCCATCTCTTAGGGTTGTTCAGGATGTGAAGTAAGTGCAGAATTTTAAATGCTTTCAGTGAAAACTATAAGGCACGGCTGAGAGAAACTAAAGATTATCACACAAAAAGAGTGACATACCATATTCATGGATTAGATAGTCGATATTGTTAAATGAGATAAGCTCCCCAGGTTATCAATTCAATCAAATTACCAAGTTCTCTTTCTGGGGGGGCAGGGATGTTGGCAATCTAATTTTAATATTTTATATGAAAATACAAAGATCATAGAGAAGAGAATATGTTGAAGATCAAGTTCAGAGAACTAGTTGAAATCTATGCCAAGATAAACGCCATTTGGTGTTGGCAAGAAAACGATTCAGTAGAACAACAAATAACAACAGTACAGGAATGAACTCATGCCAACTTGAAGAATATCATCATAAGTCTTTTCAAATAAATACCATTGAATCAATTGCCATCACTATGGAAACATAAAACTGACCCCCTGCAAACTGCAGCATGTACAAAAATCAATTTAAGATAGATCATAAAGTCACATGGAAAATAGGAGACATCAAAATTCTTAGAATTTACAAGCTTTGGGATAGGTAAAATTTCTATAAAACAACCATAAAGAATGTTTTAATTGAGAATGGTTAAAATTAAGAAGTATTGGTAGAGTGAACAGTGCAGACAAAAAAGAAGAGATATCTGCAGAATAGAGGACAGACAATGTATTCACATCCAGAATATAACGAATTCTAAAAAGATCAATAGAAGTAGCTTGAATCAAAGCCAAGCAGCAGAGGTCTGGACTTCCAAAAGGGATTATGCAGCTGGCTGACTGACACATGGAAACCTAATCAACAGTGTAAGCTGTCAAGCAAATACCTCTACCGGGATGACCGATGTTTCTTAAACTCAGCAGTGCTGTGCACTGGTAAGAGTAGACAGCAACTGAACCTTTCACGCAATTTTGCTAGTGGGAGAGTAAGTTGGTAGGGACATGCTAGAAAACTAGTATTGATGATACTAGTGGTAAACACACAGTTTGTAGATCTAAGACCTTCCAACCATCACGGTTCTGTAGCAAAATGAAATAAAACATACCCACAATAGTCTTGCACTATAATGTAGCATAAAATAACAGCAAAAGACAAAATCAATATGAATTATATTAATAACATATTATATGAAAAATATATTCATACAGGCATCATGGCCATGGCTGGAATCCCAACCCTTAGAACGATGAAACAGAATAATCACAAGTTCAGGCCAACCTGAGTTAGATAACAAATTTTAACTAGCCTCAGTTATTGGATAAGACTCTCTCTCCAAAAAAAAAAAAATAATAACTAGGTTTACAAATAAATAGTTATAAATAGAAATTAAGTTCATATGGTAAAAATAGTCCAAAAAGAATATGAGGACATATTTATACATGCAATATGGTTGGATCTCATGGTCGGAAGCTTCATGAAAAGAGTCATAAAGTGCATGATGGCTTAAAATTGGATGATGCCCTTAAAGGTCAGAAGTAAGCATCAGTAATCTATTGGAACATAGATCAAACAGCAGTTACCTTTGAGAGTTACAGATTAGGAAGTGGCATGAAGTTTCTTCTAGGATGCTGGTAATACTTTCCATTTTTATATCGGCAGCAGCCTCTTACATGTATGTATACAATTTCACTGAGCTTTACACTTGACTAATGCAGTTTATTATACAATATATATACAGACTACAGACATACATGCATACACATATAAAGTTAATATGTATGTGTAGATACACACACACACTTTTAATAGCATCTGGTACATAGAAGTGCTCAACACCAGTCATTTTTGTTACTATCTTTAAATCCTAGAAAGGAAGTAGCCAGAGCAACTACTGTGTCACTGCAGGGGACGGAAACAAAGCTCCACCATGTTACAGTGCTTACCCAAGTCCACAGCACTGACAAGGGAGGAGACACAGCTTGAGCTCATGTCCTGTCCCGGGTTCCAGAGCAGAGTGCTGCCTGTCTTGCCTTGTTACTCCCTTTGAAAGCAGTCCTGAGTTCACCATCTTGCTCCCGGCTGTCAGTATGTGCTTTCTACCTTCCCTGAGTGGGACTGAGGTGTCTCAACCCTTCAATTGATGTAGGAAAGCAATCAGAGCAATCATATTCTGTCTTGGACATTGAACAGGATTCCTCACAGCAAGAGGCTACAAAGTAGAGATTTATTTACAGCCATCCACCAATTCTGTAGAACTGTGATTGATATAATTTCTCTCAGTTACTAATTTGTTTGATATGAGCTAGGAACACAGAGATTAAAAACAATGGGATTTTGCACACAACATTCAAAAGGTGTCTCTACTTCCTATATCTTAACATGCAGCTGTCCTCCCAGAGGCCACTGGAAGATCTCTTTGTGATTCCTAAAAGTACAAATATGGGTACCATTGTTCCATAATCTGAGCTGAATAAATTTTAGGAGTGTTCACTGGGTACCATCAAAGTCTGCCTGGGTAGCTCTTAGTGACTTCACCTGAGGCCCCTCCGTCATCCCTGTCATCTCTCATTACATGACATGCCAAATCATGCACAGAGGAATGAGACCTTTTCACTTATCAAATCGTTTCTAATGATCACTGTTCTACACCATGATGAAATGTGACTGAGAATTTCATAAACCTTGTGAATCAGATCACTTAATGAGCGATGTGAAGGGTAGGAACTGGGGACTTGTTCATGAGTGAGACATGGAAATTCTTGCCCTCATTGGAGATGAATAAAACAGGTTATGTAGTGTGTTTAAAGGTGATGCTTACAGAGGGAGAACTGAGCAGAGAATGCAGGTGGGAAGGACTGGCTGGGATCTGAGCACTAGTTAGTAGGTTCTCCGAGAGGGTGGTATCTCAGTAGAGGCTTGAAGTACATGTGCCTGAAGAGCCTCCTATGGGTCAGAGAACTGTCAGAATTTAGATGTGGCTGCTGTTTTAAGAAGTAACAAAGCTGGGCTTGGAGGTGAAGACTAGAAGGAGAAGTCACATATCCACCAGAGTTTAAAATGCTTTCAAAAAGGGCCAAGTTAGTTTCTGCTTTCAGAGCTATCCTATTAAAGGGAGTTAGGAGAGGGAAAAGGAGGAGGAGGAGGAAGAAGAGGAGGAGGAGGAAGAGGAAGAGGAGGAAGAGGAGGAAGAGGAGAAGGAAGAGGAGGAGGAAGAGGAGAAAGAGGAGGAAGAGGAGGAGAAGGAAGAGGAAGAGGAGGAAGAGGAGGAGGAGGAGGAGGAGGAGGAGGAAGAGGAGGAGGAATGGAGATTGGATGGAGTTTGGACCCCTGTGGTGGATCACCTTCTAGGAACCAAGTGCTATGCTGAGGGTGACTTGATAAGCTCAGAACTGAAGACAAGTTCTTGTCCACTATTTTGTCCAAGATCCTTCAGTCTCAGACACCACTTACCTGTCAATCAAGTTTCTAGTCTCCCTTAGCTTCAACTACAATACATTCTGTCTCTCCTCTTTCCCTGCCCTCCCTCTTGGAAGCCAGCAGCGAAGGTACAGATTTTATTTTTGCACTTTTGTGAAACGGATAAAATATTTTTATCTTTATAAATTATTTCCCATTCTTTAAAAAAATACCTCATTTAATGGGATATGTTTCTAAATGACTAGGTCATGAATATTTCAGAAGGCACCCTCTGGGACCAGAAGAGAATCTTGCCTAAGGGGAATGTTTCCAATCCCTCCTTTCTGCACCCAGCCTCAGAAGGCAGATGAGACCCCCTGCCCAGAGGCTGAGAAGGTGTGTGTGGGGGGAACTGAGACACCCCAGCCCTCTCTGAGGCTGTTTCCTCAGTTAAACACAGTGGTAGAGCTGGAGTCAAGTCTCCATGGAGATTGGAGTAGAGCTAAGCTGCCTCTGTCAGTCCTCAGGTAATAGTTTTCAAAGGAATCCGCCATGTATATACTGTTCTAGTAGTTGGAGAGCATCCCAGGTCCTCCTAGCCCAAGTCAACATCAGCATCATAGTGCTTAGGTCATCACAGAAACCCTCACTTATGGACTGAAAACATTTTTGCCATATAAAAACATAAACTTCTAAACTTTATGTAAAAGAATGCCGTGAGCTAAAAAGAAAACCAGAACTAATGATTTGATGTAGGGAAAAAGAAATGCAATGGGGAGAAACAGGAATGCAGATTATTAAAAACTGAAAATAACAATGATTCAATGGCTAAACACAACTAAAAACTGCCACAATTCTCATGCTCTCGTGTGTTGGATGTGGAGTCTCATATCTCACCTATGTCATTCAATTTAACCTTGCAATGAAACTGTTATTCTGGAGCAGCTACTGCTGTCCCCAGTTTTCAGTTTTAAAAAATGCAATTTTAGAGATGCTAAGTAATAAATCCAATTATACAAAGCTTACTTGCATCATAGAAGGTCCTTCTGCTCTAATTCTGCAGAGAAAGAGGCAAATCAAGGAGGAATACACCAGAGATCTGAGAATCTGCAGAGAGAAATTTACAGGTAGGAGTAAGTTTTAGATGAAGAAGAAACTTTTTTTAAAGTGGGTTTGGTAAGGGCATAACATATGAAATGTAAATAAAATATCCAATAAAAAAAAGTGGGTTTTGTTCCCAAACGGTGGTAGTGCACACCATTAATCCAAGCACTTGGGAGGCAGAGATAAGTAAATCTCTGAGTTTGAGGCCAGCCTGGTCTACAGAGTAAATTCCTAGACAGCTAGAGCTGCACAGAGAAATCCTGTCTCAAAGGTGGGAGGGTGGGATGCTTAGAAAATGAATGTGAGAATGTCGGCTCCATGGGATCAGAGGGAAGCACTCTTCTGATGGAGTTGGCAGCGGTAAACTTGTCCACAGTGTTGTAAAGCAGTAGCAAGATGAATTATGAGATCAGGAGTGATACAGTTGTTTCCAGGTGTTGGCTACTCATCTGGTGGGAAAGATTAATTGTTCTAAATGTCTGCATCTGGTTGTTGTCGTACTTACTGGGTAAGCTATAGGTTAGGGCCCTGGGAGTCCCTGAGTGCGCTCTAGGCAAAGCCTCCTCTTGAAGTAGAACCTCTGAGGCTTCTTCACTCCTCTAAGGAGTGAGTCTTTCTTTCGTGTGTGTGTGTGTGTGTGTGTGTGTGTGTGTGTCTGTCTGTCTGTCTGTCTGTCTGTCTGTGTGATTCATCTTTCCTTTCTATCATTTATCTTGAGAGATAATTGATAGAAAATCTATCACTGCAGCTCAGTGATGGACAAGCACGAAGCCTTGAAAAGTGGCATCACACAAAAGACCAGGGCCAGGCATTGTAGCTCATGCCTACAGTCCTAACTGGGATTTTCTTTTTCCCAGTTTGTCTCTTGTTTTGAGGACAAGAGCTATAGCATCCAAAGTCCCCTACATGATAGACAGGTGACTGTGGGATTCTTATCTTTGAAGCTTTTTGCTGGGCAAAATGTCTAGATAACAATCATTCAATAAATGTTTTCTAAGTCAAAGAAACTGCTGTGAATCAGGGACCAGCCTCGGCTACCCAGTGATATTCTATCTCAAAACCAAACCAAACCAAAACAAAACAAAACAAAACAAAAAGGCTAGGATATTTAGCATGGTGTATGCAATTGTAAAGCTAACAGAGTATATCATGTTGGTCCCTGCTTTGAGTAGCATATATCTGTAACCCTCTTACTTGTTTGCCTCTCCTTGTATCTGCAGAGGTCCAGGCAGGATGCAGAAATGATAGCTGCAGGGGCTATATTTTCAGTAATCACTGTGCCAGTGCTCTTCCTGATGGCATGGAGTGACACTTGCAGCATCTTTAGTGACTAGCCCCTAATTTAATGCTTCCCTTTCACATATTTAGACTTTGGCTCAGAAAACACTTACTGAATGCTTGTTATCTGTCCACAAGAGCTTCAAAGACAAGAATCCCTAGCTGCAGGTCTATCATGTAAGGGACTTTGGATGTTGTTGATCTTGCCCTCTAAACAAGAAACAACCTGGGAAAAAGAAAACCTGAGCAGTAACTTTGATCTGTCAGAGAAGAGAAGGTACACTGTCATCCCTGACATGCAGGCAGGTTTGTACAGGCAGTTGTCATTGTTGCAGGTGTCAGGTAGAAACACTTAGGATAACTGGCTGACTATTGGAGACAGGGTGTGGACTAGCCTGAGGCATGACATTTCAGAAGGCTACTTCTAGGCTAGGCCTCCACACTGGGACGGAATTTGCTTTCAGGAGTCCTACAAAGTTCTTGAGATGAAGACTGAAGAAACAGCCTTCCCTAAAGGAAAGGAAATCATTGCCACCCAATAGAGAAAAATCTCCCAGCACGATGGAAAGCAAAGGTATGAACGCATATGGAGAATCCTTGAGAACAGGCAAGCTGAGCCTAAAGGTAACCAGAAAAGACAACAGGGCTAACTCTTTGGCCGTCAGTTCCCAGTTGCTTGAGGTATGGCAATGCTGGGGAATTGGGTAAGCTGCTATGATTGGGAAATGGTAAAGATGGAAGTTAAGGGATCAGAAGGAGCTTTTTATTGTAGTAGTGTGGCTTTTGATCCACTGAGACAGACATCTCATGGACCCAAGCTTTATCACTTCACACCATGATTCTAACTTTTCACAAGAAATTTATTCTGTACTGGAGCAATGGACAAAGGGATTGATAAACAAAATCTCCATCTCTATAAGGTATGGCAGGTTCTCTGCCTCTTACCTTGAATTGAAATTTGCCAACTAGAAAGGCAGAAGACTGTAAAACACCACCTGCTGTGAGCCAGGCAGGCCACTTCAGGAGGGAAAGTGGTGAGGGTGGCTGAGAAAGGGGGTGTTGTAGTTTGAAGGAGGATGCTCCCCCCCCCAAAAGGCTCATATGTTTGGTTGCCAGTTGGTGGAACTGTTTGGAAAGAATTAGGCAGTGTGGCCTTGTTGGATTAGGTATGTCACTGGGTATGGGCTTTGAGTTTTTAAAAGACCCATGCCATTCTCTGTTAGCTCTCTCTGCTTCATGGTGGCTGCATCTCAAGCTGTGAGCTCTCAGCTACTGCTCCAGCATCATGCCTGCCTGCCTATTGCCATGTTCTCCGCCATGATAGTCATGGATTCTAACCCTCTGAAACTGTAAGTCCCAAGTAAAATCGTTCTTCAATAAATTTCCTTGGCCATGGTGTCTTATCGCAACAATAGAGAAAGTACAATGAAGAGAAAGTACAAAAAAAAACAATAAAGAAAGACTGAGTGTGTCTGAGAAAAGTCTACGGTTGTCAGGAGAAAGCACACAAAAGCTTTAATTGTCTAAACTGTTTAGTGCTTTAAAAGGTGAACTAGGCCTTGCTAATCATTGCTGACTTTTCTGGCTTAGTCATACTTCAATTTAAATGTCTATTTCACTGCTTCCGTAGGAACATCTCTGGGCATCATGAGGAAATGTCATAAACTCTAAGGGAACTAAGAGAGATCTTACAGTGTCAGTTAGTCTAGAAAGCCACTTTGTGTACTGGGTGTCTTTTGAGACACCTTGGGCTTTTAGACGGGCTACATGAATATCGTTTTCTCTTTGAGTTACGAGAAAGATAGGGAGAAGGCATCTGAACCATCCTGCCACATGTCACAACTGAAGCGTGGGCTAGTCAGCTGTTTTGTGTGGTTAGGACTGTGATCTAGGGCAGACTGAAGTCCTGTCTGGCTGTGGCTTGACTTAGTCCTTAGTTCTTGAAGTTCCAGGTCGTAATATTAAGAGAATGCTTGGTGTCTTGATACTTAAGTTGGATGATGCTCACGATCCCTTGGTAAAACCTTCAAGAGGCTTCAGGCTTTAAGGACACAAAATCAACACTTCATAGCATGGGTTACCAAGAGTGCCCTGGCTTGATGGCAGCCAATTCTGGGATTACCAGCTCTGCTTCCCTTTCCCTTCAGCACACTCCAGGAGCATGCCCCTCTCTGTGTAGATATCTGACCCTCAGCACACTGCAAGAGCACGCCCCTCTATCTGTGGATATCTGTGTTGTCTCCATCTCAGGAACACTTGCTCTTCCCCCTGCCTGGAATGCCCCTCCCTCAAGCTTGCTGATTCTTCCCACCCAGATGATGCTTCAGGTATTTTAATGAGGCCTTCTTTGTAACCTTAGCTCACCAATCTACTCTACCGCATACCTGGATGTCTCCTCTTCTTAAAGTGTGCTGTTATGGACCTCTACCCCAAGGTTGTAAGCAAGGACCTGGTATGAACTGATGACTAGGGGAAGGCCTAAAATATAAGCAATATTTCCATAATAGTGAGAATTAAATAAAATCTCTATTACAATTTTTACTATCCTAGATGACTAATATCTACATGCATTATTGGTTATTAATTGTTGAGATTGGCTATCAGTTTTGTCCAGTCACAAAACAATCTGGCTGGGATTTGTGGCAATCTCCAGCAACATGGTAGGACAAAAAAGGAGCCAGTAGGACAGCAGACTTGACAGACTGTTTATGGAGAGATAGGAGTAAGGAGCTCAGGCTGGGGACACTGCCAGAGTGAGGATGCAGAAATCAGAAGACGTTTCTAGGAAAGGGGGCACCTGCCATCAAGATAACTTCTGCTTCCTTCGCTCAAAGCTGACCCTACACACGTGCATTTGCAGAAATAGCCAAGAGGAGCTAGAGACTGAAGGGAAGGTCATTTGTCCAACCTAAAAGTGGCATCCCTTCAATAGCATCACTTTCATACTATGCAGGTGCCTAACAGAGCTTCAGGATCCCAGCCATTATGTACCGATTACTAAGGAAGCTCAGAGAAGCCATGCGAGCAATTAATATTCATAAGTTGGAAACAGACTCTGAAGAAATGGATTTCTCTGGAAGCCCACATCTATCAGAAGCCATTCATGAGGTGAATTGATAGAAAGATAGAAAAGAAAATGGGAAGGGGGGAAGGAAAGGAAGGAGAGAGAGAGAGAGAGAGAGAGAGAGAGAGAGAGAGAGAGAGAGAACAAAGGACTGAGGATGGGTGACAAAGAGAATGCTTTGAAGAGCCCAATAAGAGTGATGCCAATGCTCTTGGGAATGATTAACTATAGTGACAGTCCCACTCCACACGGAGACGTGAATAAATATCAAACCTTCCCACAACGGGAAAGTGGGAAGCACTTAGCAGACAGCATCTCCAACAGACAGCCTCAAAAGAAAGGCTTGAGTTCCTTAGTCTTTGAGTATCTCTGAACTTCATGGTCCTTTGTGGAAGGGGCCACACCCTTCCTATTTGCCTGTTCTTCAGGCCTGTGACAAAGACTTACGTAAGGCACATGCAGAGAAATAACAGGATCTCTGGGAAACAGCTCTTAAAGGCTTATTTAAAAAAAAAAAAACTGCATTGCTAAATTTAGGGAAATGACTCAGAAGACACCCCACTCCAACACATGCACACCTCCCTAGCTAATGCTCCACACACGTTTAACTGTTTTTCTTGGCATTTAAAAAAATTTTTTTTTCCAGTTTCAGCACAGGGTTTTGCATCTGCCTGTAAAGGTTCTTGCTGTAGGAATCATTTGCCCTTTTTTTTTAAAAAAAATGAAATGATGGCTTAAACTGAAATGAATAAAATATAAGGCAGAGTATAACAACTCCTCACATGGATCTGAATTTTGGGAACTGCATGGCTCATGAGGGGAAAATGTATTCTCTGAGGACCTTTGGAGTTTCGACGTAATTCTTAGCAGTCACAGGTTATCAATCTTCAAAATGTCACACCGAAAACAAGCGCTTGACATCAGAGTCATGCTATTGGCCTATTTGTTTGACTGTTTCTGTGCTGTGTGGATGCAGGGGGTTGTGTGGCAGCTGCAGGTAAGAGTGCACAGCAAGGTTGGTGGGCTGCAATCCAGAAGAGCCAGTAGGTCAAAGGTCAACGAGCATGCCATTTTCTCTTGATGCTTCCAATTCTTCGTGTGTAAACTTGAGAGGTCTGGAGTGGATCAGTCCATTCCAGAGTGATGAACAGAGGTCTACTGAGGTAATACAATGCAACCTGGTCTCCTCTGTTCACTCAATAGGCAGAGTGGCATTTTAAAGACCCAGATGTTAAGGAAAGTGAGATTGTGCAATTTCCAGAAAAACGGACACATCTGTAAACTATTATAAGTGAGGCGATCCAGATTCAGGAAGGCAGCATAGTCTTTAATATGTAAATCTTAACCTTCAATGTTTGTATGTATGTAAACAGGAGGGTATGAGTAGGCATAGCCTATGAACCTAGACCATGGGGGAGGGGGGACAAGAGGCATTGAGGAAGGTTGGTAAGACAAAGGGACCAGTGATAAGAAAACAGACTGGGGGTCCTAGGGGTGGGAAGAGTACAGCACAGATAATGGCTAGAAGGAGGAATAAGGATAAACAACAAACATTTCTTTCTTTGGAAAATGCCACAAGGAAGCCTAATATTTTGCATTTTAAATAAAAAAAATAAAATTTTAAAGGACTATGGTTTTTGCAATTAAAAACCACAGAACATTGGTGATCACATCATTCTCCAAACTATATTGCTCATGAAACAGGCTTGCATCTGTCTCCCTGTCCCAATAACCTTTTAACCTATATGCCACTGGATCCTAATGCTCTCTGGACTCGTGTTTGAAAATGAGCCCCTGAACTAGATGTCTGTATGAACAACCTTGTGAGCTGCTCCCAACTCCAGATTCAGCTCGGTTCTGCCACAAGAGAGCTTACATCTTGCAGGTGCCGTGAAGAAGAACATGAACCCTGCCTTCCAGCCATTCCCAGTCATGTCTATGCCGATCTCCCGGATAGGAATGCAGGTGGTCTAGTGAGTTGATGGCATGTCCATAAATGCGGAGGGGAAGCCCCAAAGGTTGGTGATTGCTTCTGGCTCACTGCTCCACAAAGAGCTCATCTTCTGTCCCCGGTTGTTGACTTTGAAATACGATGTATCAAAAATATGTGACTCTATGATGAAATATTGAAAGGAAACTGTCATCTGTTTTTGCAACAAATCCCCTACATAGTGAACCGACGGAGCTCTATTCTGGTTCTGGGGAAGGACTATAATGAAGCGGGCTATTATGGGATAAGACAATGGTTGTCAAGGATCCTGCAAATAAGTGTCAGGAGCTTCTGCCTGTGACTGGCAAGTCTGAAATCGTTTCAGGGAAATACATAGCATTGAGAACAGGAAGACTCTTGTTTGGTGCTAGAGCAGCTTGAAATCTGGTCCGGAATGTTTTATCAAAAAACCCACTTCTCTGATTTGGGATTCTCTCTTCTGAGCAAGACAATTGCAATCTGCTTCAAGCTTTAGAGCTAATGGTACCGCCCACCAAGCCTCCTTTTGGACCTATGAATAGGGACATTTACAATTTTAAAGTGGTCCCTAACTGTGCCATAGGCACAATGGTACACCATATCAAGCTACTAGAAGTATATGATCTGGAGGGCGGGAGCAGCAGGGGGGAAGAGCTGGCAGAAATTATGATGTCTCAGGAGGTGACAGGTAGATCACCCACGGTATGCTGAAGGCCTCCAAAGCAACAGTCCACTCTAATGTGGAAGACTGTTTCCCTGCTCTTCTTCCCAGACATTTGATTGGAAGAACAGCAAATGGAAATGTAAAATAATAAAACAAAGATGTGGGATGGGAGGGGGGAAGAAGGCAACTGATGAGCAATGAGGCCAAAGGATGATGAAATGGAGCACACACAAATGAGAGACAATTTCAAAGTAGAAAGGGATTCAATTTCAAGTCTAGGGAAATCAGATGCCCACTCTCCCAGCCCCCATACGTATAGCAGCAGGCAAGAGAGAACATTGTTCCCTAAAAGAGAGTGGGATGTTAGTAAGAGAGGTGGGGGAGAGATATTAGCTATTACATGGCTATTTTTTCCTAAACTAGCTGATCTCTTGAAAGCAGGAACTGCAGGCAGCCAGGCCACACCCTCCTGGGAGGGACTTCTGAATTTTCAATGGCTGTTTTTAATCTGACTTTTGGAAAGCATAAGGTGGGCTGCCTCAACTATGGAACCGTTGGTGGGATCCTTGGGGATACAATAGAAGGAGAGCCATGAGGTAGGGCCAGCTTCTTTTGTTGGGGCCCACTGGATATTGGGGTCTTCTTGGGATTTGGGCCCTGGGGTGTCAGGAAAGCCATGAAGATATTAGGTCTTAACTCCTGTTGGGCTTCATCTCCTCCATACTTCTGTCTCTCTCATGGCTTCATCTTATTTAGTGAAGCAATCAACACCCTTCTCCCATCTTCTTTGTCCTTCCCCTATGACCACTTTCTCAGTGCCACACTGGGACTATAGTCCAGGGAGTGAGCAATTGTCTTTTGAAAGTACATTGTCTTTTTGTCTTGCTCTGTAATCAACCATGTAGACTTCTGACCTCACACACACCAATTTTCTGTTTCCTTCCTTCCTTCCTTCCTTCCTTCCTTCCTTCCTTCCTTCCTTTCTTCCTGTTCATTTGCATGACTCATTGCTACAGAAAGACCTAGCCCTATCTCCAGCCCTGAGTTCTCTCACATTCCAGATGCTAGTTCCCTTTGGTACTCTGTCTCCACTTCCCTACAGAAAAGACTGGCATTTCCCCCCTTCTTCAGCCCTTTCTTATTCTTGCCCTTCCTTCTACAGCGCCTACCTCAATAGATGGCTTTTTTTCTACATGCAAGGCAATATAAAACCAAACCAAACAGCTGGATCTTGTTGCATGAAAGGCACTTTAATTACCATATGAACTTTAAAGAACTTTTATCTTCAAAGAAAGGTTGAACCTTGCAAAAGAAAATAGGGATACAGGAATACAAATAGTTGCTTAAAAAGTCACAATAAAATTTTTTTTAAAAAAAAAAGCATTTGCAAGAATAACAATTAAGAATAAGGGGTGAGAGAGAGAGAGAGAGAGAGAGAGAGAGAGAGAGAGAGGAAGAAGAATAAGAAGAAGAAGAAGAAGAAGAAGAAGAAGAAGAAGAAGAAGAAGAAATGTAAAGAGAGAAAATGAAAGACTCAGAAAACTGACCAGAGTAGGCAGACATTTCTAGGTGAAGGAACCAATGAAAAGGCCCAGAGGGAAAACCTAAATAGTTATTAACAACAAGAATGAGTTACATTCAATGGGATACCACTGTGTGGCTAGGGTAATGTCCCTTTTCACTCCTTATCAAATGCTTTTATAAAATCCATAACAAATACTTTGTGAGTAACCTATTTTGTAGAATTTGAAGGAAGAACAATGTTCTGTCTATCCAGCTCAATTAAATATAGATATCAAAGTTACCACAAGATCAGAGAGGCCCTCTTAAATGAACCAGTTCATACCAGTCATGATTGAAGCCTACAGAAACCTGTGAAAATGAAAACTCTGAGCTGGGGCGATGGCTCAGTGGTTACAAGCCCTTTCTGCTCTTAACCATTGTGTGGTTCTATGTCACCTTGTCACAAGCTATAGTCATTTTGGAAGACTATATTTTCTATAATTTCTGAGGGAAACTCAGAAAATCCCCTCATCAAACTGACCCGTGGGCAAGCCTGTGGTATGTTTTCTTGATTGATGATTGATGTGGGAGAGACCAGTTCACTGTGGGTGGTATCACTCCTAGCCGTCCTTGGCATTATAAGAAAGCAGGTTGAGCAAGCTAGTAAGTGACATTCCATGACCTTTGTTTCAGTTCCTGCTTCCAGGTTTCAGCCTTGAGTTCCTGTCCTGACTTCCTGGATTATAAGATATAATATGAAATCAACTATTTTCTTCCCAAGCTGCTTTGGTCATGGTGTTTTATCATGGAAGTAGAAACACTGAGATGCCGAGCCTGGTAGCACCCATATCAGGTGGCTCACAGCCACCTGTAACTGCAGCCCCACAAGATCCAATGCTTGACTTCTGCAGGCATCTGCTCCCAATTGCACTGACTCATATACATAGTTAAAAATAAATTCTTAAAAAAAATATAAACCTTGGAAACCTAGAAATATGGAGAAATCATTGTGGCTTTTAAAAGTGTTAAAATTAATGGTTGCAATATTATCTCATTTTTGAAGAAATGAAAGAACATAGTTAATGACTATTTCATATGCAGATATATATATATATATATATATATATATATATATATATATAGAGAGAGAGAGAGAGAGAGAGAGAGAGAGAGAGAGAGAGAAACAAATACAAATTTCAACTTTGCTCTCACCTCACATACCTGTCTCATTTCAGTCTCATCTCAAAGAGAAGGTAGTCTGGTCTGGTTTAACAACAAAAAGACAGAGTAGGGTGTCACAGAGACAGCTTTGTAATCTGAATCTTAACTCTGGCTTTATTAGGCGTGCGGCCTGAAGCAAGTTTGTGTAACTTCCCCGAGGCATGGTTGACTCTCTTCTCTGGGAAACAGAAAATAAATAAGACTCTACAAAGGTATTTAGGTTTAACTAGCTTAAGGTACACAATGCAACTGGTAACTGCGCAGTTCCTCCCTGAAAGTCGGTCCTGGGATCGGGATCGGCCTCCACAAATACTGACAGAGCAGCACTTGAAGGTTCTCATCAATATCTCCCTTGAGTTCACTGAACCACCTTTACTGTGGTCCCAAACCCTGTGTCAGTCACAAGACTGCAGGGCTAACTCCCTTCTCTCGCCTTCCCATGCCCAGATGGATGGATGTAACCTCAAGCCTAACCCTTTACCCTCCACCTCTAGCAGGACAGTTGCTGAGCAGAAATTCCCACTGCGCATGCATCTTTTGTGTCATCCTATTTATTTATCTAACCTCCAGAGCATCCTGTTTGCTGCTCTGGCCTTCGAACTTATGGTAATTGAAAGTGGCCAAGAACTCCCACAAACCCATACTGTCTTGTCTTGCTTTGCTTTAAATTCACTTTCCCATCCTCAGGAAGGCCCAGAAGGCTGTCCAGCATCTGTGCTGCATTTCCTGTAGTCCACCCTCCCCTGCTGCTAGATTGTGTCACATCTTTCCCTTTCTCCTCACACATCCAGCACCTCTGCCCCCATTCTCACTCTCTGCAGACGACCTCGCTTCTTACTTTCCTGGCAAAATTGGAGCAATCAGAAGAGAACTTCCACAAACTCCCACGACCTCATCTACCCACCTGCAACCATCTGTATCCATATACTCTGCCTTCCTCCGGTTACTAAAGATGAACGGCATGCTCCTCTCTCTAGCAGATCTTTTCCCTCCCTTGTGCAATTAAGAATACATAGCAGGGATCAGTTGTGGAGGGTGTATGTGTGTTCACATATAACTGTTTGCATATGTATGTATGTATGTATGTATGTATGTATGTATAAGAAAGTATGCATATGTCTTAGTGTTCTATTGCTGTGAATTGACACCATGACCAAGGCAACTTTTATGAAGGAAAGCATTTAACTGGGGCTTGCCTAGAGTTTCAGAGGTTTAGCCCATTATCCTTATGGTGAGGAGCATGGCAGCACCCAGGCACCCAGTCACTGAGAGTTCTACATCTGGATCCGAAGGCAGCAGGAAAAGAGAGACAGTGACCCTGGCTTGGACTTTTGAAACCTTAAAGCCCATCCCCTAGTGACACATACTCCAAGAAGGTCACATCTCCTTATCCTTTCAAATAGTGCCACCCCTCTAAGCATTCTACTATAAGAGCCTATGGGGCCATTCTTATTTAAACCACCACACAGAAGGACTGGAGAGATCATGGCTCAGCAGTTAAGAACGTGAGACATTCTTCCAGAGGACCTGAGCTCAATTTCCAGAACCCACATGGTGGCTCATAATCATCTGTACTCCAGTCCCAAGGGATCCAGTGCCTTTTTCTGACTTCCACAGGCACCAGGCCCTCATGTCATACGTAGACATACATGCAGGCAAAACACCCATACTAAATAATAAACAAACAAACAAATAAATAAATAAACAAACCTCCAGCTATTCTTCTGTGACTGCTATGTAAATTTTATAATCCAATTTTTGAAGATTTTTGTTCATTTGTTGTTTTGGTTTGGTTTTGATACAGGACCTCACTATGTAGTTCGGGTTGTCCTGGAACTCCCTACATAAACCAGTATGGCCTTAAACACACAGTGATCTGCCTGTCTTGACCTCCCAGATGCTGGGATTAAAGTGTTAATCCAAATATTTTTAATGTTGGATTGTTTCCTTAGGAGAGATTCTCCAAGAATATGATGCTGTAGAATGTAGGTCTCGCCATGACCGTGGAGGGACGGGAGAGGGGAGTAAAGAGCCTTCTGAACTTTGATGGAACGGATAGTCAATAAGGAAATGAACAGGGTTCAGGAATGAATTCATACACTAGAGCTCAATGCATCCAAATGGTCCTTTCCCGTCCATCCCTTCAAGTTCTCATGCTTACGGGTGTGCTCAGAGAGGTAACCACAGAGGCAGGCAGTAAAGGGTGAACTGTTCACTTCTGTTCATGTATTTGTACAAATTCACAGAAAATAATTCTCAAGGAAAATTTTAATGATGTGAGTTTTCTCCTGAACAAGTCTTTGTGAGATTGAGTAATCGGACTTTTTTTTTACTATTTCAAGAATCGCACAAAATTCTTTATGAAATTCCATGAAACCCATAATGACCTCTTTGGAGAAGGAGTCTAGGTAGAAGGTTAAGTGAATCATGTGCTTGCACAGACTTCTGTTAGACATGGTAGTGTTGGCATGTCCTGTATGGTTTAATTTTGATGTTTCTATTATGAAAGCAATCTATACTGCTAAATAATGTGATCCACAATTTTTTAAAAAAATAATCTCTTCCCTATCCTCAAATGTAGTCAATTTCCAATGAATAAATAAAAATATATAAATGTACAAGATATAATGTAGATGCAAGCCATTGATAAGAATAAAATTTAATAGTTTTGAAAAATCTCATTTATACCAAGTCCTATACAAATGGGGGAGTAATGAACTGCTTTGGTGAAAGGGAGTAAGCCATAGTCCACACAGCTGCAGAAGATGTGCTCATTTGTTGGTGACTTCCAGGAAGGGCTTAGCACTTCAAAGGGGCTCCCATGGGGGCCTTAGCCAAAAGGCTAAATGTGTAAGAAATACTTAGGTCCCTTCATATCACCTTTCCAAAATGACCCAGGCAAACGGCTAATCCTTGCAAAAGAACAGAAGTTGATCCTTCAGCGCAAATGACTAAGAGGAATTCCAGACGTGGACACCATGTGCTACAGTCAGAATCCAGTGAAAACTGACAGTTTCATCTCTCTACACCTTCCACCCAGAACAGTCAGATGTGTGTGCCGTGTCTTCTTCAGATGAGATACTATAGGAATATCTGAATAAAGGATTTTTATATACTAAAGTATGTGGTTTGCTCAAAGAACAGTTGGGCTCCACATATAATACAGTAAAGAAACTCTATAAGATCTATTCATTCCCTTACTTAAAAATTAATTTTGTTCTATTTTATTTTATTTGGGAACAGGATCTCTCACTAAGTGCGGGCTGTCCTCAAACTTCCTACATAGCTGAAGCTGCCCTTGAGCCCCTTCTGATCCCCCTGCCTCTACTTTTTGAGTATTGAAACCATAGGGGTGTGTGTGTGTGTGTGTGTGTGTGTATTCTAAGCATACTATTGTGAATCTCTTAATGCCTAAATTTTCATTTGTAACTTTAAATCATTTCCTGAAGAAGGTGAGTATCTTTAGAATATAGAGAGGGAAGAACTTTCCATCTGTAGCTCTCTGGAGGTTTTATAGAGCTTGACTTGTACGGACATTCACCGTCTCCTAATGCAGCTAGCCACACCTGCACATTCATGGTCAAGCATGTTCTCGACGGGGTTGAGCAGCTCCCAGCTCAGTTGGGTTGTTATTGGGGAAGTACTGTGCTAGCTTAGCAGTAATATACTTTCCTGTACATATTTACTTATAACAATCTCACTTTAATGAATAGTCTTTTATATGAAACATCTCTTATACAGTATGCTTTATGATTTTCTTATGGCCTTGAGGGAATCTCTCCACATTAATCTTTTGTCTGTCACTTACTTGACTCTTAGCTTAGTTTTTAATATAACCCAGTCTTTACAAATCCTTATGTAATTAAATCGCTTATTTCTTTAGTGATTAATTCTAAGCATACATTTCCAGGGTTTTTTTTTTTAACTATGATTAAAATTTTCATACACAAAGTGTCCAAAAAAACAAGTCCAGGCTTTAAAGAATGTATTCTCTATTTCAGGAAATGGAGGAACAAGTTGAAGCAGAGATCTCGCTGGCAGCATTTAACAGTACTATCTGGGACAGTGGCTCCCTACAGACTCTTAGCCCACCTCTGGGTCACACTGAGTAGAATGGTGTTTTACCGCTGGTGCCTCGTACTTCACAAAGTGTATTGTTGATGACAATACTCTTCATCTTGAACTATGTCTAACCATTTTCTTCCATAGCAATGCTATATTGATCTAGTTACCATGGCTTATGTTTTAGTATTTGTGAGTAGATGTTTCTGCCTGGTTTTCATGGCTGATAATGTCCCCATACTTCTCGATAAAATCAGCTTTTTCAAGTCCTTTCCCAGATACTGAAGTGTTGACTTCATGCCGAGTCCTCACATGGGTATGTCAATTTGGAATTTGGTAGTGTTCTGCACTTAGACTTGTGAAGTTTGTAATATAATACTTATATTCTGCATTAGTAAACCCTTGGTGTTTTAAAATGCTTACCACTGTCTTGATTGTCTTGACTGTACTGTATATAACAAGATCAATGATAAAAGACTAAAAGACGATAAAACCAACTATGAGCAGAATACATAAAGGCAGTGGGACTTCCCTTGTCATTGTTGTCTTTAATAAACCAATCAGCTATCTAAACCCTTGCTATATTTTCAATAGTATTAAACTGTTTTGTTACAATAATTTGCTCTCATTTTTATGGCTTACTGTTGGTTTTAATATTCACAAATGAACATATTTTATAGCACATAGTAGTGGCAATGTCTGCCAGTAATATCTTGAGATCCAGAGAATTCTGTCATAGGTCATCTTCCTGGGATCACTTCCAATGGCAGTGGTCTTTAATTGGATTCCTCATAAGCCAGGATGGAAATGAAGATTCTTATAAATAACTAAAAATGGTATTCCCATGGTAATAAGAGTCCAGGAGGCAAGACAGACGTTAAAACCTCAAACAAGAGGGTGTGCATAGCTGAAAACTAGTTTTGCTTCATTTCCACAAGGAATCAGAAGATATTCCACAAAATAACCCACCTTGAAGCATAGAGGCAGCCTTTTGTACTGCTACTGGCTACTGGCTGGGATTTGCCCTTGAAGATAGGGCTGTTCCCTCTTGGACCAGAAGCTTCCTTGGGCTGAGCACTGATTTCTGGTGGAGAGGCAGCTGTGAGTGCTGTCAGGCAACACAAACAGCAGGCAGAAACCAGGCCATGCTAACTTGTAAAGAAGATTCAGGTGGTGCACAGGTGAAGCCTTTTTATACTCTCATTTAATGAGTTCGGATTACTTCCTAAGCTCTTGAATATTGACTGTCTGCTTTAAAACTCACAATAACTCTATGAAAGAAGTCTAGTCCTCACCTTCCTTTAATGGCCAAGGGAAGCTAACAGCTTGAGTTCTCCACAGTTACGTAGTGAGGGCCCAGGTTTTCAGGTGTAGTGAGCTAATAAATATATCTGTAAAAAATGAACAACTACATTTATGCTTTTGTAAAATAGCATGGGAAATCGATTTTTGTTCATATCCTTGGAGGCTAAAGACAAGGACTTGAAATTAGCCAATTGGATTCTATCTTAGACTTTAAGTGCTTTGTAATAGTAATACCTCGCAAATGTACTTGAGAATCTTAATCCCTCTAATTTCTCATTTCATATTTTGGGGAAAGGGAGATGCCAGGAGAGAATCAATTTAATTGTTGAAAATATTCAATTAAAGCACTACGTTGCCTGACTCCATGGATAATCAGTGCTAAAAATTGCTAAGAAAAGTATCCATTAAATTGTAGAAAGTCCAGAAAACCCGTCTTAATATAACAATAATGAGCTTTCTGGCCATGTGTTTAGCCCTTTAGTGATACAAGTCCTAGGTTTGTATCCTATAAAGTAGTCAAAGAGGCCAAGTCTCCAGGAGCCCTAGTAAGAGGCTTTAAATCTCAGGCTGAGAAGGGACGAGCCTGGGAGTTGAACCCAACCTGCCATGTAAAATCAAGGGTATGACTGGACAGGAAGAAGAGAATTCACATTTTACAACATCAGTAATTCAGATCTCCAGCAATGATTCAGATTTCAGTTTGGGTAAAGAGAAATCTCTACCTTCTTAACTCTCTTTCACACGAGGCAAATCCAAAGGCTATGGAAGAAATGGAAAATTTCAAGAAGATATTCATAACGTGCATCACTGGAAGGAGAATATTCCTGAGACAAGAAGGAAGAACCATTAATTATGACTTACTGAAATTTTAAAAAGGTATTTTTTTCTAGAGGCAGAGCCCTGAGCTCACACAGGCCTGAATGCCTGTGACTTCATAGCTTGGACAAGATCATCAGATCATACACTCTGGTCTGGGAAAGACAAAGTTTTGTGTCTAAGGTTTTTATTGCTATGGGAACTATGCTAGTCCTTCATCCTGGATGATGGCTGCTCATAATACCACTGGGGTTTTTCTTGGATTCTCTACCAACCCAGTGCTTCCCATCACCAAGAAATACATTATTAGTAGACTCCTTCTTAATGCTCTGGTTTGGGGGAGGATCATTCTTTAAAAGAAAACAAAACTGGGAACTGGCTAGATGGTGCAGGAGTTAAGAGTACTTGCTGATCTTGCAGAGGATCGATCCAGGTTTGGTTTTCCTTGTCAAGGTACACAACTGAATGTAATTTCAATCCCAGAGATCTGGCGCCCTCTGCTGGTCTCTGTGGGCTCCTGCATGCAAAGGATACACAGAAACTCAAGCAAGTGCGCGCGCGTGCGCGCGCGCGCACACTCACACACACACACACACACACACACACACACACACATAGTTGGTAAAAGCTCACGTCTATTGACTTGGGATAAGCTACCTACCTTTTTTAGGTTTCAATTCCTATCCCACTACTTTGGATTGTTGCAAATCATTATCACAATTCATATTTTTAAAAGAACTAGGGAAAGGAATGTTACTACCCAAAACTCCTAACGACTTTCTGCAGTCTCTGAGATGAAGAACAGTCCCTAACTCTCAAAAACCTTCTGCAAGTGTCCCAGTTTCTCTCTACATCCACCTTCCTTCCATCTGTACCCTTCCTGAACTTGACCTGCACGGACTCACCTTTGTGCTTTTTTTAATGGAATGTTTATGCTTGCAGCAGCCTTTCTAATGGTTGCACAATTTTTATCACTATATTTTCACACACTACATATATGTATGTATACTATATACACTATATACTGTGTACATACTATAAGTATGTAAATTTTATGCAAATAAAATTTGGAGAATAATTATAGGTACTTAAGAAACCCATTCTTCAATGCACCTTATTTTTGTGGCTAGAAAACCAATTTAAGAATTCTTCCTAATATTATCAAATCATCTAAGCACATGTTTCAGTAGGTTCTCAAAACAATTCATGCACAGCATAACTAAATAGAAACTCCTCTGAAACTTCGTTTAAAATTGAGTAAAACAAACAGCACTTAACTCTCTAAATAAAAGCTGTTATTCTCTGTTTAGAAGCTTTCTTTGACACTTCTCCCAACTTTTATTCCCTTCCCCAAAGTTAGCTCCTACGCTCTATACAATAGAGACCAGCTTTTTGCCATTTTAATTTTTATGTAAGTTGAGTCATGCATTATGTAGCCCTTTGTGTGTGGTTTCTCTTGCTCAGCCCCGTGCTTGTGAGATTCATTCCTGCTGTGTATAGCAGTGCTTTTTTCTTGGCCATTGTGGTTTTCTTTTAGCTTATAAATAACAAAAATTCATTTTCATAATTTAGAAGCTAGGAAGTCCAAAATCAAGGCATGATCAGACTCAGCATTTGACGGTGGCTAACTTTCTAGTTCAAAGATGGAGCCTGCTAGCTGTGCATGATGGGTAGAGACAAATTAGCTCCCTTGGATTTTATAGCCACTCTCCATTCCGTGAGGTCTCTGTCATTTGATCAGCTCATGAGGTCTCTGTCCTTTGATCAGCTCCTGGAAGCGCCAGCACCATAGTTAATTCTGTCACATTTGTGACTGGGTTCCAAAATGCATTCAGCCCACAGCAGTCGGTGAATATAATATCACTCCTCATACATCACAGCAAGCACACTGCAGAGCCAGGACTGGACCAGGTGACATGACTGCAGACTCCACCCTCCCAGTGCTGCAGGACTCTTCACGCAGCCTCCATCCGGCGAGCATGCCCTTTTCGATGCTTTGGGTGGGATGGCCTTTGTCTTTGCTGCAGCCATCTGAAGTTCTCATTCACTGCAGCCATCATCTGAAGGACTAAGCTTTAAAGATGGGGTGGGACCATGGTTCACAATATAACTCTGAATTTAGCATAAGTCCAGCAGAATTGCTCAGTGTTGCTTTTTCATGGCTCATTTATATTAGGTCATAGATTGCAAAGATCCAAATCAATATGAAGATTTCTCTCCAGTGTCATCCACTGTTGGCCACTGTTTGACAGTTTTCAATCATATGAGCACACCTTTTTTGTGTGTGCATTCTGAGCTCATTTGTTTGTGCAGTCTACAGATGACATTTACAGTTTCTAATTTGAGGCTGTGATGAACAATGCGATAGGAACATTTCCACCCACATAGATGCACATTCCTTTCAGTTATACATAGCAGCAGAATTGCTAGATATGGTACACCTGCTTTAATTATAGAGCATGCTCTGGCTTTTCCATGGGGTGCTACCTGTTTACACTCCTGACAGCAGAGTGTAAGAATTTCAGTTTTGATTTCTGAAACTAGCTGCTGTAGGTCTGAACCTGCACTACTGGCTCTCCTGAGACTCAGATTACCAGCCGCATGTAGGAGGCTACACGGCTTCCGAGGTCTAACAAGTCCAAGGTCGAACAAGTTACTTACTTATAGGGGCTCTTATGTTACAAGGGACTAAGTAGGTAGGCAGAGTTCTCTAGACCTCTCTCATTGGTCTGTCTTAGTTAGTTACATACTTGGAGTTACTATTGCTGCGATAAACACCATCACCAAAAGCAACGTGAGAAGGAAAGAGATCATTTGCCTTACATCCTCTGAACTGAAGTCCTATGAGGATATCCAAGGCAGGAATTCAAGCAAGGCAGGAATCTGGAAGCAGGAGCTGATGCAGAGGCCATGGAGGAATGCTGTGTACTGGCTTGCTCAACCTCCGTTTTTACAGCATCCAGGACCACCAGCCCTGGAGTGGCACCACCCACAATGCACTGCGCCCTCCTACATCAATTATTAATTTAAAAAAATGCCGCACAGTTTTGCCTACAGCCCCATCTTATGGAGCTATTTTCTCAATTGAGACTTCCTTCTCTTAGATGACTCTAGCTTATTTCAAGTTGATGTAAAAACTAGCTGGTGCAAACTTCTTAGTTTCCGTTTCTTATAAACTCAAAGTGGAATGCACCAGTTGCTAAATTCATGTGCCACATAATTTGTTAGGGTCCCTCAACGCCAGACTTTAGACACATTGGCCTTCTTACTCCATCCCCTTCTGGCCGTATAGTCAAATGGCTAAATTAGAATCTGAGGACTGAACCTAGGGTGGGAAGTTTTCATGGGAGGCAGAAGGGAAAGTTGGAAGCCAAAGGATTGGATTAGAGGCTTATATACAACCAAAGGTCCAAATGGCCAATTAACATGTATGCCTCCAGGATTTAAGAACTAAAATTAAGATTGCAGTTATTAAGTAGGGAATTGGGCACAAATTCACATGTGGAAAGGTCAGAAAAACCAAGGACTGAAAGTTCCTCTGAGCTCAGGCTGGAACCTAGACCCAACTTACAAACTGAAACCTGCTAAAAGTGTGCAGTTGGCTCCCGGCCTCTCTCTGACTAGGGATTCTTTTTCTATGTACTATCACATGGTAATGCATACTACATCATCACACCTCCCTCCCTCCTCTCTCTCTCTCTCTCTCTCTCTCTCTCTCTCTCTCTCTCTCTCTCTCTCTCTCTCTCTCAGAGTATGAGTGTCTCTGTGTGTGCGTGTGTGGTCGTATGCACATAGATGTGCATACATCTTCCTTTGAGACAGGCCCCAGCAATCCTGTGCTGTCCCACCCCAAGCACTGGGGTTACAGATGTGAACAAGACCACACCCAACTTTTATGTGGATGCTAGTTTCTAAATTTAGGTCTTAAGACTTGCTCAGCAACTGAACAATCCAACTCCCTTTTCTTTCTTTCTTTCTTTTTTTTTAAAAAAAGGCTGTTTATTTTGTACATATATTCTCTCTCTCTCTCTCTCTCTCTCTCTCTCTCTCTCTCTCTCTCCCCATGTAGAGTGTGTGTATGTGTGAGACAGAGAAAGACAGACAGACAGAGAGATAGAGAGACAGAAAGGAGAGAGAGAGAGACAGAGACAGAGACAGAGACAGAGACAGAGATTGAACCTGAAGGATACAACCTACTCCTTGGTTAGACTGTCTAGTGAGCCCTGAAGATTCTCCTGTCTCCCTCTCCACCACTGGGATTACGTCCATCCTACAGCACTCAGCTTTTGCATGTGTGCTAGGAATCCAAACTCAGGTCCTCATGCTTGTACAACAAGCGCCTTACCCACAGGGCCACCTCACCATCCTACATGGACATTTTCTATGTCATTTCTTTTCCAATATAGAGGAGATATTTGATAAATTCAGTGGTAGCTAATAGGAAAGAGCTATAATATCATCTCAGGAAGTCACCCCTCCCAAACCTCAATTCTTAGCTCTCATGCTGAGATAGAACAATGTAGGGACTGCATCCTGGACAAAGGCACGGGTGCAGCCTCATGGCTTTGTAATATACAGGTACTTCTTTGCCTTCTGACCCTTGCTCATGAAATGAAGGTGGCCGTGCCTACTTGTGAGGATTCAGTATAGTAACATAGGATAATCAGAAAGTCACCTGGGCTATGCCTTCCTTCCCACTCTTTCTTCAGCCTAAGAAATAAAAGATGACAAGACAGGAAAAAAGAAGAAGAAAGTAGTAACCCAGCCAAAGAGATATTCCACAGGCAACAGGGCCTTCATCATACACAGACAGTTCTCATGCCATTTGCTGTTGTTCTCTCCCGACCTAAATGTGGCAATGGTCAGAGCCAGTATTTCTCAAACATTAAGTAAAACAAGAAACCTGAAATTATAAGGTTACAAACTTAGTGGAGCATCCCATCCAGTAGACAGAAGTTTTATTGCCCAAAGGAAAGAAATAAATAGATTAATACAGTGTGCCCACTGTCTCACACTGTAGCTAAGCATGCTTCACGTACTGCTCAAGATTTCCAAGGGGCATCCTAGATCGCTACTTTCTGTCATGGAAGTAGGAAAGGAATCTCCTTGGTAACTGTTCACTGTGCTTCCTTAAGGAGGGAGATAGAAGATCACAAGACATGATGCAGCCTACTGCACCACCCACCACTCTACCGGCCCAGCCTACAAGAGGGTTCAGGCCAGACTTATTCATGGCTAAACAAACAAAAACATTTTCCTCTGGCCTTCCTTGTTTCAATCTGTAAAAGGGCTGTGTGTGTGTGTGTGTGTGTGTGTGTAATACATCAGATTTCTAAAGGGATCGTGTAAACGGAAACTCCAAGTTTATCAAACATTAATGAATCACTTTCAATTTTTCTTTAGTTTTACAACTAATTTATATAATGCTACAACTAATTTTAACGCACTTCCAACAATCAAAAAAGTTAAATTTTTATTTACCCTTTGAGAATTGTATAAATGTATATGATGAATTTTGATTGTATCTACTACCCCAAACCATCCTGGAACTGACCAAATATGCCCTCCTCCCATCCCCGTGCCCTTTTTATTTTTTAAACCCCATTGAGTACAATGTTCAGGTCACACGTTCATGAGTTTGGGTCCATCCACTGGGGCATGAGCAACCTACCAGCAGTCATAATCACAAAGAATAATGACTCTCCTCCCGGCAGCCATCAACTCCTCAGTTTGTGATGAGGCCTGTGTACCCTACCACCATTCATGCTGAAATCCAAGAACCTAAAATCTTGCACATCTTGGTCCACATTACAGAAAGTGTAAAAGCCATTGACATTTTAATCATGACATATTCAACTGCAGCAAAAGGGGAAAAAAAAAAACCAAAAACCAAAAACAAAAACTGACTAAGTCTTACACAAGATTTTCTTCTCTCTCAGTGTTTCAGATTGCGTTGCTCAGATGAGAAGTGTAGTATCATGGAACTTGTAAATAACATACTGGCATTTTCTTTGATGACTGGGTATTTGGCAAGCATTCCTTTTGTTTTTAAATATTGGAGTGATGGTATAGTCGATCGTTGGGAAACTCTTCCATTACTCAACCGCAAGCACTGGCAAAGAACATAAGAGCATTGAGTTTATTGTCTCCTCGCTCTCAGCAGGCTTGGTAAACCAGCAATGACACACACCCATTTGTACATACAGACTATCAAATCTCTAACTGTATCTCTGACACCTTTCAGAGAGTCTGCTTTAGAAAACAGAGCATCAATTTTAAATACATATAAGACAGAAGAATAAAGCAAGTAAATGCTTCAGTTTAGTAATTTTTCACGTTTTTCAGTCTCTTGGTCTCCGATGGTATTGCAGAGGGGATGTAAATGGGGAGAAAATGTTCATGGCCAAACCAATGATGTCTCACTTTTTGTAAAATGTATTATAGTCTTTTCCTCAAACTATCTTAACAAAATTCCCATAACAAATAGCATACTTTATCTCTGTGTGTATGTGTCTCTGTCTTTCTGTCTCTGTCTCTGTGGGGGGTTGGGGAGGGCAGTGTGGGCTACAGAATGAGACCCTTTTTTTATTTTTAAAAATGTATAGTGGAAAAAACACAATTATATATCAAAAGTGTCTCAAATACACTTAAAAGTTTTAACTGGACTAAATTCCAAGCTGGCTAATGTTACAAGCTTAGCCTGTTGCTATAAATCATTTAAGATATATTTTTGCTTCCTTAATTCTGATTTAAAGCAGTTAATTTAATCGCTTTCTGTTTTTAATGACTAAGCAGATTTACTATTTGTTTCTTAGCAGTGAGTATGTTATCATTTGTATGGTGTTTCTGCGTGGAGTAGGGGTGCACACGTATGTGCAGGTTTGCATGTGCATGCAAGTGCCTGTGTGTATGAAAGTCAGAGGATAACCTTGGGTGCCATGCCACAGAAGCCTTCCATCTTTTGTTTGAAGTAGAGTCTTTTTTCACCAAGTAGGCTAGACCAGCTAACTTGCAACTATCCAGGGATCAGCCTGCATTTGTCTGCATTTTATGATCATTGAGTTTACAGGGACATGCCACCATATGTGGCTTTTACATGGGTTTAGGGATCTGGATTCAGATCTGTACCCTTGTGAGGCAAAGCTTTACTGTTTGAGTATCTCTCCAGTCCCTATATTACTACCTTAAATACCTTTTGCATAACAAACAAGGCTGTTATTTTATTCTAGCAAGTTGCAATTCATTGTCTTTATTAATTGCCTCTACTATTGTCTTTACTGTTCCAATCACAATATTACATCTGCATCTTTATTTTATTGTGCATAAATATTATGCCTTGGTTTCGAATTTTAAAATCTATTCATATTTACTGTTTTCTAAAAATAATTTAATTGCATTATCATATCTATTTCAGCTTAGTTACTGATTATAGTTTACATAAACATTGCCTTACACTGCCAGCATATTCCAATAAATGCATTCAGTGTTTTAGTAAAACAACCATCTATCTGAATTAATGAAAGGAAAAGTACCAGATAATGACCCCAAAGACCAAGTTCTCAGCATGAAGGAGATTTATTTGTCCTAGAGGGACAGAGAGCAAGGATAAGACCAATACAGGAAATACAGGAAGAGAGAGAGGGTGAAGGGAACAAAGAAGAGAGGAGGAGGGGAAGAAGGAGGTCAAGTGAGGGGGGGAGGGGTATTTGCTCCAGAGTGGGACAACGGTTAGCCTCTGAATAGAGAGGAAACAGATGTGGCACATAGGAAAATGGGAAACCCTGTGTTAGCACGAGATGTTTAACTTTACTTGGGCATGTTAATTAGATGAGCCAAAGGGGGCTTCTGATTGCTGGACTTCAATACTTTGATAGCTGGACCTTGGTAGTCAGCCTTAGGATGAAGAAGTGGACAAATAAGGGACTAGACCTTGGAGGCTAGCTTCAGGGAATGTAGCCATTTTTACCAAGGCAGAGATCATTGAGAAGGGTGAAGCATGCAAGAGCCTTGCTTGACAAATTCAAGCTGGCCAGAGTCCCTTCAATTAGTAAGTCATCACCAGGTACATCAGCAATGCGTGATGCTAAAATGATGTACAATCAGGCTACCAGCTATAACGCAAGTCATTGAACTGATGTGGTGGCTAAATGAAATATGACCCCACCAAGTGAATGAAGCCATGGCTAGCAGAGAAAGCACTACCACAGTTTTGAAGTGGAAAGCAATTAAATAAAAGTATAGTTTTTCAATACTACTGCATTTCAAGTGCTTATCAACCATGTTTGACTAGAAAGAAGGCAATTTTTGTTGCATCCTCTCTTTTCCCAAACTCCTCTCCTACATTTTTTTTATTTGTAAGAGACCAAAACTGGAAACAATTTTGATGTCCCTCAACTGAAGAATGGATAAAGAAAATGTTCAGTTATACAGTGGAATATTACACAGCCATTAAAAACAAAGACATCATGACTTTTGCAGGCAAATGGATGGAACTTAAGAATATCATCTTGAATGAGGTAACCCAGACCCAAAAGGACCTGCATGCTATGTACTCACTTTTAAGTGGATATTACCCATAAAATATAGGATAACCACTCTATAATCACTGGCATTTTATCTAGGCTCCGCCCCACAGTTACCTGGCAACAGCCACGTGTGCCTGACTCACTATAAAAGGGGCTGCTTGGCCTCTCCTCACTCTCTCGCTTTCTTCTCTTCTCCTCTTCTTGCTCCCTTACCCTCTTCCCCCTCTCTCCCCAGTCCTCTCCCCCTATCTCTCTCCACATGTTCATGGCCAGCCTCTACTCCTCTATTCTCTCTGTCTTTCTCTGCCCCTCTCTGTGTCTTTCTGTTTTTACTACCCCCTCAACTCCCCTCCTCATGCCCTAAATAAACTCTATTCTATACTATACTGCTGTGTGGCTGGTACCTCAGGGTGAAGGGATGCCTCAGCATTGGCCCACAGAGGTACCCCCTTCCCCCACACCATACCATACCTCCCTCAAACATATTCCTTCCTTCTTATTCTTTTTATAAAACACAATAATCATAGCCCATAGAAGCCAAATAACAAAGAGAGCTCAAGAGAGGATGGTTGAATTTCTGTAGCCTACACTGGCCCTGGATTTGCAGAAATCTTCCTGCCCAGATTTCCCAAGAGCTGGGGTTGCAGGTGATCCACCCTTGTCCTGTTTGCTCACTTCTTTTGCCAAAGGAGAAGGAATTGTTCATGCAGCTGGGTTCTAGGTCATTGACTGAACCACCGACCACGGTGGTTGTTCTCAGTGTCCTACAGATGAGGAGGGAACTAGCTGTCTGCCGCTCAAGATCAGTCATCTTCCTTCCTTCCTTCCTTCCTTCCTTCCTTCCTTCCTTCCTTTCTTTCTTTCTTTCTTTCTTTCTTTCTTTCTTTCTTTCTTTCTTCTCTTTTGATTTGTTTTTCTTTCCTGCTAAAGATTTGCCTCCTTCTGACAGCTATGCTAGCTCATTCTCCCACCCACCCAAGTGTATGTCTGTCTGTCTCTGTGTGTTTCTGTCTCTCTATGTATGTGTCTGTCTGTATCTGTGTCTCTGTCAGTGTGTGTGTGTGTGTGTCTTTCTCTATTTGTGTCTGTCTGTGTTTCTGTCTACATCTATCTATCTATCTATCTATCTATCTATCTATCTATCTATCTCTGTCTCTCTCTCTCTCTCTTTCTCTCCCCCCACCCCCACATCTAAGTGAGTATGTTGATTTACAGTTTCTCTCTTCAACTCCACACGCATTGCATACACCAGTTACCAGACAGAAAGCAAGCAAGCTGGAACCAAGAGGAGACAAAACTTTCCCCACTGCTGGAAGATGCTAGGCCGGCTGCTAAGGGAGAAGAGTGTTCAACAGTCTTAACCTGGCTTTGAACTTGTGAGCTATAATAGTGACCAGCTAGATGAAATGTGCCTACTGGTAAGACAGTGGCATAACAACAGTGGGAAAAATGAACTGCTTTAGACTGGATTGAAGCCTGTCCATAAAAGGAAATCAGCCTAGTACTGTAAACCTGGTTAAGTTGACCTGCCTGGGTAGGTCATGGGTTGTCAGGGGGTGGAGGGACAACCCACAACTGTTGTTTTGCTAAGTGGATATGGTATTGAACTAGTTTCTAAATATTCATGCTTATGCCCACAGGCAGTGCGGTCCCCAGCTTCACCAGAGAGACTTCTTTTTCCATTGTGCAGCATTAATGGAGAGACTCTTAACTTCTCAAATACTGGAAACAAGTAACTGTTGGGCGCTCAGCCTGAAATGGGACATCTATATCATCCTGAATAAGACTCAAGGAGCATTTTGGAAGCGAGGATGGGAAGAATGTATATGCTGGAGGAGGGAGACTATGTAGGCTACAGCGAGATGCTGTCTGGACTTGGCCCAGAAGTTTTGTTCATGCGCTTGTTGCAACTGTGATTACTGCACAAGACGTGCACAGGATTGGACCTATCACCATTCACCATGGAAAGGGGAGGGGCTCACAAGGCTCACCACTCCCTGAGGGACTAATGACAATTTATATTTGCCTGGGGTGGGGGTATGTCTGATTTGTTGGTGGTGTGGCCCCTGATACATTGCTTCTGATCATGTGGAGCCAGTAAACAACTGCTCCCACACACAAACATACACCATCCATCCATGCTCATTCAAATAGTATGTCACAAAAACAAAGTAAAGACATGAAAACAGAAGGGGGGCTTAGTGGGAGAATAAGGGTTTTATTGGGAGAGAGAGGGACTCTGAAAAAATACTACTAATCCTCACTGATGTGGGTGTTGAAACTGTCAGAGAATAAAAGAATATTTTAAACGTTCTCCCTTCAAAGTATATACTGCTATCTTCATCTTTCCATGACTTCTGTCTTTTTCAGACATGCACTGAATAAAGCATCACTAGCCTGGCCTAATGAATGCCAGTGACTGGAAAGTGGAGAGACCCCACTGGAAGTTCAAGGAAGAACAGAAACATCATGACTTTTAGATTAGGCTGCACACACCTGCACATAAGGTTCCCTCAGGTGTCACACTAGAGATGCTAGATGTGTCGCTTAATTGGGACTAGCAGGTGCAGGTGAGAAAACCCAGTGAAATGTATCTCAGTGGGAGTGGAAGAGGCCATACGTCTAGGCTGTTTAATAAAACTATAGAAAGGTCCAGATGTTGGTGTGCTTGAGGCTGACAAGTCCTGGATTAACCTGTTGCCTGGACCATTGTTTACATGGGTATTGTGCCTTCCCTCTCTCAAACCAGCATCCTCCATAAGGCTGGCTTTATGTGCACCAGCATCTTTCAGTATCATATAAAAGTTTCTTTTCTTAATGTCTTTTTGCAATGTTTCCAAAGGGTACTGAATGAACTGATTTATTTAATTTGCTCTCCTGTGTCAGAGTTAGGAAGGGGACCAGGTTCTAAGCAAAAGCAGAGGCTGCAGTTAGAAGGGGGAGCTAGGAAGATGAAGCATCAAGACACAAGCCCCTTGTCTTCCCTCGTCCCCTCCACCTAAAGATCAAGACAAGAACAGAATGTCTTGACTGAGCCAGGATTTCTGAATTTTTGAACTATGAAGTTAACGTTAATATTTCATCTATCCTTCTAGTGCAGAAGAATCATATTCAAGAAATGAACACGAGTATTAGGATGCACAGGTTGCTTCAGAACACTTACAGATGCACATTTCTTTCTCTACATAAAAGTAACACATTCTGATTATTCAATTAATCAAAGGCTTTTGATGTTGTAAATAAAGAGCTAAAGATTAGCCAAATAAACAAACAAAACCAGAATATCTTAGGTCAAAAACAAAGTTACGGGCCCATGTAACTGAAAAAAGAATCTAGGGATAGTCCACAGCAGACAGTTAGGTACCACAATTAAGTGATGTTCCCTAGATTCATTCTCCATCTTTTGTCTCTGCATTTCTCAGACTAATGCTGCCTGTGGCTAATGCTCTACCCCCTCCCCAGCCATGGCTAATGCTCTACCCCCTCCCCAGCCATGGCTAATGCTCTACCCCCTCCCCATCCACAGCAGAATGTGCATCTTTTCCAAAGTTCCACAAAGGTTGTATGACTGGATCTGTTCACCTGTGACCATTTGGTTTGTGGGATATAAAGAGTAAAATGAATCTTACTGAAGCCATACGAACTCAGAAAACATCAGTAGTAAGTTGGAAGGTTGGGGGGATGTTTTTACTAGAAAAAGAGAAGGTTGCTGGGAAAATAAAAATTGCCAATCTGTGATACACGGGTAATTTAAAAAATAATAATCCATAGTTTCCCCATCTAAATGCAACAATTGTTAATATTTTGCCAAATTTACTTTTGCTATTTTCTACTACATAATTGCAATGATAGTCTATTTGGATCCCCCTGTGCTGTGTGATTGAACATTCCATCAAATGCACTCAATACTTCTCACGATAATTTTCTCAGCTATAAATTTAGCAGCCACATACAATTGAACTATAATTTACTCCCATGGGCACTAGAGTGGCTTCTTTTCCTTTAAAAGCTATAGATGATAGATAGATAGATAGATAGATAGATAGATAGATAGATAGATCATATCTAAAGATACACATGCACACTCGCGCGCACACACACACACGCACACACACACACACATATTTTAAATATATCAGGAGACTGAGTTTATTGCTACTTAGTAATAAACCAGATCCTATGGAGAGGTACCTAGGAGAAATTCTCTTTTAGCTTGTGTCTTAAATATTGTGGGTGTTAACTAGAGAAAACGAGGTGGAAGTTGATGAGTAGAGAATGCAATCCTGGGAAAGATTGTGTGTGTGTGTGTGTGTGTGTGTGTGTGTGATTACTTCTTTAAAATAGTTGAATTTTATAATAGTTAAACTTTTAGGTCAAAAGCTGTATACATTTATTATGTTTTCCAAATTTTGTCCATCTCACAAGCTTATACCTCTTTTTTTTCAGGTTTATTGAAAATATGGCATAACAGATTAAACAGCTCCACGTGGTGTTTTGAAATTCATCCCAACTGTAGGCTGAGTGACCTGAAGGTTAGAGAGACTGCCAAAGTCCAGAAGCTTCAGCATTTCCTTGGTGTCAGGATCTACTTCAATGATCTCCTGGTCTAGGGCTGAGACCTCAGGAACATAATTATCTCTCCTCTCTCTCTCTTCTTCCTGCAGCTTGATAGAGATACCTCTCACAGGACCTCTCTGAATCTGCTTCATCAGATGCGTGACATAGCCGGCTATCTTGTTCCAAAGTTTCTTGCTGGGGATAATGGCGATCTCTTCGCACACATGCTTGTTGGTGTAGAAGTCATTTCCCAGGTGCGTGTAGTACTTCTCGATGATGACCCTGGCCGCCTTCTTCACAGTCTTAGTGCGAACGCAGCCCATGTTGGCGGGTCTCGGTAAAAGAAGAAGCTTATACCTCTTGATAAGGCTATTATAATATATAAGTAGTCACCTATATCTAAAGTATTAAAATGGGAGAGCATGGACAAAAAATGACATAAATAATAATTTCTTTTAGTGTAGGAACAAATGTTGTGAAGAGGACTTTCAACCTTTGATTACACATCAGTTTTGCAGAAATCAGTCACAACACACTATACTATCATGCAACCATGTCTGTTCCTTTTAAAAGTTTATAGCAACCACAAAAACCAATGTCATATGAAGCTATTTATGAAATTAGTACTAATGTCATGATATGGCATTGCTTTTTAAATTCATCCATTTCTCATTTATTAATATTACCCTTTGAATATAGTTAATTAAACACATGGCAAATTTTTATACCATCCATTTCTTTGCCCCTTGCTTTCTATACTCCATGAGGTAAAGAAAATCCCCTCCCACACTTCCAAATATGTTCTTGCTACTGCAATGTTCTGCCCAAGTGTATGGGGCTAAGAATACTCAGAAACAGTGAACCAAAGTAAAATTGTTTTTCTTTACATTGTTCTTTAAGCTCTTTTAAGTTGTTGTCTCGGGAATTTTTGGTCACAGACATGCAGAGTTAATTAACAAAGTCCACAGATAACAGACTAGTGGGGTTGTGGCTATGACTTACCTGACCTTGAGCTTCTTACTTTTGGACCTGGTTTGTGGGATGTGTTCCCCTGTGACACTGTGACAAGATGCTGATAGAAACAACTTACAGGAGAGGAGGCTTATTTCCACTCTCAGTTTCAGCCTGTCACAGCAGAGAAGGTGCATTGGAGCCCCTTGGCTTTGGATGGCAAAAGCATGTGGCGGAGGCAGTCCAAGAAGCAGAGTGCTGGAATCAGGGAGTGGTCAGTAGCCATCAAAGGCCCACCCCTGGTGATGACTACCTCTTTAAATTAAGCCCCACCTCCCAAAGGTTCCTTAACCTCCCCAAACAGTGTCCTTCAGTCACCCAAAGACACTTCCTCGGCTTGTATCCTCTACTGGAACTCTAAGGTGCTGCCCCCTCACCAACTCCCACCCTGTTTTCTCTAGTTGACACCCACATTCTTTAAGACACAGGCTAAAAGACAATTTCTCCTAAGTACCTTTCCATGGGATCTGGTTTATTACTAAGTAATAATAAACTCAGTCTCCTATATTTGCCTCACATAGCACACTCCCATGTTTATTTAGTCCTTCTTATGTACTGAAGCTGGGATGAAGGCACCAGCTCGTCATTCTGTTGAGACATGTAACTTAAGGATCTATATGTGCTCAGTATCTGTGGGTGAGTGAATAGACTGTTTACTCGCCTGGAACACCCTTTCCTCTGAAGGGGCAGGGACAGATTCTTGAACTCTTCAAAGAGCACCAGTGCTGGGGCGGAGCTAGTAAATAGGGTGTAGAGAGAGATTCCAAGTCTGGGTGACTAGGAACCTTGTCTGTCAGGTCCAGGCAGGGAGGCCTGGAGAGACCTTGGGGATGAACAGATTGAATAAACCCGTTGCCAGGCAACGCTGAGCCTAATGTCTGATGCTGCTAAGCCTTAGCAGGCAGCACCCTCCACTGGTGAGTGATGCTCCACCTCTGTTGCTTCCACACCAAAGGCACAGTCCCTCAATGAGGTCAACTCTGGACAATTGTTTGAGGGGGGCGAGCAGGAAGGCTCCCTCAAGCAGTACCAGGGAATGAACCAAGGGCATAAGCACACAATTGCTGTTATTCCTACATAGTCTTTAAGTTTTATGAAGCTCCCTACCAGACCTGGTGGCAGTGCAAGTTGAGCAGTTCATTGGAGAGCATTGACTGTCTGTTTGAGGATGCAAGAAAGGACACACGAAAAATAAATTCTTTCAACAGTCAAGACTTTGTGTTTACCTGTAAATCTTACTCTTTTCCCTCATCCCACCTGAGCTATAAGGTCAGTTCATCATCTTGAATGACTTAGAGGACAGAAGCAACATCAGCGTAGATGTCATACTGCCCACAGAAACTTGTCACTTCCTCATAAATAGTTCTAAATAGAGATTTTAAATGTTTTCCGTTTCAGAGGCACTGCTACTGCTAATAACCAACGCATGGTGTAGAGGAATAAATGGGTGGAAAGGAAGATGTGGATCCAAGTGTCTGACAAGTTACTTAGTATCTTATTTTCTTTGAAGCAACCTATGCCTGCCTCTTCTTGACTCAGATAATTAATTTACTTGCTTAGGTTGCTGTTTCAAAGACTTTTAGAGTCTCAGAATAAGTCTATGATGAAGGGCTTCCACATCCTCAGTTGAAAGCTGGGGAATGAAGAAGAAATAAAGGAAAAAAAATCATGTGACTAAGACAATTAAATGTGTAGGTGAGGAGAAACTGGGCTATCACTTCATAGGATCTGAAGCCAGAACTAAAGGAAAAGCCATTTGCCTCTCGTCTTTGTCTACCTCTTCGGTGAGTTCTGATTGCTATGCTTGTCAAGCTACAGTCTCTCCAGGTCTTGATATATCACAGCTCTGTGCTTTTCTATATTTTATGCCTTCATCTCCCTGGTGGTACTCGTTTCCCTCCAAAATTCCAACATTAGATCATCATCCTAGGAAAGTCCAATACCTTCTCCAAGGGCAGACCTTCCCTTGCCGCTCCCAGAGTACTCTGTGACGCTTATCTCACTGGAATTTTCTATACGTTGATGCCATCTGCTTACTCGTTTCTATATCAAATCAATAAAGCAATGTCTGATCTCAGTTGCAGTGAGCATTCTTTAAGGATTGGCTTGACGGACAGATGGACAGATGAAAAGGGGATAGGAAGGAATACCTACATGATAGGTGGAGAGGAGCAATGACCACATGAATAGTTGGTATATTAGTTTTCTTGTTGTAAGGACAAAGTACAGGACAAAAGCAACTTAAGGAATGGTCTCATTTGCTGTTGGGTTGAAGGGATGCAGCCCCCTGTGGCAGGGAGGCAGGGTGGTTGGAGTATGAAGTGGCCAAACATATTTCATCCACAACCCGGAAACAGAGAGGAATGGATGGTGGAGGAATACTCAGCTGGAGTCCTCAGTTTCTCCTTTTAATTCTATCCTAACCCCTAGGTCATAAAGACTCTGCTTCCCATGTTCAGGGTAGATATTTCCTTAAACACACTCAGATGCACCCATGTATCTATCTCCTCCCTGATTCTAAATCCTGCGAAGTAGAGAAAAACAACCATCACAAGACTGGAGAGATGGCTCAGTGATTAAGGACACTGGCTGTCATCCAGAGAACTTGACTTCAGTTCCCAGAACCTACTTGGTGGCTGACAATGGTCTGTAGCTCCAGTTCCTGTAGATATAACACCTTCTTCTGGCCTTCCTAGACACTAGGAACACAGGTGGTACACAACCATACATGCAGGCAAAATACCCATACATATAAAGTTATTTTTAAGTTTAAAAAAAAGACAAATCATTAAATTGGGAAAGTAAGAAAATAATATTAGAGCTAATTTGTAGAGCATCTTTAAGAGTCTTGGGAAACACAAATGACCTTGGCATGAGCTCGGGGCATCTGATGGAAATGGATGGAGATATCTAAGTGCGTATTACTGAAAGTTTTCTGTTGGAAAAATATCAGTGAAATCCATGCTAAAGTTAATAAATGCTGTTTTTCAATTTGATAATAATATTAATTTAGTATTATTTAAAATTAAGGTATCAAATGCTAGCATTCCTCTCTTCCTTAAAATATTATTTTAGATTAAGTTAATAGCTATAGTAATACACACACACATTCTCCATATTTCCTTTGAGATAACATCTCTGTCTGAACCTGGAATGGTTTGGCTAAGTTGGTAGCCAGTAACCCTAGCAATCCCCCTGTCTCTGCCTCAGTCTACAGAGTTGGTACTATAAGCATAGATGAGACTATGAATGGTTTATTACATGGGTGTTGGTATCCAAACTCAAGTACTTTTTACCCACTAAGGTATCTGTTAATCCCTCAAGGTGACGCTCTAGAACATTGCTTCTCAGATCATTGCAGTACAATTCATAACAGTAGCAAAACTACAATTATAAAGAAGCAACAAAATAATTATTTGGTTAGGTGTTGTCATGGTTTGAATATGTATGCCCTGGCACAGACTAATGTGCTTGAATGCTTGGCTCATAGAGAACGCCAGTATTGGGAGGTGTGGCCTTGTTGGAGTAGGTGGAGCCTTGTTGGAGGAAGTATGTCACTATGGAAGTGGGCTTTGAGGTCTCATATATGCTCAAGGTATGCTCAGTGTGGCACAGAGTTCACTTCTGCTGTCTGCGGATCAAGATGTAGAGCTCTCAGGTTCTTCCCCAGCACCATGCCTGCCCAGATGCTGCCATGGTGATTATGGACTAAACCTCTGAAACTGTAAGTTAGCCTCAATTAAATGTTTTCCTTATAAGAGTTGCTTTGGACATGGTGTCTTTTCACAGCAATGAAACCCTAACTAAGATGGACGTTAGCATCAGGGACTGAGATACTGCTGTGACAGGCCTGACAGTTTTTTTGTTAGGAGGTATGTGGATTTTGAGACTTTGGGTTAAGAAAGCAGTGGGATGCTTTAGGCGCTGCTTAATGGGCCATCCTAGTAGAAGCACAGAAGACGGTGGTGCTGAGGATGAGTCAAACTGTATGTCGGGGGAGGGGTTAAGAGGTTTCAGAAGAAAAGAATTTTGGTATACTGCTTACAGATTGTTCTTGTGATGTTTTGACGAAGAGCATGGCTGCTTTTTGTCCCTGCCTAGGAGTCTGCCGGAAGCTAAAGTGAAGAGCTTTAGATTAATTGCATTGACAATTGCATTAACAATGTGTGATTGGGCACACTGAGGACCTTGGATCATTTTGGTGTGTTCTGATCACTTACCTGCTTATGATCCAAGACTGACTTTCAGTGACTGCTGAAGCCCAGCTACTTGTTCTTAAAATATGTCCTAAGATTATGATCCCTGGGAGTTTCAGTGTTCCAATGATGTGCCTGCATCCACAAGTACATGGACAGCACAAAGTGGAATCAGTGAGATATTTCAAAGATGGGGGGGAAGAAGAAGAAGAAGAAGAAGAAGAAGAAGAAGAAGAAGAAGAAGAAGAAGAAGAAGAAGAAGAAGAAGAAGAAGAAAGAGGAGGAGGAGGAGGAAGAGGAGGAGGAGGAAGAGGAGGAGAAGGAAGAGGAGGAGGAGGAGGAGGAGGAGGAGGAGGAGGAGGAGGAGGAGGAAGAGGAGGAGGAGTTAGAACAGGGAGCAGATCCAGGAAGACTTGGGGTGAATATGATGAAAATGAATTATCTGCATGTAAGAAATCCCCAAAACTTAAAGTATTATTTTATTAAAAGAAGCAAGGACAGGATTATTCTTTGTAGTAAGATGATAACCAGGAAGAGACAGAAAGAGGATTTGCTGGATGGCAGTGATATTTTCTTTCTCTGTATAGGGCCAATATGTTCACAATCACCATATTTTGAAAAAATGAGCTAAATTTGCTCATATATCATTAGGATGCACTTTACTGCTCAGGAGAGCACCTTATGGAGAAATCCTCAGGCTAACAACTCTGTGCTCGTAAGGATTAGAGTCGGTACATGTGTGAGCAGAAGAAAAGATCTCTCTCTTTTTTTGGAAAATGAATCCATATGAAAAATTATTGCCTAGAAAAACTAAAAAGACCTTGATGTAAATTCAAAGAAGTTAATTTGAAAAGAAAAAGACATGGTCTTTAAAGACTAGGAAGTGGGAACCCAATGCTGGCTGTGTCACAACAACCAATCTCAAACTAAACCACAGACTCATAGTGACAGAAACACGATGATGCTGGTACAAAACAGACATGTAGACCAATGGAACAGCATAGAGCACCCAAAAGGAAACCACACAGTCACACCCACGTTGGTTTGGACAACATTATCAAAAACATACATTGGAAAAAAGACTATCTCTTTAATAAGGCCTTAACATACAACATGAAACTGCAAGCATGCTAGAGGGAGACATAGGAAAACCACTTAAAATCAAAGATGAGGATTTTCTGAATAGGACTCCAATAGTATAGGACATAGTCCCAAGAACTGAAAAATTAAAATAACATGTTCTCCACTGCAAAGGAAAGAAATCGCCTATAGAATGAGGAAACGTCTGCAAAAAAAAACCAAAACAAACAAAAAAAAAACAGATAGTGGGCCAATATCAGGACATATACATAATTTCAAGTTAAACATCCAAACATCATCTAGTCAATGCATTTGGGCGGATCTGACAGTTCTCAGAAGAACGCACATAGTCAAGCAGTACTTGAAACGTATACAACATCCCCAGCTCCCAGAGAAATGCAAAATTAAAGTGCTTTGAGATTCTGTTTCACCCTTGTCAGAATGGCTATCACCGAGAAAGCAAATGACAACAAAAGCTAGTAAGAGAGTCTGAGAAAGAGGAGCCTGCATACACTGACTGCAGAAGTGTGAGCTAGCACAGTCACTCAAAACGGAAACCAGCATTATCCTAGAGTCTAACCATACCATTCTTCGGTACAAACTCTGAAGACTACATTAACACACCATGCTTGCACATCCATGTTTATTTCTGGACTCTTCACAGTAGCCAGGAAGCAAAAGCAGCCTATGGGTTCCCAGCAGACAGAAGGCTAGAGAATGTGCGCGCATGCGTACAATGACGCTTTGTGACTCCACAAGGAAAAAATAAATCACAGCATTCATAGAAAAATAAATAGATGAAACTTGGAATTAATACGTTAATTAAAGTAAGCCAAATCCAGAAAGACAAATATCCACGTATTATCTCTTACATTCAGAGCCTAGATTTAAGATTGTAAACATGCATATGCATGCATATGCATGCATATGCATGTTTATGTATGTGTGTTTGTAGATCATGAAACTAAGAAGGTGATGGTGAGATGGGGGAGAAAGAGGTATTAAAGCAGGCTGGAAATAGATAAGACAATGGAACACATATAACAAGAACATGGGAGTAAGGACTAATGAAACGAAATGAGGGAATTAGCTGGAGGGGAAGGGGATCAAGGTAGGGGGAAGAAAACACAATGATATACATACATATATATGTCATTTATACTTATATGTTTATTTCTATGTCATTTTATATTTACTGTATATATACATATATTAACATTAAATAGTATAAAAATAAGTATGATTGTACTGGCCAATTTGACATAAGATAAAGTCATCAAAAACTTCGGAATCTCAATTTAGAAAATATCTCCTTAAGATTGGGCTGTAGGCAAGCCGATAGGGCATTTTCTTAATTAGTGATTGATGTAAAGGAGGACCTAGCTCATTGTAGGTGGTTCCATCCCTGGGCTGGTGGTCCTGAGTTCTTCAAGAAAGCAGGCTATGGGGAATAAGCCAGTAAGCAGCACCCCTTCGTGGCCTCTGGATCAGCTCCTGCCTCTGGGTTCCTGCTCTGCTTGAGTTCCTGCCTGCACTGCTTTTGATGATGAACTGTTGTGTGGAACTGTTGGTGAAATAAACCTTTTCCTCCCTGAGTTTCTTTGGTCATGGTGTTTCATGACAGCAAGAGAAACCTTAACTGAGACAAACTGGTACCAGGGTAGTGAGATGTTGCTGTGACCAACCTGAAAATGTTGCTTTGAGGAACATTGTGAAGGACTTTGGAGCTTTGGGCTGAAAAAGCCATGTGTGTTGAGAGCTCAGTGGGCTTGGAAGGAGCTTAGAAGATAAGAGTGCAGACAATGGAGGCCCGGCTTGTGAGGTTTCAGAGGGAACCAAAGACACTTGCCCAGCTTTTCTTTTTATTTTTTTTTGGGCCCCCCCCCCCCCGCGGAGATCTGTGTTTCTGGTTATCTGGGTCTTAAGAACCAGCTTTAACAACAAGATACCAGGACTACTAAAGTGAAATCTTGGCTTTGCTGTGATATTCAGTGCTGGTCAGTTGGAGCTGAGAAATTAGCCATGATTAAGAAGAGTCTGACATTGTTGAAGTGAAATATTCTGAAGTGTTTCATGAGAGTCAGTACACAGGAGCTGCATTCCAGGCTAAGTTTATACCCTGTCCTGGCAGCTGAACTTGGTCGTGTAAAACTCACCAAGATGATGATGGTTTTGAAGGTGGTACTATGTCTCTGCAAAGAGCCCAGGAGAGGTTATCAGAGAAAGTGCAGCCCAGTTGCAGTCAAACATGCCAACAGTTTAGGAGATGACAATACCATGAGATGACCATTAACACCAACAGCAGTGGAGTGGAGCTAGCCAGAGCCTAGAAAGACAAGCTATGTGCACTGCAGAGGACAGAGGTGGAGAGGTGGTATACATCCCTTAAAGGAGTCCAGAAGATCATGTGTGAATCCCAGACCATTGGACATAGAGTTATTTAAACAGTTGGAGTTTGGATTTGCTTTGTTCAGACTGTGACTGTCCCCTTGCTCTTCCCTCTTGAAGAAAGTATTTAATGTTATTTTGATTTTTTATTTTATAGGAGTATACAACTGAAAGACTGAGCTTTGGAAACAGATTTTAGATTTTAAAAGAGATTGGATATTTTAAAGACATGGAAGCTTTAATTTGTAAATAGTGTGGGACTTTTAGTTATTTATATTTTAGATTGTGATATTAGCATTAACGTGCCACCTTGGGAGTAAATGAGAAAGGAAAGGTTCTAACTGAAAAGCAATGTGTTTGTGTGTCAGATTGACAAGGAGTCAGTTACAATGGCTAGTTTTATGTCAGCTTGACATAAGTTAAGGTCATCTGAGAATGGGGAACTTCGATTATACGACGCACTTATTTTGTAGGCTTAGTGAACATACGATTTCTCCTTAGGTATTGAATAGCTGTCATTTCTAAGATAGTTTCTTTCCTTCCTGTGTGTACTGAAAACAAATTGAGACTTACAAGTAGGTGCACTCTGGGATTGTTTGTCATTCACTCTACAGAAAGTATTTCTAATAACTAAAGCACCAGATGGAACAATGCCTACCCAGGGAATATGTGTGGTTTCTGATGATGGAACTACTTCAAGTGTCAAGGAAGAGGTTAGCAGATCATTTGTTAGTTTGCTGCATCTAGTTGGTGATTATTCCAAGATTCTTCTGTCTCTGTGTATCTGTGAATTAGCCTGCGATTTCGAATTCTAGCATCCAAGAAGCTAAGGCAGAAGGATCACTGTCCGTTTAAGGCTGGCCTGGGCTATATAATGAGAGTTTATCACAAAAGAAAAAAAAACAAACACAACCCAGTGAACTAAAGAAGAAATCAGTATCCCTTTATCAAGTTTTTGGCTTGGAGATATTTAACCCAAGCATTGATCCAACCCAGCTTCTACATATCCATCATATGAGATTGGGTATCAGACTCAAGGGTGTATAGCTAATAAGAGCACTTCTTACTATCAATAGCTTGCTCAATAACTATGAAGTGACACCAAGCTGCCTCATTCATGATTGATCATCTATCTTATGCATATCTCAGGCACCATCCTAAACACATATCCTCAGGTTAGAACAGACACATTGCAACACACTGCACTGTGTGTGCGCTAGCAGAGCTCTCTAGGCAGTCAAAACCTCTCTCTCTGGTCATGTTCGTGCTCTCTGCCTTATCCAGCTTTGTATTTTCTCTCCAGTGAGGAATAGGAGAATTCTGTACAAGAATGGTTTTGCCCTATCTGTCATTTTCTTAGTACAGCCCCTAGATGTCAGTAACTAACGACCTTAAAAGTAAAATGCCTTAAAGTCTATGCTAAGAAATCTGAACTTTAAAGCTCGACTTAACTTAAAATATAGTGTATCTGTACTGGCTTTGTAAGACACTCTGTGCTGAAGTTAACTTGTGTTTATTCTATTGGTTGTATCTATTATGCCCATGAGAGTTCATGATTTATTATTGAACCTCTTAAGAGTTAACCATGCTTATTGCACTAGTATTCTCTGAAGGCAACTTGGAGATTGTCTTGCTTATTCTTAATCAAGTAATATTAAGGACGATTCTGAGGACACGGGAATCGCCTGCCCCTGCTCAGTAAGCCCGAGCCACCAGATTTTTTAAACAAGTGTCTTCCTTAACATTAAACTTAAAAATTAACCTTGCTGCTAAAGTACAAGATGATATCCTGTTAAATAATAGATCAGTCTCTTCTTAACTTCTAGTTCCTTGTGCTACACTTCTGAGAACAGAAGGGACTTTTTCTCAATTTGTTGGAACATTCATAATGAACATGAATGGCTAGTAAGTTACAAAGACTGTGCTTCCTAGGGCTGGGCTTTAGTTACTGTTTCTATTGCAGTGATAAAACGTCATGACCAAAGCTACCTGGGGAAGAAACGGTTTATTTCCCTTACACTTCCACATCACAGTCCATCATCGAAGGAAAAGAAGCAAGAAGTGAGGGCAGAGATTCAAGGCACAAATCTGGAGACAAAAACTGATCCCAGGCCGTGGACAGCGCATCTCATTGATTCACTTTCACAGCTTCCTGCTCTTCTATTCTGCCTCCTCAGGGCTGGCATTCCCAAAATGAGCTGAGCCTTCCCACAATAATCATTAATAAAGAAAATGCCCTATAGACTTGCCTATGGACCAGTCTTATGAAGGCAATCTCAATTAAGATTTCCTTTTTCCAGATATGTCTAGGTTCATATCAAGTTGACAAAAAACAGCCAGCATGGGACATCAGAAAAAAAGAACTACAACCATGAGAATTAAAGGGTATTATATTCTCTGCAGCTTTTTGTGGAGGCTGAAGTCTGACCGCAAGGTTTCTTCAGGGTTGGTTCATCCTGAGGGATACAAATAGATTCTATTCCAGATCACTCAGTTTGGCTAGCAAATGGCCATCTTTTCTACAGTTCCCTGAGCACTGGATTCTCTCCAAGTATGGATGCTTCAAGTTGAGATTTATGCAGTGGTCTAAATGTTTCAATGCATTCCCAAATTTGGGTATTAAAACCTGAATCCCAATATGCATCATGAAGGAGGAGCCCTGGGAGTGGAAATTAGTGTTGGCTTGTTTGTGAGAGTACCAGTCAGCAGTCTGCAGCCTGGAAGACCCTCCCCACTGCCTAGCTATGCTGACACGGGGATTATCCACCAGATCATAACAAAAACTATTGTTCCTAAGCCCACAAGGCTGTGATATTCTGTTATAGCAGCCTATGCTGACTAATACAATATATATGAATAGACTATTGTTCTGAAAATACCTTTTTCATTCAATAGCTCAAAGTATATCCTTGTAGATACTTAGCAAATTTGTTTAATTCCTTTTAACTGTTATTTAGTGCCATAATATGTAAATAAAATGTAATTTGTTTATCCATTCTCTTTCTCAAGAACATTTAGATTATCTCTAAATTTTTATTGTTACAAATCATACTGAAATTAATATTCTCGTGTTGTATATGTATTCTCGTGAATATTTTAATTTCCTGAGGGGAATAGTCTCCTGTTTTATTGGTTATAGTAATTAAAAAATTAACTTCTTATCTTCTTATATCTCATTATATTTGTAGAAATATCCTATCATGTTAGTTCTTAATATATATTATAAAATATAAATATTTTCTAAAATATGAAATAAATGTTCAGTTGTTTACTCCCCCCATCTCATTTGAATTGGAGGCATAAGCGAAGCATGTGCTTACACTGGCTTACATTATTCCCACATCATCCTCATGCTATATTAATTATATCCTATGAGCATAGCATCTTTATTGTGTTACTCTGCAAAGAACTGTGCCAATCGCTTTGGTTCCTTCTAGCAGAGTATGGAATTTTCCATTTCTCTACACACTAACACTTCAAATAAGCATTTTCATTTGTTATTTTGGAAAAAAATCTCACACCAGCAGAAAAGTTTTTAAAATGACATAATAGCATTGCTCCTGTTGGGTCTTCACCTCCATTCAACAATTTATTAGACCTTGCAACACTGGATTCTCTCCTTTGAGGCATCTCCCTCTCTCCTCTTATACAAACTTTTACTTATGTAACTTTTCCTCAAATCATTTGTAAGTTGTAGATACCATTACCTTTCATCCTAAAAGTTTCCAAACCTAACTCCCAGGAATAAGGAGTGAAGAAAATCTCTTATGTAACCATAGTAAAATTCGGGAACATTAAAATTCACCCATGTTCCCAGTTAAGTCATCTCTTCCATGTTTCTCTGTTTTCTGATCAAGGATACACATTGCATTTACTGGCCATGTCTCTCTGAGCTCTTTCTACTCCAGAGATGCTCACAACCCTGGTGTATTTGAAGGGTGTTACACAGTGAACAGTGTCACACAGTTGTTCGTATCCTTTGTGGTGTTTGACTCTGCCTCATAGCTGGCTCATCGTTGGACCATGCTGGGCATCTTCAACAGGAGCATGCTATAACTGATATAGCTCCTCTCTCAGGATCAAGTGCTCTTAGATTTTTAGCATCTTTACCATGCAGGCAAAACTCTCATATACATAAAATAAATAAAGTAAAATAGAATAACATAAAAATGTTCCTCTATATTTTAGTAGTTTGAACATTCTGCTGAGCACAGTCATTAATGCTTTATTATATGAAGAATGAATCTAATTTCATTTTTCATGTATAGGCTTGCTTGTCCCAACACACATACCAGATAACCTGTTTCTAATACCGACATTCCATGCTTGGGTCTCTCTCTACATTCTCTGGTTTGTTTTATAAAACTGGTTTGTCCATCCCTATGTCAATACAAAATTAACAATAACTCTGAAATGATTTGTGGCCTCCTGGGCTTTGCTTGTGGGTCAGGCCACTCTTCTTGTTTCACTTTCATATTTCTGTCTCTCAATTATTCACCCAGTCACAGCCTCTAACCTTCTCATATCAGCTTTGGAATTAGGTTTTCACGGTCTCTTAATCGTGAGGTCTTGACTGAAACAACACCGACTTCATGTAATAAGTAACAAATGATATGGTTGTTAAAGGTGCTGAGTCCTTCCAACTATGAACATGAATCTGATTTACTTGTTAATTTTTAATAGGTTAATCTTGTGTTTAATTCCAATGGTTTATCCATTTTCATAGGCATTTTGGTAGAGAAGCCTAAATATCTTGGACAGTAGTTGGCACAGAAGTCTCTTGTGGTCCCCAAATGTATATTTCTCTCTACCAACAAGCAACTGTGTAGCATTTATCAGTTGTGTGTCTTCTAATCAATGTAGTTCCAATAGTACATACAGATAGAATTAGATGCCACCCTCTAGAACTCCTGGGAGAAGGAGAGTCATTCTTCTTCAGGAGTATGGCTCTAGATAGAGTGCTCATGTTCCAGTGGGTGACCGGACACCTGTGTGTTTGTGTGTGTGTGGCATTGATTGCACCCAGTGGGTAATGAAATAGGTAACAAAGGAGGTGGCAACATCAGAGATGGCAGCATGAAGGTTTTGAGGGGGGTGTATTGGGGAGATCTGGGGTGAGCTGGGGTGAGCTGGAGGCAAGAGGTAGTAGGTGGGCCTCCACCTATTCAATGAACCAATCTACTGAGTTCCTGATACTCTTAGGACAATGAAATTCTAAACTGATTTGAATGAAGACAGAGGAGAGCAGGTTAGAGGAGGAAAAAAGGAAAAAAAATCAAAGAGGAACGAGGACTACAAAATATTACCCTAGCTTGGTGGGGAAATTGAACCAGAGTGTTTTCATGCAGAAAGAACAGAAACCCATCAATATTAAAAACAGGTATTCCTGTTAAACAGACACCCTCTTTGGTTTGAGGAGTCATTCCATCCTCGCAATGTTTTCACAGGTCATTGAGTTTGTAGTTCTCATTCTGGTACTGACTTTAGCAATGGCATCAACTCTAGTATTCTAGCAATTAGGTTGGTCTGTAACACACACTCCTCCTTCTAAGCAAGACATTTTAAAGGTCTGTTTGGAGCCACTGAGTGATCTTTTCTGGTCATAGCAAAGTCGTATAGCTTTACAATACACATGCATTGACATTATAAAATGTGTGTAGATACCAAGAGCTAATTCATTCCTGGTGTGCTTCTTCGTGCATTACACAGCACGGAGTGGTTCTTTAGCCAAGAAAATATTGGTGGGCTTTCAAGGAACCATCCCTTTGGCTCCCTTGCAGTCCTTCTGGCCAGCACTTTAATAGTTTTACCCAAGAACTAATGATGAACATCTGCCAAACCAAGCTGTCCCACACTCGTTCTCAGATTATTTTTAGTCTCCCCTGAATGAAACCATGATTTCCTGTACACTGGTCCAATTTTTACTTTATTTTGCAATCATGACTGCCTTACTCCTCGTGTGTGTGTGTGTGTGTGTGTGTGTGTGTGTGTGTGTAAACATGTTTGCCTAACTGTTACACATGCATGACATCAACAATTGTAGACTATTCTTCCACACCAAACAGAAGCAGCTATGCCAGCTTCTTTCCAGTCACTGTTCATGGGCAGTTTAATGTCTTCATTCCTTACATTATCTTTTTTTTTAAGAAAATAGAATTCATAAACACCACTATTATATTTTAAAATTAAAGGTTTTGTACTTATTTTATCATGTTATCTGTCTGTGTGTGTCTGTGTGAATGTATACCATGTTTGCACATGGTCATGGAAGAGAGACAAAAACATCAAATCTTCTGGAACTGGAGTTGAAGAAGGATGCGAGCTGGTTGCTATTAATGTTGGGAGTTAAACTCCAGTCCTCTGGAAGACTGAAGAACACGTTTAACCACAGAATCATCTCTCTACACAAGCCGGCCTCAAACTCGTGCTCGCTGCATCTGTGTCTACGATTTTTACATCCTGTTGCTGTATACCATCACAACTGGCAATAGTTCCTACATGTCAGACTATTTCTGAGGACACTGGGTAAAGCCTTGCCTATCCCTTGTATTATGCAAGTCATGATTACTGTAGATTCTGGTGACTATATCAGGTGAAATTTTACTAAGTGAAAACATATAAGTGAATACTATATTTTTATTATAACAAAGAAGTCCCAGCCCTGACTTTGAATAATAAAATAAGATGAGCTTGTCTACCGTGATGTAGGGTATGTTTATAGAAACCGGGGGTGGAGGTGTGAAGGTCCAACTTACTTTGAAGCAACCATGTGAGCAGAATAACTTGTCTTCAAGCGTTGATTATTCTCCAAAGATATTTCAATTTACCCCCACTTGGAATGTCAGGCTCGACTTAGCAGAATTTGTGTCAAGTTTCCTCATAACTGGTTGGTTTGTCTCGCTTCTCTGTAGTCTGCTCCCTAAACTGTTACTACAATCTGTACATGTTTAACTGGTCTGGATCCCTGGGCTACATCCATCACCTTTCAGTGATTGTAAGAGAAGACTGGTTAGGGCAAATTCTCTTAAAACATGACTTGCTTATGCAAAAGGTCCGAACAATTCATGAATTTCTTTTTAGCCTGTTGATCTACCCCCTTATATCTCAGAAACATCGTATAGAATACTAAAGATATCTAGCACATGCTGTTTTTCTGACTTCCTTAGAGGTGTGCCGACATGAAAGTAGTACCGAGATACTGCACTGCAACCCTGTCTTGGTGCTCAAAGCCAGCATTCAGCAAGCCGAGAGGTTAATAACCAATCTGACTTTTATGAAGATGTAGCATGAATTATCCTTGAGGTAAAACCTTGTGATAGTATAAAGCCAAACCAAAAAATTTTAACCAGTAAAAATTTTACTAACAACCATCAAAAAGTACAGAGAATAATCAGTCTTCAAATATTACTAATTACATGCTAGCCTTTATTCTGTTTGCAGTCAAACATTAATTCTTCTGATTTCTCTGCCTGTTTAATTGTGTCAGCCACAGATCTTGCCCACTGTTGTTGTGATGACTCTGCCCTCCCTTTCTACCACTTAGCTGCAGAAGTTAAACTTCAGGTTACTTGATGCGTGAATGATAAGGATGACCTAAACCCAACTCTATCATTTAGATATGCAGGTATGTCTAATGGAATTAGCATATAAACCCTCAAGCTTGTAGCTCACAAAGTTTGTTTGTGTCAAACAAAGCATGGCTGTATTATTTTCTTTGGCCTCATGTATCATGAGAATGCTATTTATCTGGATCCAAGTCAAATGGACTCTGAGAGAACTTCATATATTGGTGGAGTGGAGAGATGGCTCAGTGGTAAAGAGTTTGCCGTGCAGGCATGACAACTTGAATGTAGATTCCCATCCCCCACATAAAAGCCAGGTGTGGCGGCACACACCAGCAAACCACAACTCAGGAAAGATGGAGACAGGCAGCTCCTGCGGGCTTGCTGGACAGCCAGCCCACATGAGATGGTGAAGCCTAGATTCAGTGACAGACCCTATCTCAAAGGATAAGGTGGAGACTGGCAGAAGACAACTCTGCATGGGCATACACCAGCTATTGCATAAGCAAGTCACACTTTTAAGAAAAAATGGTCCCAACCAGTCTTCCCTTACATCCACTGAAAGGCTCGTGCTGAATAGCTAGTGAATGTAGCCTGGGATGTCTAGACCAGTAAGCATTCACACGCACAAGCACACGCACACGCATGCATACAACATACACATCCAATACAACACACACACAAAAAAAAAACTTTGAAAAATAGAAATTCCTATATGGCACATTTTGGAAGGAATATAAGTGTCATTTGGCTGTCAGCATCAAATGTTCTGAGAAGCCACAGATTCCTCAACATCAAGGTCCAAAGCCACAAACAACTGATATTTCGAGTCAGAGCCTGAGTCAGTACTTTGAAGAATGACCATGAGAGCACAGAGGTTTTTGTTTTTTGTTTAAATAAATTCACTAGAGGGTGATAATGAGGTGTCAAAACTTTCAGGGATGATTTTAATAACGTTGACACAAATACAAATAAGCTCATGGGCACCTGGACATAGGGGTGCCTTAGTTTATTTCCTCGAAATCAGGGACAGTGACCAGGGAAGATTTAAATGAACCGTGCTGTGGCTTATCTGAAGGAATCCACTGTTTCTCTACAAATCACACTAGCAGCAGCAGAGAACAGACATCTGTGAACTTCACGGGTGAGACCCAGGTGAGGCCCAGTTACCACATCCTCCGGTAAGAGGACTGGGTCTCTTTTCTGGATGCCGAAGCTGTTCTGAATTTCAGAAGTCACTGCTTCCCAGATGCAGCATAACCCCCCACTTTCGCAGTCTGTACTTCAAAGCCAACCCACAGAGACATTCCCTCAAGGTTAAAGTCATTTTAGCAGTCAAGTGACAAGTTAGGATGTCTGGCTTGGTTTGCGTTACCCCCAGGTTGGCTTTGTTCTTTGGAAAAGCCCATCACAGGAATCATTTCTGAGGATTCTTTATATAAAAATCAAAACCGAATCTTTCTCTAAAGGTGGCTTTCTCAGTCCTTGATACGGCTTTGAGGAAAGAAGAAAATAGACCTTTTTCATCAGTGTACCCATGGACTCTTGCACAGTGCTCGCACAGAATTCTATACCTTCTCCCTGACTGAAATCAACTTACCTAAGGAATGCGACCGTTGGCCAGCCCCTATTCTTTGTCTTACCCTTTTCCAATTGCTCCTGGCCTCTGAGCAGCGGGAGACCAGGAGACCGGTGTGAAACTGCACACCTGGACACTATCCTGGGGATTACATATTTTCCCAATACATCAAATACATGGAGTACAAGGACCACGGCCAAAAACCAGGGAGTGGAGGGCGTAACCAGTGAGCCTGGCTAGCAATACAGCTTTGAGGGGAAAATAGGATGTGAAGTCGCGGGTGTCTTTCCCTTCCCTTGGCTGCAAGCCTCTGGTGCTCTCACTCATCGGAAGAGGAAGGGACAGGCTCCTTCTTGCAGGTGTCATGCTTGGCTTGATGCCTTTGGAGGTGGTTGGAGCGGGTAAATGTCTGGCCGCAGCCCTCGCACTGGTAGGGCCTCTCCCCATTGTGCGTGCGGATGTGCTGTGCCAACTCGGACGCGATGCGGAAAGCCCTGCCGCACTCCGCACAGAGGAAGTCCTTGTCCCCAGAGTGGATCTGCTGGTGCCGCTTGAGGGTGGAGGAACGGGCGAAGGCCTGGCCGCACTCGGCGCAAGGAAATGGCCTCTCGCCGGTGTGGATGCGCTGGTGGCGCAGCAGACGCGAGGGCTGCGCGAAGGTTACACCGCAGTCGGCGCACTTGAAGGGCCTCTGGCCGGTGTGCAGCGTCTGGTGCTCGTGCAGGTTGGAGGACTTGGTGAAGCACTTGCCGCAGGTGGAGCAGGGGAAGGGCCGCTCGCCCGAGTGCACGCGCTGGTGCTCCACCATGCGGCTGGCCACGGAGAACTCGCGGCCGCAGGACGAGCAGCGGAAGGGCTTGGCGCCCAGGTGCGTGCGTTGGTGGCGCAGCAGCGACAGTGGCCTGTTGAAGGTCAAGCCGCACTGGGAGCACGGGAAGGGCTTGTCGTTGCTGTGCATGTTGCGCTGGTGTTTGCGCAGATCGGATGAGCGCACAAAAGCCCTCCCGCAGTCCGGGCACCCATAGGGTTTCTCGCCAGTGTGGGTGCGAATGTGCTTGCGGTGATCAGAGGACCAAGTGTATGCCTTGTCGCAGAAAGGACACCGGTATGGCCGCTCGCCTGTGTGTAGGCGCCTGTGCTGCTGGAGCGTGCTGCGATGGGAGTAGGCCTTCCCACACAGTTGGCACACATAGGGCTTGGCGCCACGATGTTCCACAGGGACCTGAAGTTTGCTGGACTTCTGGAAGGCCCGCCTGCCCTGAACACACCTATCGGGACCCTCCTCTTCCTGCCCGCTGTCTTCTGGGCCCACCTGGCCCTGGACTTTTCTACTGCTTTGTGCTTTTATCAATCCTGCTGCCAGGCTGGCAGGAATGGTTGAAGTCTGATCTGGGGTACTCTCAGACCTGGAAAAGTGCTCCAGAGAGTTCTTGTCTAGGGAAGATGCTTCAGCACTGTTCTGTGACCCAAAAGACCCTTCACTGTCCAAGAAGCTGGCCGGGGCTTCCGAGGCTGGATCTTTATTTGCCTTCTTGCCCCCATCACTGCCCACAGAGTCCCTAAGAGACTGTGTATGAACCTTGTGTAAGAAACTTCTGGAAGGGACACCGAGAGCCTCCTGTAATCCGGGAGAGTCTTGAGTCTGGGTGATCCTCGATCCCCTTTTCCCCCAGTTGTTGGTCTTCCCAGGCATCTCCCCAAGTTTCTGCTCCACGTGCTCAGTACGGAAGCATTCAGCCCAGTTCTCTTCCTCTTTGCAGGACTTAGTGTCAAACTGCAAGTCACTGTTGTTCTGAGTTCCTGTGGAGCCACCCTCCCTACCATCCTCTTCTTCACTCTCCAAGTTCATACTCAACATCTGAGTGTCATGAATCATGCCACCAAGGGACACCTTGGTCCACTCATCCTGGGAGTCCAGCTGTGCCATGGTGCCACTTCTATTGCCTGATCCTCCCAGAAAGAGCTTTTGCTTGGCTCACAGCTCCTGCAGAAGGCAGGGAGGGGGGAGGTGAGGAACAAACATCAGTGAACATACTTAATCTCTTTCATAGCCAGAGGATATATGGCTCTGTTTCCTACTGATATCCATGCCAGGTACCTTGTTCATATTGTTGACCATCATGGAATGAAGGAGGCTCTGGATCTGGCTGAAACTGCCATAGTCACCCATCTTCCCTTTGAAAATCTTGCTTGCTAGAAGCCCATAGAGAGCACTGTCAGAGACAATTGGAGATAGGGAGATTTGCTGTGTTCCTGCATCTCAAATGCTAGCAAAACAGATGTTCTCTGGGGTTGGGGAGCTTGATGAAACAGTAAGAAACAGACTTTAAGACATCTCAGATACTCACAGTGTCCTCCAGTTGGAAAACCAGGTTAGCTCCTGATGTCCCTGCCAACAAGACAAATGAGTTATCCTGTAACGGGCATCAGGGCTGCCTCCCAGGCATTGAACTGTGTAGGCCACCTCTTCTAATAACATAGAATGGTCCCCCAGAAAAATGGGGTGATAACATAAGACAGCAGACAGGTTCCCAAGCCACCTGTCTCCTTAAGCAAGGCCTTTAAGGTCTTTGCAATGGATGAAAAGGCCCTGACTCCCATGGAAAGTAAACAGAGACACTGAGGGAGAAAAGAATGCTTACCTCGAGTTTAAGATGCTTCACTTTAAATACACATGGGAATTTATACTCTACGGTCATCTTTAGCTTCAGTGTTTAACCTTCCCCTACGTGGGCCATATGAACCCCCACGGCTCACATACCTACATGCTCCCCAAGCATAGCAAGCATGGATGTAAAGTTTGGACAGCAAGCCAGGAGACGTAGAAGCCACCTGAGCTTTATTTTCAATTTAATTTTGCTTTAGCTTGAAGATGCAGACAAAGTGAAGAGTGTCAGTTAACAAGAAATGTATGTGTGGGTCAATGGCTTCCGAGGAGAGAAACTACTGAGGACCTTGGGGTAGGCCTAGGAACTAGTCACTGGCCAGTGTGGTGGTCTTGCTTTAGTTTTGAGGGAATGTATTACGGATGCCAGTCAGATACAGTAAGTCCCAACTTTCCGTTTTCTGGGCAGGTACTGTGCTATTTCCCAGACACATTTTTACTTATTCCTTCCAGAGACCTTCCAGATAGAGGCTGTTATTATTGTATCTTTCCTTTCATCTTACAGACAGGACCCTGAACTTTAATGAGGTTTTTCTGCCTGACCAGGGCCACCCAGCTCACAGACACCAGCTCAGGGTTTTTTCTCCAATTCCATGGCTGTATGTTGAACCCCAAGCACAACTACCTCTTAGCTGTGGCCTCCAGAGCAAGACTTACCCTGGGGTTAGGCTATGCCAAAAGCAGCCACAGCATCCTGGAGAGGGAGAGCTGCTGCTCTCTGCAGGCATCAAAGCCCCTTGTGTTTGCTGGGCCAAGGAACCTTGGCTGTGCTGGCTCAGCACTGGACTCCTCCCTGTGCTCATTGACCCAGATTGCCCTCTGCAGGAGAAAGAGGCCAAGGCCGGCTGAGAGTCAGGATGCATGCTGTACAGACTGTTGCTCCGGGTGGCCAGGAATATTAGTCACAGAACGGTAACTGTCACTGAACTCTCTCACTGTCTGCACCACTTTCCGCCTCCACCTCAGTGGGAATGAGAGGACACGTCTTGTACTTGGTATGTCCTGTACCTGTCCTATTAAACTGTCCTCTCCCACTCCTACCTGCTTACTGCCCAGTGACTGTGTGTGGAGTACAAGGAAGCTTCCCTTCTTACTTTGCATACAGAAGCTGTGAGTTAGACAGAGACATATTGTAGACCTGCCTGTGTTCAGCATTTTATGCCCCTTTGTGTCCTAAAGCCCACGGATATTCCTTTTGACACATTGAGCTCATAACATGTCAGAGTATGGCTGGTATATGTTTAGACCAGGAAGCAAATCTGGAATATTTTCAGCATTTTGGATCTTGGAGAGCAACTATGTACATGTGTGTATCTGTAGCACACAGAAGAGACACACTGCTAGCAAACTCCAGATGACTAGCATGCTGGGTCAGGTCTGGAGTGCCCCAGCTGGGGAACAAAGGAGTGCTAGCTTTGTATGAAACAGATACCTGAGATCTCATCTTCTCTCTGTGACAGCATGCAGTATGTATTCCTTTTGGTCCATTCTGTGGAACATTCACCTTATCCATTTGTCACCTATAATGTGCCCTGTTGTCCGTAGCCTGTGTCTTGTTCCTGTTCTCTGGGCCACCAGTAAACCTCCTCAGGCCACAAGGCAGGGTTCTGCTAGCTTGTCTTTCTCAGGACTCTCAGGACAAGTTGCCTTTTCTGACAGAGAATCCCTTTTCTGGCAAGCCCTATTCCCATTGAATACAGTCACCCTGCCTTCTCCCTTCCAGAGAAGCTGAAGACTTTTGTTCTTTCTCAGCCAGGAAGAAGGATAAGAGGAGATCAGGGACTTGGGGTATGGTTATCTGGCAAAGTCTACACAAGTATACCTTGTCAGGAAGAGGAACACTGAAAGGGCAGTGTGACTGGAGCTTCTCTCCAGATGCACTGCTTCTGCAGCCATGAGAACACAGCCCTTCCTGAGCTTCATCCACACCGGTCAGCCAGCTGTGGACCTGGTGCGGACCCCAGTTCTCCCAGACATGCTTCAGAAGCCTGGCCTGGGGCTTGTTCCTGCTCCTGCATCAGCTCCTGCTCCTCTCCCAGGACTCCTTCCAGCTTTCGCCAACTCCAGCCTCCTCCCGCCTCCTCCTCTGCTTAGACCCTTGCCCTTTACCTCTGGCTTCCACATAAACATTTGCTTACCTGGAAAATGCAGACGACGACGAAGGTGCGGAGCACCCTGCCCAGGCTTCTGCCTCACCTCTCAGCTACTGGAACCACAGCTTCCTGCGAGCAGAGACTATGTCTCTGTATCTCACCCTTTTGTGGCCAATGCAGCAGCTTCAGAGAGAGGCTCAGGAGGTGGGGCCAATGTAATACATTCAACCTTCTTGCCTTCATCCACGGAGCAGCCAAGAAATACGGTGGGGCTGCCCTCTCTCTGCCTGAACCGGGCTGAACCTCAGGCTCCCTCAGTTCCCGCCTTCCCTTCCTGCCACAGCTGGCTCTCCTCCCTTCCACTCCCTCCTCAGAGGCCTCTCAGTCCTCCTGCAGGTGGCCCTGGGCCTTCTGTTTGCATTCACTCCTTCCTCCCACAGAGCAAGCCATTCTTCCTTCACTCCTGCCCTGCTGTGCTCATGAACCTCCAAATTCATATCATTTTCTGGGGAAATATTTCAGGGAAAAGCCTGTAATGCCCCATCCTCACTCTAACCCCCACCTCATCCCTATGGTAGACTCCACCTTCTCCCTCCCTCTAGTACCTACCTAGACAGAGCTGTGGGTGGAACAGGGTTGGAGAGTAGTCCTCAAATTCTTTCATTGGTCCAATTATTGGCTCAAGAAATGTTCATGGCAATTTAGCTGGTGCGTGAAGTACAGGGAGATGGTTAGTGGCACAGAATCCAAGACTGCTCTGGCTCTTTCTCCATCTCAGCACTGATTGCCATGTGAGTCTATTGTGAAGAGAGTAGTTGACCCAGGATACAAGTCTCAGTAGTTCTGAATTATGGACACTCAAAACTAACATGCTCAAAAAAATCCAAACAAACAAACACACAAAACCCCCACATACCTAATATTTTTTATTAGAGTGAGTGCTTAGGATATTAAAATAGTAATTTGTAATATGCTACCTGTGACATCATTATGTGGCCAAAATTAATACTGGTCAACAGAAAGGTTCTAGGTCTGGATTTGGATATTACCACCCACTAGGTTGACCTTGGGCAAGCTATTAAATATCTGAGCCCCCTAGCTCCTCATCTAAAAAGTGGGGATCAGGATAGTATCACTATCATGGTAGGCTTGGGAAAAGATTAAATTAACAATAACATGACAAGAGGCCAGCAAGATGTCTGGAACATAGTTAAGTACACAGGAAAATTAGCTGGTAAATGGTGTGTGGTGGAGTGCACCTGTTATCCCAGCCCTCAGAGGATGAGGCAAGTGGGTCTCAAGTGTGAAGTTAACCTGCACTGCACAGTGAGTTCTAGACTGGTGTTGGAGGAAAGAGAAGAGAAGAAAAAAGGAGACGTGAAGGAAGGCTGGAGCTGCTTACATTGCTATGCTGATGTTGCTGGTTTCCTGGATAACATGGCTGGCTTTATGCCCTTGTGGCCATTGTTAATGCTACAATTCTGATAGGAACACTGGCACCCAACAACAGTCCTCTGGGTGTGATCCAGAGAGCGAATTACTCTCTGCTCCTTGGTGTTTTGTAGGCACAACTTCAGAGGCAGAAGGCATGAAGTATAGATGTGCCTCATATTCTTCTAGCCCAAATGGGATTCAGGAAGCCCACATCTCAACACTTGTCCAAAGTGTCTCAAGTGACCATGTCCTTCAGGCTTTGGGATGTAGATGCATGTATAGGACAGTAGTGAACTATTTGTTGATGTGTGAAGAGGACTAAGGAGTTGAATGCTGGCGTTGGACTGTGTACGGCAGATCACCAAGCACTAACTACTTCTAATGCTCAACTTATGCTAATGCAACACCCTAGCATCTCAGCTAATCCTCACCACCTTCCCTTGGAGAGGTCACTATCTGTGTTGGTCTCATTAAAGTTTGTGAACACTGAGGCTCAGCCCACTGAAGTATCTTCTCCAAAATCACACATACAATGTAAAGTCAAGATGTCAGGATTTTTACCCTTTTTCTTTGCATATGTATATATTTTTTAAAGATTTATTTGTCTTATTATATGAGTAGCTTGCCTGCATTTATGTTTGTACATCATCATATGCATTTCTGGTCCCCACAGATGTTAGAAGAGGTCATCAGATCCCCGAGGGTGCCTGTGGATGGTTGTAAGCATCCATGTAGGTGCCAGGAACCAAACCTGGGCCCTCTATAAGAACAACTGGTGCTCTTAGCTACTGAGACGTCTCTCCAGCCTTTCTTTTTATGGCATCAGAGATTAGACTTGGCCTTGTTCATCCTAAATATATACTCTACTGCTGGAGCTATAGTCTTATCCAGGATTGTCACTGTTAACCATAACCTCTGCCTGATTCCTCGTTCATTTCCCCTGGAAACCTGTAGTTCCTGTACCCAGAGCCATGTGACTCTGTGTGTGGCCTTGGCAGTCACTACCCTGGAAGATATCCTTGTCCCTGCACCTAACTGGCATGACTTCTGCCCATCTATCCCACTCTCGTTAACCTGAGCTGTTTGTGTTTCTGTCTCTCTTTCAGGAAAGTATAACCACTGATTAACTTCCATATGCCATTAGATCTCCATGTGAAATTTCCCAGACTCCTTTTTGGTTTTCAGGATACATTGGCATCATTACCATCTCAATGGTATATGGCAGGTATCCTTGTGACAAATAGGATTCAAAGTGGCCCGGATGCTGCCTACATCATGAGGTAATGTAAGCCCCTTATGTCTCTGAGTTTCTGCCTGCTATGCCCCCTGAGTTTTGAATCTCTTCTGCCTGAGATTCTTCACCATGTTAATGGCCTGCACACAGAGGGTCTGTGGCTCCTGAGAACTGAATTCCAGAATATCTTGTATTTTGAGTCCTTTTGTCCACTTTGGGCATCACAAACACAAATTTGCTGTCTCCTTTCATCTCCTTTCACAAGTTTTCTCTAAGGGCCACAAGGCATGGAGAGTTGGCCTAGACCACACTTTGCCCTTCTTTTAAGGACTTCTGGAAGTTATGGACATGGCTCGGTTGGTAAAATACTTGTCATGTGACTTTGGATCCCCAGCAGCCACATAAAAAGCCAGATATAGCTGAGAATCTATAATCCAGATGCTGAGGAGACAGAGACAGAAGAATCCCTTGGTTTTTGTGGTCAGCCAGTTTAGCCTAACTGGTAAATTCCAGGCCACTGAGAGATATTGAAAAAAATTCAAAGTAGAGAAGCAATCAAAGATGTCATTCAATTTTGACTCTTGGCCTCCATGTGTGTGAGCACACTTATCCCCACATAAACACACACAAAAACATGTACAAAATGCATACACAATAAATAAAAAAAAACTTCTGGAATCTATCATTCTTTCCAGCACTTCATGTATGCAAACAAGGGGTGTATTGTCTTTATTTCTGTTTGCAGTTCTCCTTTAAAATCTGGCATCCCCACCCCCAAATTGTCCAACTTGGCAGTGGTGCAAATAAGGACCTGCATGCTTGTCTGGAAAGAGGGAAGAAAGAAGCCATTGAGGGAGAAGCCCGAAGCACAGGGATGGGATAGAGCATTGGCCTCCTAAGAGGTTCAGTGACAGAGTTCAGTGCAGCCTGTCAGCCCCACAGACTAGATGAATGCAGCTGAGTGGCAGGCATCGATGGAAAAGAGGCTACATTGTCTCTCCACCTTCAAGGATGCTGTAGGCTCTTGGTTAAGTTCATGAACTAGTGTTATGCCTGGATGCAGGACTAGACTGTACTGCTTTACAAGTTCCCTGAGTTTTAGCTATAGCTTTGGAGCCAGGATTACTTTCCCAAGTTCTCTGTACTCCGAGGCCAGCACAGGACTCTGGCTGCTCTCATCAGTGGGAACACTTGATGCTTTCTGGCCTGGCCCTTTATCACCCTTGGAAAAGATTCATGGATCCACTTGAGTGTCCTACACATGTTCAAGATTATCTAAATGTTATTCTACTAGACAATAAAGCTCGCTAGTAAGGGTATACAAACAGAAAGAAAAACTGCAGACCTGAGAGGATTCACCACACAGTTTTGAATTAGAAAGACTTGACTTTCAACCTCAGTTCCATTTGTTTTGGTCCTGATCAATGCATTTAACTTTTTTGAGCTTTGGACTTTCCAGCTATAAAATGGGAATAAGAATGCCTTTATGAGACGGGTAGTGTGTCACACACCTCTAATCCCAGCACTTGGGAGGCAGAGGCAGGTGGATTTCTGAGTTCGAGGCCAGCCTGGTCTGCAGAGTGAGATCCAGGACAGCCAGGGCTACACAGAGAAATCCTATCTCAAACAAAAACAAAAAACCAAACAAACAGAAACCTTCATGAAGGCAGATTATGATACCCACATTTGTAATCTGACTGAGTAGTGCCCCATCCCACCCCCGCCTCACAATTTTTCAATAAATGGTAACCCTTACATTTTATCCCCACGCATCCCTGGGAGAAGGTTGCTGATATCCTTGCCTCATTCCTACTACTCTAGAAATTGTCCTGAATTGCTCTGATCCTAGAACAGCCCTTCTTTTGGCTCTGCCTCCTTGGGTCACACATTCTCACTGAATGACTGAGTACTCTCAGAGTAGAAATGTCATAAATGTGTACCCTTCGTTGTGTGTTACCTTTGGCTTGTGTGGCAATTAATCATGGAGTGGGATGTTGGTCCTGTAGATAAGATGGCAAGTGTTGAAGGGCTTCATATGTCAGCTCCTCCAGTAGCTCCTTTAGAACAGTGCCCAGATGAAAGTCTTCTCCTCCCTGCCCCAGGCACACTTGCTTCTACACAGTAAGGTGTCCCAGCATGCTCACCTTGGAACCTGACTACCAGGTAAAACTTGTCTTTATTCCCAATCAGTATTAATGACAATCTAATTTGGAGTGGACAACACCTCTACCTTCAGTGCTAATAAAGTGCCCCTCCCCCCATCTCTGGCTCCCACTGGCATCTCTTTTCCTTGTGCTCTCTGAGGACCTAACCCCATGAACCATTTAGAACTCTTTGGGTGAACTTCAAGAAGAAACAGCTTTGCTCTCCTTCCTTCCTTTCTTTCTTTCTTTCTTTCTTTCTTTCTTTCTTTCTTTCTTTCTTTCTTTC
>NW_021604700.1:4597483-4603986 GCF_004785775.1 Grammomys surdaster | reverse complement strand
TTCTTTCTTTCTTTCTTTCTTTCTTTCTTTCTTTCTTTCTTTCTTTCCTTTCTTCCTTCCTTCCTTCTTTCCTTCCTTCCTCCCCTTCCTTTCTCCTTCCTTTCTCCTTCCTTTCTCCTTCTGTTCTCCTTCCTTCCTTTATCTCTTCTCTTCTCTTCTCTTCTCTTCTCTTCTCTTCTCTTCTCTTTTCTTTTCTTTTCTTTTCAATTGTTTGGTTGGTTGTTTTTGGATTTTTCAAAACAGGAACTTTTTGTGTAGCCCTGGCTGTCATGGAACTCACTATATAGACCATGCTGGCCTCCAGCTTGGATATCCACCTGCCTCTGCCCCCGAAGTGCTAGGATTAAGGATGTGTGCCACCACCAGCTGGCAAGACCAGCCTTCTTTAAATCCCTCGAGACCCACATTGCACTACTGCAGCCCTCCTTAGAATATCTGAAGCCCCTGGCCATGAGTATGAGAGAAGTAGAAAAGAGGCCAAATATTCATAGTCTCCTTTAACTTAGCTTTATGTGTCCTTGCTCCAAAGAATAACACCCCTTTCCCAGTCACAGAGATTCCAGGCCTCTTTTCTCCACACCTCACCTCAGCTGTGGTGCTTTGAGATGCCTCCATGAGTCTCAGATATTTGAATACTTGTTCTCCAGTTGGTAAACCTGTTTGGTTTGGGGAGGCCTAGGAGGTGTGGCTTTGCTGAAGAAAGTATGTTATTGGGTCAGGCTTTGAGATTTCAAAAACATGCACCATTTCCAGGGCATCCTCTCTGTGTCCTGTTTGTGATTTTAGATGTAAGCTCTCAGCTGCTGCTCCAGCCACCATTTCTACCCTCACTTTGCCCTCATAGACTCTAACTCTCTGGAAATGTAAGCCCAAAATAAACTCTTCCACAAGCTGCCTTGGTCAAGGTGTTTTCTCACAGCAGCAAAATGATAACTAATACATCAGTCTTGGGACCTTACAGATGACAAAAAAAAAATACCATAAAGAAACCTTTGTAAGTCTACTACACTTTCAGCCCTCCTTTTGCCTTTCCTGGTCTGTCCAGACTCAGAGAGGAGAGGGTTAGGAAGGACAGAAGATGCAACATATCTAATTGGTAGACAAATTGAAATAGAACATTATGATCCTGTGTCCACAGGAATGTCTCTATTTGTGAATTCCCACAGTCCTGGCGTATAAAGAAAATGATAGAGAGAAATCAAATGTCAGAATTCTAAATGAGATCTTAGAAATTACCTGACGTGGCCCTCTGTTTTCCAGATGTTGGAATACACGTGTTCATTTGTTTGCTTCATCATGGACTTATTCATTCACCCAATATTTGTTCACCTTCATTATGTCAGTGTTTGCCAAACTACCAGACAGAACCTACATAGGACAGAAAATGTGGCAGTTATGTGTCTTAGTCCTTTCTGTCTTTGTTTCTTTCTTTCTTTGTTTCGGGAGTGTGTGTGTGTGTGTGTGTGTGTGTGTGTGTGTGTGTGTTTAAACTTGACATAAGCTAGAGATGTGAGGAGGGACTCACAATTTAGAAAATGACTCCATAATATCAGGGAAGGGAAGCCTGTGGGAATTTTCTTAATAAGTGACCTATACAAGAGGGTCCAATCCATTGAAGGTGGTGCTACCCCTGATCTTATGCTCTGTGTGTACAGTGAAGCAGGCTGATGCACTACTACTTGAGGCCATGGGGACATCCAGGCTCAGGCTGCTGCCAGGGGCCACGCCTGGGTCTGTGGTCCCATGGCAGCTGGGGTTTGTGTTGATGTCCCAGACCTGTGTTACCACCAGAGGCCATGAAGATGTCCCTGGTCTGGTCTGCCACCTAAGGCACTGTGTTAAGCTGTCCCCACCCCTTGCCTGGGCAACATAGTAGAGTTGGCCCTCGACCCTTGCTGCCTGTGGGAGGTGGGAGAGCAGGCCCTGCAACTCTCCTGGGCAGCACAGTAGAGCTGACCCTCGTGGCATGGGTGCTGGTGAGGCATGACAACAGGAGAAGTGGCTCCTGCTCCTTCCCAGCTGTTGTAGCAGATGAGCTAGCTGGGGCAGTGCCGGAGAGCTTGCCCTGATGTGAGCCCGGGAGAGCTGGTATGCTGACCAATTCAGCTACCTCCCAGGCCCAGATCCATGGCTTTGAGTTGGCCCACCCCAACATCTACTCTATCAAGTGAAAGGCCTGGTCCTGCAGGTCCAATGTTGCATGATCTTCATGACGCGAGGCACCAACAGGATATTGGAGAGGATTCCCTATGCGGATCCAGTATTCAGGGGTATAGCAGAAATCAGAGGATTCGAACCAAACCAATGACTCCTTGAGCGGAGGGTGGGTACAAAGGGATGGGGAGATGAGTGGAATTGGGATGCATGAAGTGAATTTTACACGGAATCAATAAAAAGCTGAAAGGAGGGGAGGGAGGGGAGCTGAAACTGGGAATGTTAGCATTTGCATTTAATTCCAGAGCTCAGAGGGCAGTAGGATCTCTATGAGTTGAAATCTGACCTGGTCTCAGTGAGCTCCAAGATGGTGGCCCAGGGCTACATAGAGAGAGCCCATCTCCAGAAGCAAAACAAAATATAAATAAAGAATCAGGCAGAGTAAGCCTGAGCAAGCCATAAGGAACAAACCAATCAGCGACATTCCTACATGGCTTCAACTCAGTTCCTGTCTCTAGGTTTCTACCTCTAGGTTCTTGCCCTAACTTCCTTCTGGGATGGACTATGATATGGAACTGTACACTGAAATAAATCCTTTTCTCCCCAGTTCTTTTGGTCATGGTGTTTTATCACAGCAATAGAAACCCAAAGACACAATGAAAACTGTATTTTATATTCTGGTTGTTTTGATGCATGGTCAAAAAACATTTGAGGCCTCAGAGGTCTCCCCAAACTATCCAGGTCATGGCCATTGTCTTTGGTTGCCCACTAGAACTAGATAGTAAGGTCATGTTGCTGAAGACACCACAGACGTTGGTTACAGAATACAGAGAAACCATGCCGTAACTGAGCTGGAAGCTTCCTTCCTGCTCAACAGCCTTCATGGTGCTGGAAGTTACTCTTCAGGTAACAGGAAGAATATTCAACAATGGTCTTTCCCAGCTGTGGACCTTACTGTAAACAGTGGCTAATATAGAGTCATGTTTGGTAAAGGCACCAAGAGCAAGTGACTATCGATTACTTAGCCTGAAACAAGACTACACACTGCTCTTCCATGGCTCCAAAAAACATCATGTAAGAAGGTAGAAAGACTGCAAGAACCCAAAGGTGTGGCCAAGGGCAGTGAAATTCTTATGGACACATCATGACCAAGACACTCTGGAAATGACATCAGGTGTGCTTGCCTCAGTAAGCCTGTACAAAATAAAGCACAGAAAATATTCATAAATGAGGAGGGTCTTATGGTTTCTCCATCCTGACTGGGGAGCTCACCGCAGTCTAGGGACACTTTGGGAGAGGAATTCATTGTCTTTAGCTGTGTATCCACCAGTGAATTACTCAGGATCCAGTGGAGAGCTTTGAATCCATGCCCATTGGCAGTGGCCCTGGCTAAACTCAGTGGGTCACAACACAAAATCCAAAACCAAACGAAAAAGCATGAAAGTGAAATTGGGCCTTAAAGATGGAGAGAGCCTGGGAAGACGGAGGTAGGAAGGTGTTAAGAAAAGAGATGAGTGAGATCCAAATGTGTTATATACATCTATGAAATTGTAATTAATTAATTAATTAATTAAGAAACCAGAGAGCTGGATAATATCAACTATATCAACCTACTGTACAGAAGAATAGCATGAGTGACTAATTATGATAATTCGAGGTTCACTAGGTCCACGTATCACATAGAATCTACATTTCAATAAGTTCCAGCAAAATTCTGAAACGTGAGTCACATCTGCACCGAGGAGAAGCCAGATACCAAGCTGGCACAAGGAGGAGCCAGGTCACGTCTTGCTCTGCAGGCTTTACCTGTTGGAAAATTCAGAGCTGCCTGCAGACACTCTGCCACATAAAGGTAACACAATGGACAGTGAAGAGAGAGGTATAATTGGCTTTGCCTGGGCTTTGGGAAGTCTTCCCATAAGAGAAGGCTTTTGCATTGGCTTCAAAGAATCTGTGTGTCAGGCAGAAGACACGGACAATTGTCTCTCTGCTTTCAAATTCCTCCGCATCTTTTCTGGTTCTCATTCACCTTACTAGAAGAGCAGCCTTGGATTTTCTGTCCTGATTAGGCTGTCACCTCCTGACTCCCGATACACGGGCTCCCCCTGTGGCAAACAAGAACACCGCTACTGGGATTCTGGCTTCTGTCACCGCAGCTGAGAAAGCTCCTGGCTCTTCAGTCTTCCCAGGTCACACCACCTACAGACACTGACAAGGGTACAAGGGGCCTTTTCTTTCCAAGGCCCCCATCACGCCCACATGCCTCTCCTCACAGCTGTCTAAGTCGGCTGCCTGAACACAGAAGCAATTCACAGAAGAGAAGGAGAGGCGACTGAGGTTTCCATAAAAACACACCCCCTTCTTCCTTTCTCAACCGCTGCGTGCCGGCACATTACCAGAGAGGGCCTCTCTTCAACCCGCTCTGGCTGTGGGTATGAAGCCAGGTTTCTTGAAAGAAATTTCCTTTTCTGATGCTGGACTTCTCTGAACATGTGGGTTCTCCTGGCCAGGGTGAACTGAGGCCACATCCAGCCTCACACAGCAGTCAGCTTGCTCTGTACAGGGCGAAAGCTCAACATGTAACAGCTGTGTGGAGCTGGAAAGAGAACACATGAAGTTCCACAGATAAGGAAGAAAAGGGAAGGAAGAAAGGAAGAGAGGGAGGGAGGGAGGGAGGGAAGGAGGGAGGGGGGGAGGGAGGGAGGGAGGGAGGGAAGGAGAGAGAGAGAGAGAGAGAGAGAGAGACCCATTGCCCTCTATGTCCAGTGAATTCACTCAGCACCCAAACTAAAGGTAGTGTCTGGCCACATGCGGTTCAATGGTTGCTAGCAGAATACACCTGGTCAGTCTTCTTTCTAGTTTGGTTGTTCACAAGACCAACAAACAATCTTGGTCTTGATTAATGATCACAGCGGGTAGCCCCCACAGTAATGGCAGCATAGCATCTACTGTGTTGTAGTTGGAGAAGCGGACTTCTGTCTCTGGTTAAATATGTCATAGGAAGTAGTCAAAAATTACAGAGTTTGGGTACAAGACATCAGTGAGAGAGAGACCAGTGCTTCTGAAGGAAAAGAAGGGTGGGGGCGCCGAAGGTTAGCAGGATAAGTCTCAGACAACCTTGGCAGGAAGTTTTATAGCAAAATGCTTGCTGGCTAGAGGGCTCAGCATAGGCTAAGAATGTTCCAGAATGCAAGTAGGGAGAGATAGGGAGCATACAGAGAATGCGATCCTGGAAGGCTCCTCTCTGAGCTGAGATATGCCCTGAAGAGAGCCAACAGGCAGAGGGTGTCTGCTGACCATATCCACACAGTGAATACTCTTGGGTGGAAGATCTCAACAGCATAGCACCATGTCAACATGACCTCTGAACCCAGGAGTGACACCTACGTTCTCACCTCAAAAGTCAGCCCAGAGGAGAGGCCATTGTCCTGTCCCTTTTAGAGATGCTTCTCAGTACAGGGATCCCTCTAAACATGCCCTCATCACCCCTCCCCAACCCCACTTACTATGCAAGGCCTCTGCACTTCGCTTCCATCCCCCAGTTAACTGAACCGGCCACGGAAATGAGCTCCATATGGCAGCCTCCAGAAGACTCTTTTTCAGTTCCTTGCTCAGGCTCCCAGCCTCCTCCAGCTGGGTGCCCCTCCCTTCTGGAAACCCTTCCCTACCTTGACCTCACTTTACAAAACTAAGCTTCCCTTCATTCTCTACCACGGCTTAGCTCTGAATTGCTGGATTAGCTGGAACTTGTCCTAAGTGTTCCTCTCCTCTCCCTTCTTCCTCTCGCTTCCTCTTCTTCCCCTCCCCCTTCCCCTTCGTCCTTCCTCTGTCTCCCTTCTCTTCCCTCTCTCCTCCCATTTCTCTTTACATTGTTTCTACATTATCTCATCCATACCCATGGCCTCAAATTCTGTCTCTATTCTAAAGACTACCAAATATACATCTCTGGGTTCTAAATTTGTACATTCCACTGCCTACTGAACTCATTAACATCCTAAACTTAACCATCCAAAAGCTGAATTTCCCAAACCCGTTCGTCTCCCAGACACTGCTATCTCAAATAAATGTCACCATCAACAATCAAGTTGACTTAAATTTAGGAATCATCCTTCCTCTGTGGTTTCTCTCATTCTCCTGTCTCATGAATCAGCACGGCAGAGTCCTGGCCTTGTTAGGATTTTCTCTGTTGCAATAACCACAGTGATCTTGTTTTTAAAGTCATGAATTCGTTCAACAAACGTGTTGAAAACTTGCTGTGAACTGTTCTAGAGTGTGGGAATACAGTGGGGGATGATAGATGATAGATAGAAAGAAAGAAAGAAAGAAAGAAAGAAAGAAAGAAAGAAAGA
>NW_021604700.1:4596494-4597383 GCF_004785775.1 Grammomys surdaster | reverse complement strand
AAAGAAAGAAAGAAAGAAAGAAAGAAAGAAAGAAAGAAAGAAAGAAAGAAAATGAAGGAAGAAAGGGAGGAAGGAAGGAAGGAAGCGAGCGAGGGAGGGAGGGAGGGAGGGAGGAAGGAAGGAAGGAAGGAAGGAAGGGAGGGAGGAAGGGAGGGAGGGAGGGAGGAAGGAGAAACTTGGGAGATGAAATCATCATCTGTACTTGCATGGAGTTCACATTCTTGCCAGGATAGAAAGCATCCTGAACAGTCTGATAGACGGTGATAAACCCACAAAATGCTATGAAGAAGAATGCAGCAAGGGAGTGTGGAAGGGACAGGAGAACGGGGTGGGAGCAGGCAGAGGATGAAGAGGAGGGTTCAGCAAAGAGCCAGAGGAGGGGAAGAAGTGAGACACAGCTCTCTAGAGTGAGGGAGAGTATTCCATGTAGAATGTGAAAATCAAAGACCTCGAGTTCAGCTCTCACCAGGCCAGTTGTTATTATAGCTCATGGGCATCACAGCTGGGAAGATCGCTGATGCCCCTACCCCCACCCCAGGTACTATCTATAGAACTTTCTAGTACTGTGAAAGCTAGCCAATAGGGATGACGCTTCCAGGTCAGTAGCAGCTTAATTTTCCCATGCCCTATGACTTGTGTATGTGTTGGCTTCTGCAACAGGGTCTCACCATCAAGTGCTTTAAGGTAAGTAACCAAGAGCAATAGCAACAGCCTGCACCACAGAACCCCACTAACCATCGACTCCAAAAGAGGTCACTTATATCTCACACTGGGATCTTAATATGATAACCATTGCGTCTGGGGAAGCTCTGTTACAGGATAGTTCCATTTAAGCTACTTTGTGTGTGTGTGTGTGTGTGTGTGTGTGTGTGTGTGTGTGTGTGTGTGT
>NW_021604700.1:4559701-4596484 GCF_004785775.1 Grammomys surdaster | reverse complement strand
TGTGTGTGTGTGTGTGTGTGTGTGTGTGTGTGTGTGTGTGTGTGTGTTTTAGGAAGCTTCTACAGTGATAGGTTTCCATATTGCATCTTCAAAGGTCTTTAGTGTTAGTCATCCATCCATACTTCACCCTTCACCTGCTCCCATCTTTCAGCCCACTGAGCCCTTCCATTAATTCCTTTCCTCCTTCATATTCCCTGAGGTCCATCTACCTCTCCTTGAAGTCCCACTTTGTACCAGTTTTATAGGAAAGACAGAAAAGAAGACTCAGAGACAAAAGTAAGAACTCAGAAGGTCTACAGGTCTATGCCACGCCAGTCCCTAATATATTTCCCATAGCCTTTATATACTTTATAGTACCATGGGAAACAAAGTCACAAGCTAGCAGAGAGAGGTGGCTGACATACATTGGATATCTGTCCCCATCCAGAGGCCTCCCTGTTCCTTCCACCAAGATTAACAGAACGTTCAGCCCCCTGCCTTGAGCTTCAAGTGTATCCTCCCTTATCGTTCCATGCGTCAGTAGGCCAGGAAATCTGCCAGCAGACCCTGACCTGCCTTGACTCTGTGTGACAGTCAGGCTTTCACAGAAACAGGCAAAAATGGCTCCTGACACCAAGCCCGTAGGCCAACACTAGTTTCCTGCCTTCTATGGGCCTTCTATGGTTGCTCTAATTTAAACACACACACACACACACACACACACACTTTCTAGGTCTGAGTTACTCAGAATATTTACTTTTAGCTTCATCTATTGGCCTGAAAAAAATCTCATAATTTCAATTTCACTTACAGATGAATAATATTCCATTGTGTAAATGAAACACATTTCCATTATTGATTCATCCACTGATGGACAGCTAGGTTGTTTCCGTTTCCTGGATACTGGTGACCAGAGCAGCAGTGGAGATGGATAAGCAAGTGTCTCTGTAAAGATATAGAGATCTTTGTGAATATGCCCAGGAGTGGTACAGCTGTATTATACCGTAGACTTATTTCTGGCTTTTCTGAGTATGGTCCACATTGATCTCTGCAGTTATTATACTAGTTTTCACTCCTATTAATGGTAGATGAATATGTCCTTTGCCTACATACATGCCAGCATTTTTGTTCTTTGTCTTATTGATCATAGCCATTATTACTGGAGTAAGATGAAATCAAAACAAACAAAAAAACCTATGATGGTTAAGGACACTGAACATTTCAAAAATATTTTCTAGCCATTTATATTTCTTCTGAAGATACATTAGAGTGCATTCCCTATGTTCTCCTCTACCAGATACCAGACCTTGTGCTGATGCCCTTGTTCCATGTGGAGTTGAGCTTTGCACAGGGTGAGAGGTGAGGTGAGGATCTAATTTTGTTCTTTTACACACGCCTATCCAGTCTGACCATCACTATCTGTTAAAGATGTTATCTTTTTTCCAACATGCATTTGTGGCCTTTGTCAAAAAAAATCACTTGTCTCTAAGAGTGTGAGATTATATATGGGTCCTCGATTCTATCCCATTGATAAAGAAATTCAAGATGTTAACCATGGTCCAATTAAATGTGAATAGAGGAAACAAGAAACATTCATCAAAAGAGACAAAAAGACATGAGCAATAGGGATTTGAAAGATATCAGAAGAGGTGATGTCCTGAAGATCAAGAGAAGAAAATGGTCAAGAAAGACATGGTCCATTGTGTTGCTAAGAATCCATGTTAAAGAGGCTTCTGAACCATCAAGCCACAAAGGATCATGGGATCAAACCCGACTAGGGCAGACTCAAGACAGGAGTGGGATTATAGTCAATCACTCAGAGACTCTACTGTACAGAGAACAGGGGCGTGGGATGGTATTCTCAAGGAAATGACAAAGAACAAGATTCAGGAACCTCTGCACAGGCAGTCAGTGACAAGAAAGGCAATCCACCTACACTGACAGGAAAGGCAGTCCATCATCTACAGGATCAGGAGGAAAGGGCATGAAGCTGGACACCAGTCAGCTATGCAGGTAGATGAGGATAAAATTGAGAAAGTTAGCTCTTGAGGGTTACTTCCTATTAATGAAGTAGGTCCAAGGTGGTCAGTAGGAAAGGAGGCGTGGGAAGTCTAAAGATCAAAAGAACATTTAATATTCATGTAGCAGAATGAGTGGTCCAATGACCGCCAGACATCATAAACGGCCCACTTGAGGTTAGTGGTTCTGAGTTAAAGTTAGATCAGCTAAGAAGAACGTGTGCTTCCCTTTAGCCAAGGTTAGCTATGTGGGTGCAAGCAGGGGTGTGAGGGACAACAGAACTCAATTTACAAAAGACTGAGTTTTATTCCACAAATATAAGAGAGTTAAACGAATGAACGAGAAGAAATAATTGGGGACCTGTGGGAAATGGCACTGAGAGGGAGTAAATACTGCAGGTTTTTGGGCATTCAAACCTGGGCTGTTGATTTAATTATTATTATTTGTGTGTGCATCCAAGTGCACATGCTACATGAGCACATGAAGGAGCACTCATGCATGTGTGGAGGTCAGAGGATACATTTTGGAAATGTGTTCTCACCTTCCACCTCGCTGAGCCAGGGTCTCTCTTGTTTCTGCTGCTAGGCTATGAACTCCAGACTAGCTCATGCATGTGCTTCTGGATAATTCTCCTGTCTCTGCCTCCCATCTCCCAGTAGGAAAGCTGGGATTATGGGTGCATCAAACTTGTTATCTGAGTTCCAGGCTCTGAACTTGCTGACATGCATGGCAAGAGCTTTCCCTTACTGAGCTATACTCTGGCCCAAAGCTAGGCTATTGAAACAAAGAGAGAGTGTGATCTTTACTGCATGGGAGAGTGAAGAAATACCTTCTCTGTCTATTACAGGAGAGATGGGCAAGACAAGTCACTATGTGAGAAGATGCAGAAGAGAGTCATGTTCAGTAAAAGCCAGAAGGGAAAGAAATGGTCCTGAGGATATGATATTGTATCCTTCCCCATAATGTACATCAGCTCTTCCTACTACACTTTGAACCTCTCAAGCCAAATCCTGTGACCCCACTAGTTAATTCTCTACATTTCAGGCAGGGGTGAAGCTTTCTGGATGGTTAGTGTTGAGAACCACAAGGGTGGCTCTTACTACCAAGGGCATCCAGGCAAGACTTGAGGGGCATACCAAGGTGTTTGGGATATCTTGGAACTAAGAGTGCAGAGCTATCCAGGGGTGGTTTTTATCTTTAGAAGGTGTAGAACTTGTGTACTAAAAATAGCACCAGATTTGCTCTCTATCTCATGTTTAGCCTCAAATGAGCATGACCTTCTGGAACATAAAGCAAATGTAAATGGTCTCTGGAGGAAACTTCGGCCAGATTTCCAGAACCTCCTGAGCTACAGAATGTCCTGAACTATTGGCCTCTCACCCACCGCTCAGACAGTCTTGTTAAGCCACCTCTGCAATTGGTATTCCTTGTCCATTTTATTCCGATGCCAGAGTTGGGTTGAAGAAAATAATTAACTAGGCATTTAAGAACTTTCCCAGTCTCCTACCAGACAAAAGGCTTTTAAGCTTCCTCTCCCCAGGCTTACACTATAAAATAGCATCCCCAAAGTCTCGCACCCCAAAGCCTTGCACAGTGTCTTTTCTCTACATGAGTTAGGTAGTTACCAGCTGCTGGGCTCACACCCTAACACACAGAGGTAATTGCCTGCACCTCTATAAGATGAAACAGAAGGCACAGGCTAAGTAATTTTCTCTGCCACAAAGCTAATAAGCAGCATAGCAAATATTCACACTCTTGTAATCTGCTTCCAGAGTCCACGGGCTCACTGATACTTATACCACTTCTAAATCTGGTTCTTTCTAGGTTAAGTAAGATTAAGTGCTATTCTATTAAAACAGGCATGAGGCATGTGAATCGTCAGTGGCCAAGCAACTCTATTGCTTGGACACTAGCTCCTGACCAGGCCCGGGGCCTCAGGAACAAAGCTCTGTAGGCAGTGGGTTATAGAAAGGTGGCTGCTTACTCTCGGCTGCCTCTGGGCTGGTCAGCAGAGGTCTCAGTAGATCCTTTCTGTTGCCAGTAGCAAAAGTGTCATAGCTCACAATATCATTCATGTATGTAGAGGTAGCCCTAGACCCCTTGTGTGCCTTCCTCATGACACATGTGCACACTATCAGTAGGAATGCATCCCATGGTGTGTTACCCTGACACTCAGTGATGAGAACACAGCACTTGGGATTTTCCAGAGAGCATCTAACAAAGATGAAACTCTAGTGAAAGTCTAGGTGTGGGTTGATAATCTTTCTTTCACTGTGTTCAATCTCCCACAGAAAGTAGAACTCTGACTTCATCCCATCAACCTCCTGCCTTGGCCATACCCTTTCTCCCTTTAAGCCCCTATCCTATCCAGGCATGTCTGTGCCATAATCCAGGCACACTGGCACCTTGTAAACACTTTGCATCACCTAAGCACAGTGGCCTCCTCTACTTCTCTGCTTCCTTCTGTCTTCCAAAGTCAGTCATGAAGACGTCCCTGGACCCTTCAACAGACTCAGAAGTCCCTCCCTCAGCTCTCCCGTCACACATTAAATGTGTCTCTAAAGACCTAGAGCTTGTACACCTTCGTCATCCTGTCACCAGAGACTAAGCCAAGGCCAGGTGGGTGATAGGCTCAGGACTGTGTTACTCTTGTAACTTTCCTCAGAACAGAGGTCCTGCTCTGACCTCACATCATGACCTGCACAAATCTGGTTCAAACCTTGGGTTTACAAGAACACTGAGTTTTTGTGATATCTTGATTTGAACCTCTGTTTCTCTGACTCTAGGGATATGTCAAGGTTCTTGAGTCCTTCCTAAGACCCCGAGTCAGGGTCACATCTGGGTTCTCTTGTTTGCAAGCTGTGGGTCTGTTGGCTCCAGCATGCCTCTGCCATCCTTGGAACTCCAAACCTGTGCAAGACTAGACATTCATTGTGAGGAAATCTAACACTTCTCTTGGGGTATGCAGGCCCCATTGTGGGTAGTAATCTAGACTCTTCTTCTTGTGCTGGCCTGGAGGACTCTCTGGAAGACACATCTTCCAGCTTCCTCCAGCTACGATGCAGTTCCCACAGATGCAAGCATCCTTCTTGTCCTTCCACGGTAGACATGGAGACTGCTAAGGTTCAGCAACTGAGAAGCTCTTTCTGCTCCGACTTAATCCTTAAACTTGCCCAGAAATTAAAGGAAATGTGTATAGTCCATCCTTTGAGAACAACAAAGAAGATAAAAAACAAAGCAATTATTTTCCATATTAAAAAGGTCACATCTAGTTTTGCCTGCATTTTTGTCTGGAATTTTCTTTCCTATTATACACATCTCTTACTCCAGTTCGTCCTCAGAACTCTGCTCAGGTGACACTTCAGGTAGAACTTGCTCTTATTCATTCATTTCTCTGACTTCTCAACCCCGTCCGTGAAAGTCTAAATTCTCATCATTCTCTCTCTCTATGCCCATGTTTATCTCCTATCAGGTGGTCTGAAAATGCGTGCTAACTTGACATACCAACTTGAACCAAACAAGTGATGGGTGAACAGGATCTGCCTGTTGACTGGTGGCTGTGGGGAAGGCATGCTTGAATGAAAGGCACCAAGAGAAACACAGGACTGTGAGACAGTGTAGATCTCAAAACACAATTTATAAATTCAAAAAAAAAAAAAAACAGCAAGGGGTGGGGGCAGGGAGGGAGGTGGGAATTGTTTCCAGCCACTTCACTCCAGTCCACCCTGTTTCAGGCCTGACAGTCATAGGGAGAGGACTCTCTATGAGTAACCAGCAGGTGGCAGCATCCGCTCATGGATGAGGGACTTCCTGCACCAGGACTGAAGGCAGCAAATTTTGTGTCCTGGGAAACTGTCAACAAAAGATGACTGTGGTTTGAGGGTCAGGTGAGAGTGTGACTGGAGACACAGACAAATCTGGAATGTCTGCTACCCTGCACACTGTAGGCACCCATAGCCATCTATGCTTCCAATCCTGTCTTAATCCAAGCTTAGGGGTCTTTAATTGGAGGGAAAAGAGGAAAGACAACCATTAGCATGAACCAGTGTCTTGGGACCTGCTGGGAATCCCCAGATGATCCTGAGGGAGGCAGTCAAACTTTTCTGTGAGACTGGCACCCAAAGGCCTTGCCTTGCAACCCCAGAGTTGACTGTATCTATTAGTATGAAGTGTATCCATCAAGTATAAATAAGAAACACAGGCTGTTTGTGATATTTCCTGTTTAGCTGCCACCTGTCTGGCAGGCAATACTTTCAAGAGTCCCTTGTGAAACCAAGGTCCATGCTAAACATCTCAGGGTTGACTCTCAGGGTACAAGCTGACCAGATTCCCAGGCATGGAAAACTGTGGTCTAGGGCAACTGCTTCTGGTCTTTAAAACACTTGATCCTTATCCAGTCAGTACCACACATGGTCACACATGTGACCAGAGGACAGAGGCACAGATGCCATGACATCTACTTAGAAGAACTGGCCAGATTGGGCCCTCTGGGAGGAGCTCCTTATAGTGGTTCTGTACACAGCATCGTTTCCTGCCTCCACACCTTTATTTGCCCTGCCAGAAAATATTTTCCTTCACTGAGACAATTACCACCCACCATCCAAATCTTGCATTCTCCAGAACAATGGCTTTGCTTCAGTGTCAGTGGGGTATCCTGTCTCCAGCTCCTGAGCCTTTGCTTTGAATCTGTGTGTAAACAGCTTCTCCACATACAAACCTCTTCTCAGCTGCACTAGAAGCAACTCCCAGAAACAGAGATACTGCATTAAACCCCTGACTCTGCCTCTGGTGGTTTGTGAGAACATAACAGGAGATGGGAAGGGACACAGTAAGAAATGAGATAGGTGCTAATTACTGTAAAGGTGTGCATGGAAGGAAAAGATGATGAGTTAGCAGGGAAGCTTTCATCATGGAGGAAGGAATCAATCTGAGCCTAGAAGAGCAGATTGCATGATGACGTGGAGGGTCACAGTGTGTGATCTTTTCTGAAGCAATATTGGTCTTGGAATTCTATAGTGGGATAAGAGTAGTCTATGGGGGGACTAGGCCAGTCAGTATCCATAATCTTGTTGATGCCCCAGGTTAACCCCCAAGACACCTTCCTGGAGTATGTTGAGCCTCCTGGATAGAGCACACAAGAACAGTAGGATCTGGGTTTCTGTCTCAGATCCATTTCACACCAAAAAAGGACATAGAACCTCCAACCCAGTGTACCTGAAATAAAGTTACCATAGAGATGACGCCTGACGGATGCACAGCAAACTGGTACCCTAGTATTAGTGAGGGAAGGAGTGAGAGCTAGCATCCCTGGTACCAGAGCCCAGGATGGTATACTTCAGTGACTTCCTTCCCTCTTCTCTTGGGTTATTGGCAGACTCTGGACTTTAATGAACTGTTCCTTTTCCTTCGAAAGTTTGGGATCTTTGTTCAAGGGCGGGCAGCCACGGTGTCTGGAAAAGACAGCAAGTAGTACTGGATGAAAACAGGCACTGGGACGAGTGGACCTTGCTCCCTTCCTCCTCTGTACCCTGAGCACTGTACTTCCACATGTTTTTCTGAGTTTGCAAAAGACAAGGAACATTCCACCAGGAAGTCCCCAGACAGCAACCCCAGCCATAGCCCCAGAGTAGGTGTGGGCGATGTGGACAGGGTGTGTTGTTGCAAGCTTGTGACTTGTCCAGCATTGTGTCGTTTAGATATCTGGTCTCTCCCTTGTCATCTGGGGAGAATGGCCACTCAAGGGCAGAGCATGCTTTGCTTTTTCCAAGGAAACTGTGCTCTTTCTCAACCATCTGATGAAGCCCTGACCATAAAAATGTGTATCTGCTCTGCTTTTCTTTCTCCTTCAGTGCCTCCCTGTGGCCTTTATCAGGCCACATTGCTAAACTCAGAAGGACAGAGAAGTCATAACCATGTGAGAGCAGGCTCCTTCCTCCCAGCGCAGCGTGATCTGGGTGTCTGGGACAGCCATTGCTCAGAGCCCAGTCTGGCTGGCTGGCCATCAGCACAGGGCGCATGCTTCCTCTAGGTCTTCTATTGCTTCCTGTGAGTCACTCAGGACAATTGCGGTGAAAACAAATAGCTTGTCACCGCAGGTGGAGGTCCCAGCCCAAGGCATACTTACGACAGTGGTTGAAATCTAGCAAAGTTGGGCCTGTCCCTGGGACAGTAGTAGGAAGCCACCACAGTGGCTCTGGGAGTGACAGCAGGAAGCCCAGGAAAATAAAAAGGCCTGATTTGCCATTTCTGATGTCAGAATCTTCCAAAAGCTTTTCATGAAGAGGAACAGGAAGGGCAGAGTGGTACCAGGTGAATTCCCACAGACGTGTTGCACCACAGGCCACAGATCTTTCCTCCGGGCCTCATCCCACACTCTCATCCTAGGCTCTCTCCTCTCCTACCTCAGCACCCACGCTGCTGAACTGCTCTTTTGAGGCAGCAACTTTGTAGGTGTTGTTCTGTCCTGCCTGCCTTGCAATCTTACATTCCCTAGCTCCAGTGAGCTGTGTGGTGGCTTGCTACCTTGGTAGGCATTCTTTGAGCATCTTCTGGCTGAAAAGAAAGAAAAAAGAAAAAGAAAAGGAAAGCTTAGATTTCAAACAGCATCCCAGTGGTGTGGGGAGCACAGAGTGCCTGCTGCCTGGGGGTGCTGTCTGGGTGCCTGTGCAGTGTGCTGTGGTGGGAGAGACACTGAGGACACAAGCTCCGAGCTGCCAACCTTAAAGAGAATGATAGACTCCTTGATTAGAGTACTCCTGCTTGCAGGTAGGGTGAGTCACTCTATTGACATCTGCAGGTGTGTTTGGATGTCTACTTCCTTCTTGGCTTGTGCTTCCCCAATAGCAACTCTGGGTCGGCCTTGGCTTTGAGCTCTTTATCACAGAGCTTGGCATATTTCAGACAGCCAGTGAGCACATGCTAGTGTGTGAACCTCCCCTGAATCTGCTTCCAGGAGCCCCTGCTATCCTTGGGCAGTGTGCTGCTCAGCCCCTTCTCTGTCCATGGCATCACAGGAGCCCTGAGGATGGATTCTCTTCCTTCCCTCCACCCAGTTCTCCCCTAGAGTCTGAGTATTGTTCCCTGAGTCCTTGCAGCCTACAAGACTTTTCATACAGGGACAACATATGTCAGATGCTCTGATGGATTGAAGAAACAGAATGTTAATAAATGGCTTAGAAAAAAATCTCAAGGAAAAGCATTACCTTGAGTTGGCTTCTTGTATTCAACTCAAACACAATGGCTATGCTACAGACACATGCACACATGAATGTGGGTGTACACACACACACACACACCACCTTTCCCTCACTATACCACCACCATCCTTGGCAATTAGTAAGATTAATTCCCTCCCAGAAGCCCAGATCCCTTTAGGGAAGCCACTGGCTCTGCAGATGCTGGTTTTTCAAACTTCACATTGTGCTCGATGGCAAATGAATCCTACAATTGTTGTCCTGGTCCCAGCTGGCTCATCTCCCCAGCCATCCACAGGGGCTCACAACTTCTTCCTTGCTGTGGTTGGGGTGAGATTTCTTGAGAGTTGGGGGGCCTTATCCTGGAATGGCAGAACTAAGAGCTAGTAGAACCTCCAAGAGATGAGGCCTAGTGGGAAGAACTTAGATCATTAGAGATACCCCTAGAAGGGAATATTGTGTTTCCCTGATCACCCTCAAGAAAAGTCTACTAGAGAAGGAGCAGCCTGACCCTTAAAGCATCCCCTGCTTCCTTTATTAAAATGTTCCCTCTTGCTCTGGAATTACACTCTTGCCATTTTCATCCCCATGTGATTAGGCAGAGCCAGGGTGGACCTCACCAGAGTTGAACAGCACTAGGACCTCAGACCTTTAAAATGATTTGTTATAAACAGCCTTATCTATTTCATTATGGTAATAGAAAACCTAATACCTACTTGATCTACTTCCAGGTGTCTGCTTAAATGAGGGCTGGATGGTATGGCTGTCGCAAACATTCCGATGCTCGTCTGTAGTATGTAGACAGTCGTCACACATCAGCCCTCATCTGCTCCACCCCCCCCATTACAGTGCACACATATACCTGTCACAAACATACTCAAGAACGATACAGCCCTTCATCTGAGCCCTGATCTCTCTCCTACACATGGAATATCTTGAAGTAGAGATTTAAAAGGGCCTGTGGAGCATCAGCCATGTCCCGAGAATGATGACCCTAAAAACTGTGATAGCTCATTGGATAGCTCAACTCTATACCTCACACGACGTGAAAATCCATGAAAAACTCCACATAGGTACCAAAGACCAGCCATGCCCCTATCTTGTTAGGCCAGATCAGTGTGTATTATTCCTTAGCCTCAGCAGTGTAATAAGCACACATCCAACAGCAATTATAGCACACACGCACATGCATGCGTGCACAGAGAAAGGGAGAGAGAGACAGAGAGAGAGAGAAACAGAGACAGAGAGACAGAGACAGAGAGACAGACAGAGAGACAGACAGAGAGACAGACAGAGAGAGGAAGAGGAGAGATGGAGGGAAGCGGAAAGGCCTCATCAGTTCCAATTTGAGCATCTAAACATGGGCTCTGGAGAAGGCAAAGGGCAGGGACCAGCCATGCAACCATGATCTTCCGTGAACTCAGCCTGTCCATTTGAGGCAGACTGGGCTTGACATGAGTATCCAGCACAGGAAAGGTGAGAGTCAGCCCACTGTGACAGCCAGAGAGACTGTCTCACAGTCTTGTGAGTGGCCTTGCTTAAGGCTGCAATGTAATGGGAACAGGTCGGGGTGGGGGTTGTGGATTGGTGCACCAGCGGTGTGCAGTTTCTCCAGGTCAGAGTCACTGCCTGTGTCTCTATGTTTCATCTAGAACTGAATTCTGGGTCAGGTTTACACTCGAGTAGCTCACTTAAATGCTGGGAGCATTAAAGGATCGTCCAGGTTGGGACACATGACTACACTATAAGGCTGTTTTATTTGGGATTTTTGTTGTTTGGTTATTTGTTTGTTTGTTTTCTCTAAGTGCTGGGATGAAGTTCAGATCGCTGAAGTGACTTGCTCAAGACCACAAACGTATCAGAGACATGGATCTTTTGATGCCTGATTCAGTATTTTGCTGCCACACAAAAGCTGCCTCTTGAAACTCCAAATAGTGACCTTTATCTGGTCTCAGGCCCAGCATGGAGCCGGAGCAGGAGGGGGATCAAGCAGTAGTCAGACTTTCTGCATCAGGCACAGCACCCATGTATCTCCAGGGTTCCCCTCTTGAGAGGCAGTGATGTCTACGTGTTTACTTAGTCCATGACTGAGAACATGGAATCAGAAGGCAGCTGAGTTTAAGACCTACACACGGTGTGGACGACCCCTATGAGGCTGAGAGAGAAGTAGAACCTCTGGGCATCTCCTCCCTGTCTGTAAAATGTGACTAGCACAGGCATCTGCTTCACCCGGTTCCTCGGAGTTAGGCTAATCAGTGTAAAGCACTCAGAGCTGTGCTTGGCACAGACGTACGTGTTCAGCTTATGATCGTTGTTCACGTTAGCTGTTCTTTGTTTACATGATCACCTTATTCATATGTTAGAAGATTTTAAAGCATAAGAAGAAGAGGAGGAGGGCTTGATTTGAGTAGCTGAAGAGAAGAGGAGGGAGGGAGGGAAGGAGAGAAGAAAGTAGCAGAAGAAAGGGGAAAGAAGGAGGAAGGATGGAGGGAGAAGGAGAGAAAGAAAGGCTCGATTAATTTTGAAGAGCTGGCTAACCATTGGCAGTTGTTGCAGGCCCTAGACCTCCACCCCAAGCCATGCGCTGCTGCTCCTATGAAGCTAAGCCAGGTAGTCTCAAGGCATTTGAACTGGGCCTTCTCAGAAACAGTTGCTATGACTGAGGAACACAGAAAACCTGATTTCTCTCTTCCCCCAGGCTTTGCTCTTCTCCATCCAACACAAGGGCTGTAGTGCAGTATAATCACAATGCAAAGCACAGATGAAGCCACAGTGTAACCAGGCAGCCTCTCCAGGCTGCCTCAGATGTGGGGCAGACAGGCAGCTGCTTCTTGGCCAGACTCTCGGGGTCCAGGGTAAGGTTTCTCATATTTGGAGCTTACTCCAGGCTTCCTCCCAGGAAGACCCTAGATGCTAGCCCATTATGGTTCTCCTTACTCTCTTGTTCTTCCTCACAGGATGCTATCAGCTCTTTCCCCCCCCACCCCCGGAGCTGCTGGTGCCTGTCTTTGTTTATGTGTTCTCCCTAAAGGTGGAGCATATGAGGAAGGAAACTGAAGTGCCCCCTGTTGTGGTAGAGAACTGGTTTTGATGAGGAAACAGAGGGGTTGGGAGGCTGTAAATATGTCCTTTGCATGTGCACAACATCCTCTCTAGAGAGAGGATTGCAAGAGGCTTGTGGAAGAAGTATCAGTATCATAGGATTTTGATTAGTTAGATGTCCTAGCTATTATAATATGCAAATTCTCAATCCTCGGTGACTTAATACAATAGATGTTTATTTCTCTGTCTTGCAAAATGCAGTCTGGGGATGTCCTCAGTCGCTCAGGCTGGCAGAGGCACAGTTCTTCAACAAGCAGCTTCCAGAATCAGTGGGAGTGTAGGCACCCAGCCTCAGATAGAGAGGAGCAGAGACTCGGCATGTCAGTCTTGGGAATGGTGTGTATCACTCACCACTTCAGTCCATGTTACATTAGCCGATACTAAACCCTGGGGCTCCTCTCCCCTCAAAGGACGTGTGTGTGTGTGTGTGTGTGTGTGTGTGTAATTTTTAGGTTAAGAAAATACTTTAATACAAGGTTTGTTGGAAATTTAACATTGATGTTGCCCTGGTGTTGGTTAGCGAAGCCAGTGAGAGGTGACTAGTCTTGAAGGCTGGGTTCTTGTGAATGGATTTATGTGACTCCAAGTGTGGATTTATTAGAGAAGTGAGTTCAGACCACCTCTCCTCTCTCTTGTCCTTCTGTCTTCCTCCACGGGATGAAAGATCATAAGGACCCTTGCCAGTTGGAAGAACCATTCTTGGATGTCCCAGCTTCCAGGACCACATGCCAAGATATTTGTTATTAATAAATTATCCAGTCTTAGACAAACTCTGATAACAACAGAAAATAAACAAAAGCAAGAACAAAGTCTATCAATGAACATGTTGACATTACAAAGGGCCTAAAGTAACATTAGAGTAAGCCCAGGAACTAAGTACATTGCAGTGCTGAGAAAAGAGGAGCCATCACGTAGAGAGCAAGAAAGATGACTCCAGGTAGTGCTCTGGAGGCTCAGTGGAGATAAAGGCTCCCAGGAAGAGAAGGATAAACTGTGTCCCCTCCTGTTGAAAAATCTCTTAAGACAACAACTGAGAACTGAACACTGAGATGGTTGGCTAAAGGAACTGTTAACGAATCTTTGGAAAGAACCGTGATGATTAGCAGTCAAGACTGAGTAACTAAGAACAGATTTTTCTGAATGATTTCTTAATTTTTTATTATTATTTTTAAGACAATGGCCCACGCAATATCATACATAGTAAGTTCAGATCTCAATAGAGTGCTTGAAAAAAAGGAATCATTGGGTATCCTCAAACATCATGGCAAACAAAATATGGACCCATAAAACACTGAAATGGCATATTACACCTTTCAACTCTTGGTTTGTTCACAGGTTTTTTCCAAGGCTCAAGAAAGAGCATCATTGGAGTGAAATCCAAATTTACAAGTATTATAAAATAAAATATTAAAATAAAACAAATACAAGCACACTGACAACTCACACGATCCTAAATAATTCTGGTGAGTTAGAATGAGGGATATAGCTAACAAAATGTATTTAACAAAAATGAATGGAATTCTCATATTGATACCAAGAACTGAACATCCAGAGAAGGATCAGCGTTTAGTGAGGGACTGGACAAAGTGACCAGGGAATTTATTCTGACAACAAGGTCCATATAAAATACCAGAGTGATGAATCACTAAACTTACTGTCATCCCAGACAGCAATATTGTAATATATACACTAATTACTAATCTGTGCTGATCAAACAACACAATATTCTTTTCCAGCAACATGTTTCAGGGAGAAGATTGACATGGTAGGGTGCATATGGGAAAGTCAGGGCTGGTTGTGGTGGTGCAGGCTCATAGGATAAGACTGAAAATGTAGAGGAAGGCAGATCACAAGTTCAAGAGCAGCCTGGGTTACTTATCTTTCAAGGTGTGGTGGTGCAGACTTTAATCCTAACACTTAGGAGGCAAAGGCAAGAGAATCCCATATGACTGAGGTCAACTTGATCCACATAGAGTTCCAGACCACCCTCACTCAAAGAGAGACAGACAGACAGACAGACAGACAGACAGACAGACAAAGACAGAAAAAAAGTCAAGACTCATAAAAACTATTTCAAATTAGCTCCCAACTTCTGCATAGTACCTCTCCAGGAAGTTTTGCATATTGTTCTTAGAGTGGTTTTCCTTATACCTAAACAAGATCACAGCACTGGGTGATTTAAAGTCTTCAATGTTCTTTCTCTGCTGCCTACAGAATAAAACTCAAGATTCTAACCAGGTCTTCTCCAGCTACTTGCTAGAGCTCTCTGCTGTAACTACCCTGTCCCCTAAGCTTATCTTATTAACTCTCACTAGGTTTGTCCTGTGGATTTTAGCGCCCCCTAAATAGCTCTCAAACCATGCATTTTCTCCTGTCCTGTTCTTGTTTTTTTCAATATGTGTTGTTGAATTTTTTTTTGGGGGGGGGAGGTTGTTTGGGTGTTTTGTTTTGTTTCTTACCTATTTGTTTATCACAAACTAGACTGCTGTAAAATACCAATACCCAAGGGCAGGGACAAAGTCTCTTAACTCTAATTTGTGAGGACATATCTTGTTTCCAAACAGGTACTAAGTAAATGGTCATTAAATGAGCAAAAGAGTTGATGAGTTAGCACAAGTTTCTCTGCGTAAAATGCTAGCTTCCTCTTCCTGTTTGTCCATCAGGCAGAACCCTTCATCCTCCAAAGCATCCGTCTCAGACATCAGGCACACTGAGAATCCTTCCTGCTATGGCACACTGCATCCCTCCCTGCAGTTCAGCGCCTACCACAGCTCTCCACAGAACATTCACTGCTTTATACATATTGCTCGACCTGTTTACTCTTAGTCACTTCTGTGCACTCGGAACCATGGCGAGTCACACCCCTGTGTCTAGCGTCATCCCTTACAAAGGATGAATAAATGCAACCAATAAGACATAGCCCAGAGAAAAAGGAAACATGCTGTGAAGAAAAAAGAGAAGAAATAAAGAAAGATTTCCTTCAGCATTGGCATTTCAGTGATGATCCCCTTCCTTCTCTGAGTCTGAACTCTCCTACTCCATATAGTTGATGTTTTACTTGATGGTCTTGTTTCCAGGATAACCAGACCCCTTTATTGCAGGTGGACTCTGAACAAGAATGCAGTGGTTATCTTCAGAAACTTCAGAGAGTTCAGGAGAGCATGTTCTCACCTCTCACCATGCTCAGTGAGAAGAGTGTATCCTTGCTCACACAATCATATACAGCTTGGGTTTGGAGTAGCTCTTCCTCAGACCCTACTGTCCAGGTTAGTTTTTGTTAACACAAGATAATGACTTGGGAAGAAGGAACATCACCTGAAGGACTGATGCCCTCAGATTGGCTTATGAACACATGGATAGAACATTTTCTTGGTCCACGACTGCTGTAGGAGGGCCCAGTCACTGTGGGCAGTGCCAATCCTGGGCAGGTGGTTCTGGATTGTAGAACAAAGCTGTGTAGAGTGAGCAGTGTTTCTTTGTGGTTTCTACTTCAGTTCCTGTCTTGGGTTCCTGCCTTGGTTTCTCTAATGACAAAGTATAAGTGAAAACAAGGCCCTTCTTCCCTGAGTTGTTTTTGGTCAGTGTTTTATCACAGCAACAGAAAGAGTGTTGGCTACCCTAGGTGGATCTCGGCCTTTCCTCCTTTCAAAGCTGTTTGGATTCAAGAAGCCACAGATCCTACACACTAAGACCTAATTCTCCTCTCATTTGCCACACAGATGTTGTCATCCGGCCACAATTCATACGATTCAGAACAGGTCTTGTTTGTCACAGAGGTCTGCCATGAGCTGAGTGGACAGAGAAGGACCATAGAAAAGAGAGAATGTCACAGAGCTCTCAGCTTCACAGGCACTACTCTGGTGCTCCCTTGCTTGGCTCTTCCTGTGTATAACATCCTAGCTCTCCCACTGGGTTTTTGGTTTGCATCTGATCCTTACATACTCCTGACCTGGAGGCAACTCAGCTCACAATAAACTACTTGCACATACAAGCTTTGTGTTTTGTGTGACCCCGGGCCATTCAGATCCATAGAGTCTATAGCATTATCTTTCTTCTGGACTGTTCAGCTCAGCAGCCTTGGATCATATGTGTAAAAGAACTACCCTACTGCAGTGCATATGAAGACAGAGGAGTGTGTTCATGACTCTTCACTTCAGGACAGAAGCTATTTAAGTATAAACATTGATCTAGCTGGTCATTAAAAAAAAAAAAAAAAAAAAAACCCAGTTGACAGCAAGGCTTCCATGGAACCTACCTTGAGAGCTCTCTGTACCTTTAAAACTGCACCTAAGAAGCCATCCAATAAACAGCGTGTGTCAGCTGACTTTGCTTTATGTAGAATTTAATGAACACAGTATTATTTCCAAGTACCTATAGAGTAATAAAAAGGGTTAACCACAGGTCTCTCTCCTTAATATTTCTACAATGCAGTGGTCTAGGAATGACTTACTTAAAAACATAAATAAATAAAACACATGCGTAGTCCATGACCAGGGCGTACGGTGATGGTACCAGGCATGAGGACATAGCAAAGCTCTCTTCTACTTGGGCCCTACTTAAGATGCCTGGGGATCACTTGTGAGCCTTAGCTTGACCTCAGGAAAGGATATAGCCATATCTCCCCTAACCAGACTCTGCTTTGTCTGGAAGACCCCCGTGGGCACCAGAGATGACATTATAGAGGAGAATCCCAAAGGATGTCCTTGGCCTTATGCTATTTCATTTTCACTGAGCACAAGGAAAGTAATCACATTGGAACTGCTACCATGTTTATATTGCTTTGCCAATGAGGAACCTATTCAGGACAAAAGCTTGCCAAAAGGGTCTGTGCCCAGGCATGCACCACAGAATCAAGACTAAAGAGTGTTTGTTCCTCTTAGCTCTCTCAGCTGTCTACATACAAGGAAGCTCTGGAAATCCCGAAGTGGCCAAATCAACAGATAAGACATTCCTGTGGCTAGCAGGGGACCTCACCCCTTCATCTTTGCACTGATTCTCTGGCTGGCCATGTGTGCCGTGGCCATACACCATAGCAGAGGATCAGCCTGGTGTCTGTCAGCCGCATTTGATTTTCTCTTCTATTCAGTTCCTTCCCCCATGAAGGGATGGAGACAAGTATCTGTGGTGTTTCTCTCTGGACTAATTTCTGAGGTGACCTTGATTTGGCCTTTAGCTAATGTGAAGTTTCTTTACAGGTGTCCATTTTGTTTTGTATCGGATAACTCGTATTCCCAAGCCCATCCCTAAATTCTCTTCTTCCCTTGATGGTCAAATGATCTTCTTGACCACTTATAGGTGAGGTTCTAATGGATACATGTTGCTTCTGACTGCATCCTTCCTTCTTTCTCCACTTCTCCTGCCAGATTTCTGTAGGTACAGTGGAGGTCGGAGGCTGTCCCCATGGGGTGTTCATCTTCATTGCCAGCTTGGTTAGATGTAGAATCACCTATGGGGCACACTTCTGAGCAAGTCTTTGACGGTGTTCCCAGGGAGGTTTAACTGAAGAGGGGAGACTCACCCTGAATGAGACCACCTCATGGACTGGGTTCCAGACTCAACAAAAAAGATGACAAGCCCAATAGATGGAGAGCGGTCTCTCTGGTCTTTCAGTCATTGCACTTGGAACAGCACTCGGACACCTTGGAGCTTCATAAACTACATGCTGAGCGAGTCCTAACCAGTCTCAGTATTAGACTCCACACGTCTACCAAACACAGCACAGTGGTCCAGGCACAAGAAAGTAAGGGCAAGATAGCCTCTCCTGCCTGCTGTGCCATAGAGAATCTTAGTCTGAGCCCTTTGCTGAGTAAAGTGTTGACTGAGATAGAGTCCTTCAAGGTCACATGAGGAATTTCCACTTCAGCTGGCAGGTAAGTCTTCTGAGATTTCAGTTTGGGGAACTTTGAACTTATTACTCCTTCACACACCCACAAATTTTGGTCTCGTCTTTCAAGATTCATCTATCAAGATTGGTGTCTTTCAGATGAATTGGTTGTGGGGTTGTTGGGGGGGGTGGGGGGAGGGATACTCCATTTTCAGATGCCTTTGATTTAGCGTCTGACAGAGCTGAACTTCCTTTGAGTAGTAGGGACCTTTCCTCCAGTTTCTTATGTAACAAGCGACTGAGGTTAAGAAGCTGAAACATGTGAATTTCTGGACAGGACAGTACAGCTCCCTGCAGCCCACACACCACAGAGCCCCAGCAAACCCCTTCCCCAAAGCACTCGGCATGCAAGACCATGCCTCCACTACTAGCCTCCTGCTTTTCTGACGCACAAGAGTATCTAGCTTAAGAAACCTTTGCCTGGAGATTAGGGGATTAACTGTGGCCTGCAGCAAAGGTAAGCTTTTAAACAAAGGTTCTGCATTGTTTTTACAGGAGAGAAAATAAAATGCAAAGCATATTATCAGTCAATGGGCACTTTCGGTTATCAGCAAGGGTCTCCTCTCACAAGGAAGTGAAATCCAGGTTGTCACCCTGCACTTCTTCCCCTCACAGGCCCTGCTTCCCAGTGCAGTTGCCGTGGCAATGAGATGATCACATGAGAACAAGGGAGATAGTGCCTGCACTTGAGAAGTGAGACGTTTATGGAAACTCATGTCTTACGATCTTCTGTTCTTCTGTGCTGGAACAACAGAAGGAACTGGGGAAGAGACACCATCAAGTTCTTTAAACATCTCCTGTGTGGTGGGTGTGGAACTATGTGCTTAGTATGTATGTTGTGCTAGGCTTGTACATGTGTTCTTGAATTTTGTATTATAAAATATGACTTACCTACCAAAGGATCCGTTAAAACAAAACTGCTCAGCTCAGTAATTTTTGATAAAACACACCCAGGAAAAATCAAGAAATAGGCATTTCCAGAGCCCCGAGAGTGACATATACTCCCCCCCCCAATTGTTATCTCTTCTTTCTCCTTCAAAGAAAAGACTATCTGAATATAAACAAATAAGCAAGTAAAATAAAAACACCAACTGGCTTTTCTCTACAGTTTTAGCACCCATGCATAGTCCCTAAACACTAGGGTGTCATTTTAAAGTTTTGACTCCTGTATGGAAACATTTCTTCTTCTATTTGTGTCTTGCATAGTGTTAGGTTTGTAAGCTATACTCATGCTGTCATTTGTGACTAATTTTCATGTTCATTTTGTTAAGCTCCACTATGTGGAGGAAACCCATTTTTCTTATTCAATTATCAGAGAACTCTGGGTTGTTTCTAGTTAGATGTTCTCATAAATGATGCGATAAAGTATGTTCTTATTCATGTCTTTCTGTGTCCATGTTATATTTAGGCAGGTCTATGCCTAGAAGAGACCTTCCGGGTCATGATGTACTGTTGTCAACAATGCTAAATGATATTCCTACACAGTTTCATGGATTGTCATCTCTCCACGGCCCCACAATGCTTACTATTCTCAGTCTGACAGCATTACCCATTCTGACGGGTGTGTGGTGGTAGCGCAATCTTTCTCTGCCCTCAGAATAGTCTATAATGTGTGTTTTAGTTAGGGTTTTTTGTGAACAGACACCAGGGTCAAGGCAACATTATAAGGACAACATTTAATTGGGGCTGCTTACAGGTTCAGAGGTTCAGTCCATTATCATCAAGGCGGGAACATGGCAGCTCCAGGCAGGCATGATACAGGAGGAGCTGAGAGTTCTACATCTTCATCTGAAGGCTGCTAGTGGCTTCACTTCCAGGCAGCTAGGATTAACTAGGGTCTTAAAGCCCACGGCCACAATGACACACCTACTCCAACAAGGCCACACCTCCTAATAGTGCCACTCTCTGGCCCGAGCATATACAAACCATCACAATGTGACACTCCCAGTTTTCATAGTTTTGACTGATCTGTGCCTCCATGTCATATAGTTTAGACCCAAGTAGATGATGTACATATTGCAAAATTTCCCACGTTGTGTGGAATATGTTGTCACTCTTGTGGAATCTTTAGGCAAGTAGAAGCTACTTATTTTCCTGTGGTCCAGCTTCTCTGTTTCACCTTAGTGAGTGTATCATTCAAGTATTGTGAAAATGCTTCTTTTATACCAAGTTGTAATACTGTTCTCTATCATTGTCTTCTGGATAATTCACTACTAACCTCATTCATTCATATTCATAACTCAGTCAGTCCGTAAGTTTGTTCTTAGCAGTTTAAAGTAGGTTATAAATTTCTTGTTATCTTCAATATGGATGTCCAAGATGCCTCACTTAACAGGCCATCCTTTCCCCCTACCCCACAATGACACTTCATAATAAATGCAACCTCTGAATGGACTTTCCCTTCTGTTCCATTGGCCTCATTGTCTATTCTTGCTCCAGTTCCAGAATCTTAATTATTGTGGCTTTATAATTACTGTTCATGACTGCTACAGTAAAACTTTCCACTTTGTTCTTACTCAAAAGTCTCAGATATCCTCAGTTAACCATTTGCATTGCCATACAAGCATTAGAATCAGATGTCAATATACACACAAAAATGTACACACACATATATGTACACAAAAATACACATGTACAAACACATATACATACACACATGCATACACAAATACACATACACACATATACAAACACAAATACACATGCATACACAAATACACATACACACAAACATACACACGCACGTATATACACACACAAACACACATGTACACACATACACACTGGGGGACAGGTGTTCAAATCCTCTTGTAATTTTTTTGAGGCATTTTATTTAGCTCTATAAATCAATTTTGGGAAAATTATATTCTTACATTTAATTTTACTTTCCATTAAGAGTTTTTTGAATTTTCAAACATACTTTGAAACTCTCTAATAATTACTTTATACCCTTGCATAAGGTAAATTTCTGTGAATTTGCCTAGTATGCTTAGAAAACAATTCTAGCCTGAAGTCGGGAAGCATGTTTCATACATACCTGTTAGGTCTAGTGTATGGGTAGTGTTGTGGAAATCCACATGGTGAGTGACTTTTTTCTGTTTGCTGTATAATTTACTGTGAGAATATTTTATAAAACCATTATACCAAGTATGACAGTAGTTTGGGTTTTCTATCAGTTATGACCTATATATTTCAAATGTATGTTAATAGTGAATATGAAATTAGAAGCATCACATCTTCCTTGTAAATTCTTTCTTGATTTGTGATAGTGACTTGCCACTGTATTTGTTCTGAGTGTACATCATGAGATAGATAGATAGATAGATAGATAGATAGATAGATAGATAGAAACACGTTACTATAGTTGATAGATATATAGAAACACATATTACTACAGTTGAGCAAAAAAAGTAGTCTACTCACTCATCATCATCCATAGTTACTGTGTGTGCACCCATGTGCATGTGTGACAAGAGTGATCACAGTATGTCCACTTGGTAAATTTTCAGTATAGAATATAGTATGATTAACTCTGACCCTCATGTCCAGACCACTGACTTCCCCATCCTACACAACTGCAAGTTCGTGCCTTTTGACCTACTTCTGTTGCCCTTTATTTTCTTCTGTTTTGTCATTTATACATTGTTATGTTTGTATTCCTGGCTTTAAATTATGTTCTAGTAATTATACAGGGAAAACTGCTTCTAGGCCAGTGGCTCTCAACCTTCCTAATACTGTGACCCTTTAATATAGTTCTTCATATTGTAGTAACCCCCAGGCATAAAATTATTTTTGTTGCTACTTCATAACTGTAATTTTGCTACTGTTTGAATCATACTTGTGCCAATATATTTTTGAATATCTAAATGTTTTTAGACCTGTTTAAGTAACAATCTCCTCACTTTCACTGTTGATTTATCTTTTAAGCAAGTTTTTTTTTAATGTTTAAAATTGAACAAAGGAGCCAGGCGGTGGTGGCACACACCTTTAATCCCAGCACTTAGGAGGCAGAGGCAGGAGGATTTCTGAGGTTGAGGCTAGCCTGGTCTACAGAGTGAGTTCCAGGACAGCCAGGGCTACATAGAAAAACCCTGTCTTAAAAAAAAGATTCTAAAAAAATTGAACAAAAGCTATACATTGTCAGTTCCAAAAGTCAAAATAATACTCACTTTGTGAGTTCCTTAAAGATGCCCATGGTATCCTCAGCACAAAGTTTGAGAAGTGCCCAGATAGTGCCTATTGAGTCAAACAGTGGGTAAGCCAAAGGATGAAGCACACAGAACGGGTGGAGATCATTTCTGTACATTCTGCATTTTTTCCTATTAAAATGTCCTTTTCGGTACACTCACTGTCAGACTTTCCTTTTCATAATAAAAATTGTGACAGACATCAATATAGCCCATCAGTAAGCTCAGATCCTGTATTCTCAATGCTCCATCAAAAAACAGAAAATTAAGGTGCTGTAGTCCAGGAAAGAAGCCACTCACCCCTCATGGCTGAGATTTGTACCTTGCACAAGTACAAATCATATTTGCACTGAAAACATGTACCTTGGCTTCTCTGTGACCTATGTATACTAAAAATTCTTTTCAGTCTTTTGACACATGTGTTTATCTTACCAACCTTCACAGTGCATCTCAAGCCACCTTATAATACATTTACTAAAGAAAAGTTCCTAAATGAAAATAAACATTAAAAAAGTTTTTATTTTGCCTTTCAAATCCTTTGAACAATCTAACCTGAAGAGCTTTCATATACATAGCTGTTAAGACACATGAGTGCCAGTTCTCTTCAGAAGGCCAGGCAGACTCTAAAAGATATACTTTAGAGTCTTTTGCTTATCTATCTCTCTCCTGTTCTCCTAACCCCTGTGCTTAAATCACTGATAAAACATAAACTCCAATTATACTTCATATTAACTGTGGTAGTGTGAATAAACACCATAGACTCATGTGTTTCAATATGCTTGGCCCATGGAAAATGGAACTATTTTGAAATACGTGTGGCCTTGTTGAAGGAAGCGTGTCACTGTGTAGGTGGGCTTTGTAGGACTCCCCTCCTGGAAGCCTGCAGAAGATAGTCTCTCATTCAGGCTGCCTCTCTCAGCTCTTTCTCCAGCATCATATCTGCCTGTATCCTGACAAGCTTCCTGCCGTGATGATAATGGACTGAATCTCTGAAACTGTAGGCCAGCCGCAACTAAATGTCCTTTATAAGAGTTCCCTTGGTCATGGTGTCTCTTTATTGGTAATCATATTCATAATTACAAATATTATATGTATATTTTTAAACCGATTCTATTTTCTGGGTTATTAGCACCTGTTTATTGTATGATTTAACAAGCAGACACAGCCAGATAGTACAATGATGCTGAGTTCTTGTTTTCTCTTTAGCGCTCTCACAGTCTAACACTTTTTCCACCTTTCTACTTCATCACAGAGATGTCTGTTTCCTTACTGGGGTCCACAGTGTGGCTCTCCATTCATTACTATATCACTTTCATTTAACGTTATCTTTCTTAATTGTAGAATTAGGGCCTACATGGTTTTTCACCTTCCTTCATCCCACAAGCAGGCCAAATCCGGGGTGTGTGTGTGTGTGTGTGTGTGGTGTCATGAAACAACACCCCTGGGTCTGTAGAGTAAACAGATACCATTTGCCTCAGCAGAAATGACAGCTTCCAGAGCTAGCTGGGTTCTCTTCACCCTGAGAGCCGTCAATCCTGAAACCCATTGCCAACTTTTTTGATTCTGAAAGCTGCTGGAAAATCCCAGCTTTCTTTGGCTTGCTGATTAATAAAAATGGCGGCCTCTGTTTCCATGGCTGTTAGCAATGGTTATGGAGAACATCATGGTAAGTGGAGGCAGGAGGGGACCACCAATCTGGCCTCCATTTGGTTTTACTGCTGCATTTTTTTTTCAGCCTCCAGTGCTCAAAGGGCAGCATCAGAGTGATCACTAACTAGCTACCAAGGTCTCCATATTCTCACCAGTGACTTGCTCCTCGTGGCAGAGCGAATTCTCAAAATCTTCCCATAGCAATATTTACAGTCTTTCTTACATATTGTTCTATAACCTTACTGTTCCCCAGAAGAAGTGAAGTTCATCTCCCATCCCCCGGAACCTGGATGGGCCTGTGGCAGCCTTGAGGGGTGTAAACAGGATAGAAGCAGCATAGCTAACTTCTGATGGTACTCAACAAAACCATCCTATACTTTGGGAACACAGTTTTCCCAAAGATGCACAACTACTCTGAAGCTGGAAAAGTCTTGTGAGCCAGGCCCGGGGGGAGGGAGAGGGTATAGAAAGGAAGAGGAGATAAAAGGGAGGGGCAAAAGGGAAGAAAAGAGAAGGAAGGAGGGAAGGAAAGAAGCAGAGGGGACAAGAGGGAACTGGAGGGGACAGGAGGAAACAGAAGGGGACAGAAGAGGACAGAGGGAACAGGAGGGGACTGGGAGGACAAGAGAGAAGAGGAAAGAAGACAGGAAAGGTAGTTCTGTGTCTGTAGCCACAACTCACAAACAGAAGGTAGGTGCTGGCTCTCAAAAGCTCACGTACTCTCATATTTCCTTGGAGCAGTAGAGTACCTCCAAGGCGATACAGAGAGCAAAGATAAGCTATTCTTTCAACACCTTACTGAAATTGACGGTTTACAAACAAACAAACGTTATTTTAAGCCACTCCATTTTGATATGGGACTTTCTTGCAGGAATATGTAGGGATGGCACCAAATTTATTATTAGAATTCAGGCCCAAAAGATATTATTTAATGCCTTTTCTGAGGAAAAAAAGTAGAACTTTGAGATTTTAGTTGTCCTTGGATGATGCAGTAGAACACTAAATCCAGAGGGCTTCAAATCTGCATCAAAATAACAGGATGCATTTTTCAGGGCTCTTGGCAGCCTGAAGGAAGACAGAAGATTTAAAGAATAATTTATGTGGTCTAGAGCAGGGTTTCTTCAGCAAATCCATTCGTGACTCCTTTAGCCCAAGAAGTTCTGATGGGATTCTGAGTATATAGAATATAGAGATGGGCATATGAAGTAGTTATATAAAGAAAACATTTACTGATAATAAATTACTAGGAAACTTATTGTAAAATAATTCCTTGAGATATATATATGCATATGTATATATAATCTTACCATTTGTTAAAGACAAAAGCAAATTTGTATGCTAATGAGGTGAGAGATGTGCTTATTTCTAGTAAAGCTAGAATAATGGCTGGATATTTTTGCAACTATAGAACTTGTATCTTTAATGTTTTTTAGAGTTGGTTGGTATTTCAATTCTATAAGAGAGTGACAATTTGCATAATTCATAAATGCAAATTAGCAGAAATATAAATAGGATGACTTCAGAAATTGTTGGAAACCCTGACCTAATCTCAAGTTAAAATTTATTTAATGATTTTTTAAATGATATTCAACTCAGTAACTCAAACAGCCATTTTTAAGATCAAACAATCTAATACAATACAGCTAAAACATATCTGCATTTGATACTTACATGCTTAGGAATGATAAAAGTCTTCATTCTCCATAATTAAACTACTCTTTCTATAAGAGCAGAAAATGTATAAGTAAAGCAAAAACACTGCACTTTGTCACATGCAAAAGTCTCAAATCTGAGCCGAGGTGTGTCGGGCAGTGCTCTTTGGCACAGCAGGGCCTGAGGGCATCTGCAGTGCAAGGCGTGTCTGTCCTGTGTTCCAAACAGTAAGAAAGAGACACAATGTGGCAAGGGAGGTCACTGAGAAACATCTTAGATTCAGTCTCTGTTAGATTTTTTAATTCATTTTTGTTGTTGTGAGATGTCTGCACTCAGTTTAGAACAGACCACACCAGACCAAACAGTTCCAAGGGGGGTTTATTCAGGAGAGGGGGCAAAGATGGGGGGAGGAGGAGGAGAGAAGTAGAGGAAGAAGATGGAAGAAGAGAGGAAAAAGAGAGCGAGGTCAGGGGGTTCTGCCTGTTTTATATGGGCAGTAATGTAGCCTCTCCCAGGTAAAGGTGAGATAGCCAGGTGGATTCTGGGAATGTATGGCGGTTGCCTTGGCAGCGATGAGGGAGTAGCCTAGATGTGATGTCACTGGGTTTGGCGCCTGATACTAATTGTTGTTGTTGTTGTTGTTGTTGTTGCTGTTGTTGTTGTTGTTGTTGTTTTGTTGTTGTTATCATGCATTCAGAAGCCTTTCACCATAATTAAACTACTACATTTTGCCAAATGCTTCAATCTTCACTTTCAATTACTCAACTCCATATGGAGTCTAGACCATAGTCTAAGAAGTTTTAGTGGTTGCTGCCCTTATAAAGAACTAAAGGTAGCTGTGGTTGCCTACACAAGACCTCTATAAGATCAAGCCACAGTGAACCTCCATCCCTAAATGAGGAGCTATGTACAGCTGCTGGCTTCTGAAGGAGGGAGAGTCAATTTTCCTTAAGGACATGGCTCCTGGTAGATTGACCATGCTCCAGGGATGACCACCACACTCATGAGTATATTGGCAGCACAAACTGGAAACATATAACAGGCTATTTGATTGGTGTCTTCACACCAGAGGATAGAGAAATCCATTCCTGGGTCTCATAATAAAACCACTCACCATTACACAGAAGAACACGGTTCCCATACAGTGCACAAGACTTCTAATGGAGAAAGATCTTTCTCTCTCTCTCTCTCCTGCTTTTCCTGTGCTTCTAGCCTGACCACTCAAGCACAGGTGAGTGACTTCATGGTACTTTCCTGGGAGCCTTGAGATTTCAGTACCTTCCACTCTGGATTATGGTGGTAGAGAGGTGTTTGTTGATTCTTTTTGTTTGTCTTAACTTTTAATTAGCATACAAAATAGTGGGTTCATTATGATGGTTTGTTTGCTTATATTATGTAGCTGTTGTATCGTGAGGGTGTGGTGGTTGGGGGAGGGGTGTACTGACTTGCCATAGCATGCATGTGGAGATCAGACAACTTAAAGTTCTCTCCTGCTACCATGTGGGTCCTATGGATCAAACTCGGGTTGTCAGGCCTGGTGGCAGCACCTTTACCCACTAAGTCATGTCACCCGGTCCATCCATTATATTCTCTCTCTCTCTCTCTCTCTCTCTCTCTCTCTCTCTCACACACACACACACACACACACACACACACACACACACACCTGCCATTGCTCTGCCAGTTGCTTCACCTGGACCCTGTCTTATTCCGCCATTATCACATCTCTAATTTACAAAACAAAAGGCATGCTTATCTTTAGGTAATCTCGACTAAATTTGCTTCAGTTTCACTCAACCAATTGATGAAACTCCCCCAGTAAAGCTGTGAGCAACGAATTCAACCAAGATCAATACAGGCCAAGTGTCTGTTTCCAGGGAGCGAGGAGCATAGCTGAGAATTGGCACTGGAGAGTAGTTCAGGTTGAGAATGGCCTGTGGGAGTGGTTCAGGTTTCTAACTTGCAAATCTATCAGGGTGTCCTTCTGCAGCAGGACTGTGACTTTCTAAGAATGGACAATGTACAGTACTCTCCAGAAGTATCCATTTTTACTCACCACGAGGTCTGTCTCTGATGCCAGGGCTCAGAGTCTACAGAACAAGCTTGGAGGAAACACCAGTGTTGACAGGAACGAGTGGTAAGCCTCAACTCCACACCCTTCATCCTACCACGGGATTGGCAGTGTGACCGAAAGGGATGATGTGTGGACTAGCTACTTTCTGTTGCTGTGATAAACCACGATGACCAGAAGTGACTTATGGTAGAGGGAGCTTATTTTGTCTTCTAGTTCCAGAGGAATAGGAGATCAACACGTCAGGAAGACAGGGCAAAGAGCAGCAGATGTGTCAACAGGAGGAGGAACCTGCGGAATGACATTTTTAACAGTAAGCAGAGATGTGAACTGAAAGGAAGTGGATGCTATAATCTCTCAAAACCCACCCCTAGTAACTTCCTAAAGTACTTCCTAACAAAGCTCCCCAAACAGCACTTCTAAATAAAGGAGAAAGTATTCAAATACCCATCTCTATAGGGGTCACTTCTCATTCAAATCACCTCAGTGGGAAACACCGGGACAAAGCACTGGATGCAAAACAATGGCAGCACTGGGACGTGGCTGCCTCTTGACAAAGCGCTTGATGGCCAACCACGCCAACTTGGAAACTGACACAGGTGCCTGTTTGCCAGGCATGATTCAGAGGCTCCCTGAGCCACTGAGGTTGCCGGAAAGAGGAACACAGTACATACAGCCTATGGTGAGGGAAAATCCTTCCCACTTGGGCCTTAAGTAAGGCACAGGGTTTCTTGCCAGAGTCTTGACGGAGGGCCTCGGTAACAGCTGCGCTGATGCGAGGGTACAGCATGTCCTGTCTCGTGGATATAAACAGAATTATTTGCTTCTGCCAGCCGTGGAGTTTTATATGCCAGCACCCAGGGTTTATCACTCAAGCAAACAAGCCAGAGGAAAAAGATTACACATGATTACATGAATTTCAATCATCTTTCTCTCTCTCTCTGTCTCTCTGTCTGTCTGTCTGTCTGTCTCTCTGTCTCTGCTCTCTGTCTCTCTGTCTCTCTCTGTTTCTCTGTCTCTCTCTGCTCTCTGTGGCTGTCTCTATCTCTCTGTCTCTTTCTGTCTCTCTCTCTCTGTCTCTCTCTCTGTCTCTCTCTCTGTCTCTCTCTGTCTCTCTCTCTCTCTCTCTGTCTCTCTCTCTCTCTGTCTCTCTCTGTCTCTCTCTCTCTCTCCCTCTCTCTCTCTGCCCCTTCCCCCTCTAGGAAGACAGTTTGGTCTGGGTTGCCCTCTGGATTTTTCCTCTCTGATTTCTCTTTCTCTCACGCAATGTTCCCTGCCCAGGCGTTACATAACAGCCCGGGCTGCAGGGAACACCTATACAAGAGGCCATGACAGTTAAACAATGGGCAGGCAGTGGCTGCCCTGAGAAAATGGAGTCATTCATGGGCTGTGTGAGAGGCGGCTCTGTTCCCAACTTGGCTCCCTGGTAAATGAAGTGCACCGAGGACAAAGAGGGAAACTTTACACTCTAGCAATTTTCCCACAGTGGCAGGCTCACAGAAAAACAAGGCACTAGTTGGCTGAGAAGAGAAAAGGCAACCATATCCATAAACTTTGCTTTCTCCCCCAAGTTGTCTTCTTGTGCCAAAACCACAGACTAATCTCCCAGAGAGGGAGCGGTGAGGCAAGGCTGCACTTGATTGGGCTCTGCCTCCTGCTGCTGTCTGTTTTCATCGCTGTGTGATGGGCATTCCTCTCTGAATCATCGTGTGTTTGACCTTAGCATACCTCCCTGCATTGATGGGAAAGAATGTTGTCAGTCCAGGAGGTGGGTCTGAGAGAAATAATGATGTTTTCCCTACTGCAGATGCTCCTCAGAATCCAGGAGCATCTTTCCAGGCACGGGCAGCTGAGGCAAGAGAATCCAGAGAATGTGTAAATGCTCTTCGCCTGAGCCTCCACACCGATGCAGTAGGTTTAGTGCTGCCTTCGCTTACAAACTGTGATATGTTTGGTATTTCATCAAGCAGTTACAAATGTCTTATAGTCCATGTCTATTTCAAACTAAAAGACATGCCAAGAAAAAGTCACAAAATCATAACAAAGAATCTTCTATACTAAAACCAACTCCCAAACACCAGCAATGATTTATCTATTTAGGGAGATGTATAGTCCTTGTCCAGTGTATCTATATGAAGGGACTTTTGAAGTCCACTCTAGAGCGAGTGTCCCCATGACATTATTACCACTGAGGTTTCTACTCCAATTCTTAGGTGCAGAATGGATCCAGGTGTAGGGAAAGTTATAGTACAATGAAATATAAAGATCCCTCCTCACCCATCCTAGAACCCTGTTTCCTACCCCACACCAGGGGTATTCATGGGATGAGTAGGGTAGAGAGTTAGGTGATGTACTTCCTGAATGAGGAGGCCTGGTGAGATGGCTGAGTGGGAAGGAACACACAAGCCTGGGGACCTGAGCCCTATCCACAGAACCCACATGATGGCTGAAGGTGAGAACCATTTCACCAGTTATCCTCTGACCTCCACATGCACACCACTGCAGGTGCTTGCTCCCCCCACACTATGTGCTGATCCATTTGCGCGTGCACACGCGCACACACACATACCACACACCACACTAATGATTTTGATTTTTAAAATAACTTCTTAAACAATAAGGGCACACTAGTGGACTCCAGTCTGAAAAAACAGGTACATGCGGCACAGACCTGATTTGAGAACAGAGCCTCATACAGGGCCTGAAGCCAACAGCACCAGTAGATACTCAGTGCTGAAGGAAACAGTGGATTGAAACTCCAGCATCCAACTCAGGGGCTTGGTACCTCAAAGAAGGCACCTGACTTGTGTTGCCTCAACTGTATTCAATGTAATGATCATCCGTTTCCGGGATGGTGGGAAGTAGCAGGTAGGTGAAGCACCATCCTAGGAGAGGTGAAGGAAGCTGGCTGCAAGGGGGCTCATCCCTAGAACAGCCTCAGCCCAGAGAACCTGAGTATACCACAGAGCACTCTCATGGGGCGAGGAAAAGGGACAGGGTTTTATTGTCATTGTTTTTACCTTTTAAGTGGAACTCTCATTGGTTTGTGAAGACTGTGAAGTAGCTAAGTATCTTTTCACCCACTGATCCCCAGAAAAGACCACCCAAACTAATCCATGTCACCAGTCAATCCAACACTGGCTTTACTGATGCTGTTTAAAGAGAAGCCTTTAACATTCTTCATCCTGATTCAGATTTAGGAATGTAACCTTTACCAAATCCATGTATTTCCCCAACTGCTTCCACTTTAGGATTTGGGTGAAGAATCAAAAGCCTTTGGGCTTGGCATGAAGGTACAGACCTGTAATCCCAGCACATGAGAGGCAGGAGATCACAAGTTGGAAAGCAACTGGAGCTCTATCAGGAGTTCAAGGCCAGCATGGGCTACACAGGGAATCAGTATCTCAAAACACAAGACAAAAAGACTCTTGGACTTGTAAGTGGTTAGACACAAAGGCTTTCTGAGCCATCATTATCATCCAAATGGAAACTCTACTACACTTGGGCACCCATAACACTCACCACGGGGTGAAGGAGACTGTGGTCCTCGGGCTAACCAAGAAAAGGCTTTCTGTAGGAAGTGATGCTTGGCTTCAGTCTTGAGAATATAGTGGTCAGATGAACTGTGGAGCTGTACCTAGGCCGAAGGAATGGCACAGGAGAGGTGTGGCCAGGCAGGAGCACCTGCGTGTCTGATTATTGCACTAGGTCAACACGCATGCAGTATTAGTATGTTTGCTGAAATGGGAAAGGAAGTGGCAGGGGGAGTCAGTGGGATGTCTCTCCAATTAGCCATGAAACACCATTTTTTTTCCCTCACTGGAGATATCTGTGGTTCAAAACAGTAACTGTCATTTTAATCCTTCAAGCAGAATGGTAAAGCAGAAAAGACCTGGTTTTTACGTCAGTAGTCTCTATAATTGCCTTGTTTTTCTAATTTGAAGAGAATTCTTCAAGCAATTAAGTGTATGCTTAGGCAACTATTTTTCTTCTCTCTTCTGACCTTTGAAACTGATATTTGTTGAAAAGGCTATTTTTCACTAAATTCATCTAGATACTCATTGACTAGCCTGTGGAGCGTGGCTGCTTCTCTGAAGGGCCTCAGCTCTGGAGCCCTGGTAGTCACCATTCCCACGTTCTCGCTGTATGCTTGGAACTGTACAAGGTGCTTCCTCACTGGAAGTCAATGAAGAAGGTGCTATCAACCTTCCTATTTTATAAATTAAAAAAAATGGTCTTAAAAAAAGGAACAGCTTAGAATGTCAGGACTAGGCTCCAAATGATTTAAATGATTCTAAAATCTCTATTCTTGGCCGTTTCATGCCACTACCATTGTAAAATGCTTCTGAGGTAAAGTTGTACAAGGAGAGTTGATTTGCAGTGAACCATTCAGATTTTAGACCAGAAAAATATTTAATAGTTTCTTCTTGCAGGAGATACCAGAGAAAGTAGACAGTCATATGTGTTCCAAAGGGGAGAGTTAAACTCAGCAAAAGTTTTCTATCTGCCAAGTGGATCCCTGATCCATGATTTTGACAGGGAATGCCATCTTTGTTATTTTTATGTACATCTAAGGATGTTATGGAGAAATGAATTTATCAAAAATTATTCCTTCAAAGCCAAACAAATATCTGTGGATTCTTAGACCCTTCCAGAAATAACTGATTGACAGTACTTAATATGATGGTTTACATTTAACTGAGCAGCAACAGTTAATGATTCAATATATAAGTTCCCAAATTGTCTACTCAAATGTTTACCTATCTCTAAAGTGGGAGAGAGATCAATGAGTCCTCTTTCTTATGTTTTAATTTAATGTCCAGCTCCCAAGAGTGAATTGTAATCTTAATGCCTGGAGTTGAGGAAAGGGCTCCCAGAAGGCTGATGTCATAAATTCAGGCAAATAGCTGCCCAGGTTTTTTACACCATTCATTCTCGGGCACACAGAAGTGTTCTCCTGTGCTAAAAGCTCCCCATCCTAGCTGTTCCACAACGAGAACAGGGAGATTCGGTCAATGCAGCCTCCAATATTGAGCAGGGCAGCTTTTCCTAGTTATCTGCCTGGTGGAGCTTCCTCTTAGACACATTACAGGGAGCACGCTGCGTGAATTCCTTTCTTAAAGTAAAATCGATCACTTCATTCTCAACCCCTCTCTCTCTAGGAGGAGTTCTAGGGGTCCTTGTCAGCAGCTATATAGCAAGACGGCAGGAGGCCAGCACCCTTCCAGCAGGAAAGAGAAAAGTACTCAAAATCTCTGAGTCCCCTGGTCCTATCCAGAAAACATAGGTCTTGTCTTCTAAATGTTAGTGTAGAAATACAGATAACTATGAAGGAATTACCATCCTGGAAGCCAGCAGGGGCTGCATAAGCTCACCATGGGGACCTCTGTCTTCTAAGAGCAGGGATTTTTATCTCTCCAAACCAAGAGAGAAAGGCAGAATAAGAAAGCCCAAACTCTACTATATTCAGAAGCACTTTTATTTCCAAGCTGCAGGCCATCTTGAGGTCCACTGGGAATAGTTTCCTTGAGAAGGGCATCAGAATCTGAGGTGGGAGTCTCCAATTCAGAAGCAGTCAGGGGACGAAAACTCCTCCACAGCATCGTAATGTGCCATAAAATATTTGAATAAAGTCATTCTCGGACCACAGACAAGTGGGTCTCTCACTGCCGTGTCACTTTCTTGGGGGGGGGGGGGATACTCCCGTAAACATCTGCTCTTATGTGGACTTAGGGAGCCGGTAGACCTTCTACAGGTTAGGACCTAGAAAAGACAATTTCTTCTTTCTGTTTTAGCATGTTCAAAATGTCTATCCTTAGGACATAATCTTTCTGGTCATCTTCCTAGGAGTGGGGTTTTTTGTTAATCATTAGATCTAGCACTTTGGCTATCTGAGGAGAATAAGAGTGAATTGAACAGCTGTGTAGGTATCCTGGTTTGTGAGAGATGAACCCCCTTCCTGTATTAGCAAGAAAGGCAAGGGTCAGGAGTAAAGACTGAGTACAAAAATTTAAGATCCTTGCTAATACAGTGTTCTCAGCAATGGAGGTTCTCCTACTCATCCTTTCCAGAATGGAGCAGATGAAGGTAGATATGGTCATCCACCATCCAACATCAGAATGGTACCCATTAGAGCCTGTGCTTTATAAAGTGATGTATAGAAAACAAAGGAGGTCAGGATAGTCCAGTTATGCAGCAAGGTTCAAGCTACAGCACAAGGTCTTATGATCTCCAATACAAATTAAATCCAACTCCAAGGTCCAAGCCCCAAGAGTTGAACCCTGACTCTGGGGCACCACCAGCTACAATTGCAAAAAGGAGAGTAATGGAAATCTGTGTCAATTAGGTTTGAATGTCCTGCATGAACACCATCAAAACAGATGAGCCTGGGAGCTTGCTTCAGATCAATGGCAATGCTTCTGGAAATGCTGAATACAAAGACTAAGAGGACGGCTTAGCACTTAAAATTCTTGCCATGCAAGCATGAGGTTTGGAGTTTGGATTCTCAGAACCCACCTAAGTTCTAGGTGAAGGTGGCAGAATGTAATTCCGGTGGTCAGAAATTGGAGACAGGGGTTCTCTGGAGCAAGGTGACTAGCCAGAGTAGTTATATGTGTGAGTTCTGGGTTCAACTGCAAGACTTTGTCTTGATATATAGAGTGGGGAGAAATAGAAAAAGGCCATCGACCTAAGGATGCCACACATACGCAAAAACAAGTACACACTTGCATGCATGAATACATACGTGTGAAGAACGTGGGCACTGCTGATATTTGAGTTTAAATATTCCAGTGTGCTTACTGCAGAAATCTGCAGTATTCCTAGCATTAAAATGCAGAGAGAGAAAAAAGAAGAAAAAGAAATTGAAGTGCTTAGAAACCAGCACATTTAACCAAGTCATGGCCATGCTGGATGAAAAGTTCTTCAGCATCCATTTAGGTGCCTTGGGCCATGAGACATATCTAGGGTCCCTTTTGGTTATCAGAGCAGCTCAGTTAGCCCCTTTCCAGACAGGAGGTCATCTGGGGGCTCTGGGAGTTCAGCTCTAGTGTCTAAACAGCCAAAGTGAATTATTCACTTAGGAGGCTGAAAAACAACCCCTGGATTGTGAAATGGAGCTTTCCAAAGTAAAATATCTTAGTCACTTGGAATCTGACCAAAGTCAACTCTTGGCCCTGACCCACCCATACGTCTGCACTGGAAGGGAGCAGAGACAGGGAAACCCCAAAACAAATATAAAAGTGGCTTGTCAGCGCAGGATGGGCAAGGTTCTTGAGGGGCAGGTGCACTCCAGGTGAGGCAGGGTTTCTGGAAGCTTAGCTGATAAGCAGGTCACAGAAGGGCTGTCAGCAGCATTGTTCGGTTCCAGGCCTGAACGGGTCTATGGCTTACATAACAGCTTGGCAGGCAGATGCAGCCAGGCGGAAGCACACGGTTTTCCAGCAGCCCATAATCATCTTTGATTCTCTGTCTGCTCAGCAGCTTTCATGTGCTGGGGGAGGCAGCTGTGCAGAGTGGGTAGGGCAGGATTCCAGCACAGTACAGTCTTCTGTCTCCTCTAGCAGAACAAACAGCTAGGGAATCATCAACTGCCACACACAGGGGCTGGGGCAGGCTGGGGGAGGAGCTGTTCTGAAGCCTGCCCCAGGCCTGAGGGCAATGATTAGCCTACAGGTGAGCACCAGAGCTGTCAGAAGTGTGTGTGTATTGGGGGAGGGGGTGCCCTGACACCTGACACACTGTTTGTCTCCTTGTCTGTGGGAACAGTGATGTTCCCTCTTTTACATACAGCGATCTCAGAATTCAATGTCATGTCCATCACAAAAGGCAATTGGAGGAGGGGCTCTGTGTCTTACTAAATAATGATCCCTACATGCCTTCTCCTCTATGTGGGTACCAGGTCAATCATGCTGAGTCCTGGGCATGTGGGAGTGAGGGGGAGAAGAACTTTAGACAGTGGTGCATCACTTGACTAAAAACACAAATTTGCATCTTTTTTTTTAATCCTAACTTGATTCTAGCTGACTAGCAGCAGCTGGTATTCCTGTTAAAGTGACCCCTCCTGTCCACTGCCAGTAGATCTCATACTCCCTGTCATCTTCCTCCTCAAATCTCCTCAGGCACTCACTCTGCTTGCCTGGTTCTTGCAGGCATGCTTAGGATGAAGTCCCCGCTCCATCTGAGCTGTACTCTTCTGAGAATGATCCATTTACCTCGATGAGTCTGTAGAGTCAATGTAGTAAGTATGATAAAGAAATACGATAGACATACAGTTTCTATCAGCATAAACTGTAAGGTCTTTGGATGGAGGCCCCTTTCCTTTATTCATTCAACAGTTTCCCTCAGAGGTCTCACCTTAGAGGTCAAACTAGTGCTGGTGATTTTATCAGGAATACAGCACGGGTCATAGGGCTTCCAATACCTGGTACCGAGCGCGTATGTTCTACATGTGTTAAAATTAATGAATAATTGTGCACGTGAACTGTTGATCTTGGCAGTGCGGAGCAATTACCAAATACACCCACACCCTTGTCTATTTACTGACTGGACGCACTTTGTTTTGCAAGTGATTTGTGTGACCTTGTATGGTGTTGTGCTGAGATGTTCTTGAATGTTCTGATTCCTTCTGACCCTTAGCCTGCATCTCAGACCTCTCAACCCCTTGACGACGCCATGCTACACAGATGATCTCTCTGTATTTACTTCATTCCTTGGGCCTCTGTGTCCTTGTTGGTTCTGCCAAGCCCTTGACCTTGTCCCTTCGCTTTGTTGCATTCCCATTCTCCTCGCCCGCCCTCCAGCTCCTAGCGCCTTCCCAGCAGTCTCCGAGGTCCTTCTGGGAGGGGCCGGGTCCTCACTCTTCTGATTTTTACTTTTTTTTCAAGTCTTTTATCTATCTGTCCTCACTACAATGCTCAAGTCCCTGGAGCGAGGTACTGGACTTTCATTTCTGTGTCCTCAGGGCCAAGCACATAAGAGGAATGTTCTACATTGAGAGAGAGAGAGAGAGAGAGAGAGAGAGAGAGAGAGAGAGAGAGAGAGAGA
>NW_021604700.1:4488323-4559691 GCF_004785775.1 Grammomys surdaster | reverse complement strand
AGAGAGAGAGAGAGAGAGAGAGAGAGAGAGAGAGAGAGAGAGAGAGACGCTGTCATGCTTGGAACTGAAACCCTAGCTAAGCATGGAGCCTGTGAATGCTCACGTCCAGCTTCCACACACCCTGCAGAGCCCAGACTTCTGGCTAAGGCTCCCACTAGCATTTTTTTCTTGATATAGGGGCTACCTTTCTATTTATGTATCATGTTCTATCCCCACGCGCTCTACCCCACACTCTTATGTTTTCTCCAGCTTTTGCTGTTTGAATCCATGGAAATTCTTCTGCATCAAGTGAATGCAATGCCCTCTGTTCAGCACATAGAGTAGAACAAGATTCCCTGTAGAGCAACGCACATACACCTTTGTGGGGTTCTGCTCGGGAGGCAGATATGGTAGGGAGTGGGGTAAGGGGTATGTATGTAGCCCTCATTTGTTTATACTATTTAATTTCAGAAACTCTCTCAGATTTATTCCAATGGGCTCTACTTTATACCTACCTTAAATCAAAACCTAGTTACCACAGGGTAGCCACAGTCTCTAGAAATTCATGGTTCAATCCATTGTACCAAATATCCACCAATACTGTGCCCACAAGTCCTGTGACAGGCTTGTGGTCATGCAAATCACTAAGAATCATGTGTTCTTAGTGTGGTGAAGTCACAAAGTTCACAGTGTGGACCAGACAGAAGGGAACAAGGGTACAAACCTCAAGAACCATGGGGGACCCACGACAGTGGCATGAAAAAAGTCCAAGTCAGTGTGCTTTATGGGTAAGAAAAGGTGACCACTTAATTCTGCATATGTCACCTGCTCTTACATCCTCTACCATGCAAGAGCAGCCAGTGGCTCTATGTCCTTTGCAAGATGTGCTGGTTGAGTTTTGACATAAATCTAATTATACCTGGGAAGAGGAAATCTTAATTGAGAAAATGTTTCCATAAGAGTCACCTGAAGGGTATTGATTAATGATTGGTGTGGGAGGGCCTAACCCATTGTAGGTGGTGCCACCCCTGGGCAGGTGGTGCTGGATGGTATAAGAAATCAGGCTGAGCAAGCCAAGAGAAGCAAGCCAGTAAACAGCAATCTTCCAAGGCACTCCCCTACTTCTTACCTCCAGGTTTCTGTCCTGAGTTCCCGCCATGGCTTCCCTCAGTGATAGATTTATAAGCCATAAGATGAAATAAAATGTTTCCTCCCAAAGTCGCGTTGGTCATGCTTTTTATCACCGCAATAGACTCTAACTAAGATACGAAGTAAAGTCCAGATGCTTCGCAGTTGCCTTCCAGGTCCTCTGTGATCCAGGCCTTGGCTCCAAGGTGCCTCCCCTATGCCTGGCTGATGTTCTAATCATGGGCGCCTACTTGATCTCCAGATGAATCATCCTCTTCCCCGGGACATTTCCTTCCTCTGAGATGTACAGTATTCCATAGACCCGACAGAGGCTGTTTCAGGTGTGCAGCTGCTTCCTGAGTGCACACTACTGCTTTCCACCGTGGGCTGCCCATCTAGACTGTGAGCTTCCCCCACACAAAGACTGGCTTTCTACTGTAGCAAAACACAAGGAAGCTATCAAATATCCAATAAGCATCACACATTAAAAAAATGTTCTAGAACTACTGTTGTAATCAAGAAAGTCTTGTTTAAGAAGTGAAAAAATGAATTTTACAACACTTGAGTGAAGAAAAGCAAAATAATTCAAATTAAAATAAATATGCATGGATTTACTTCAAAGGAGTTACTGATAGTTTGATTAAATTCTCCCCCCCCCCGTGTGTGTGTGTGTGTGTGTGTGTGCGCACGCGCACACGCACGTGCATACATGTGTGCGTGCATGTGTTCGTGCCTATCTGTGTGTCTGTCTGTGTGGTGAGGAGGGAGTCATGGAATGTGCATGTCAAAGCATGTGTATAGTCACAGAACAACACTGCAGAGTTGATGCTCTACTTTTACAGGGATTAAACTCAGGTAGGCAGGCTTCACTGTAAGCACCTTTATCTCTGAGCCATCTCACCAGCGAAATTTGACCAATTTTTATAATGTTACTTACTTTCTGTATTCCAATAACTTCATCTTTAACTGTTTACTCAATAGTGTTCTTGTAGGCTTTATTCATAATAGCCATGATTTGGAAAGAATCAAATGCCAATCAAGAACATAATGAATAAGTAAACTATAGAATATTACATACATGGAATACTACTCAGCAATGAAAAGGAAAAGCTAATAATATGTGCAGTCACATAGATAAACATCTAAAACACGTTGGAATTTTAAGTACCAGATGCTAAAAAAGTACATTCTAAGCCATTTTGTTTATCCATTGCAAATATTTAGGGGATGGGGGATGGCAGTCAAAGCTACAGTTGCCAATTGACTGTAAGAGGTCATGGGGGACTTTCTGATGATGGAAGTTCTCTCTATTATAGCACAGATGTTTTTTGCACTGGATCCTAAACTTATTTGAATCTTTTGAGTCAGTTGACTATGGTCTGTGCATTTCAGTGGAAGGAAACATTAACACTTTTAGAGTATTTTCTTATTCTTTACTATATCCCTAGACTCACTTGAGTTGTAATACCAAAGTAAAAAGCATCTATGAAAAGCCTGTAGCCAATAGTATAATAGATGCTTAAAAATGAAAACTTTTTCCTTGTGGTCAGTGACAAGGCAAGAACCCTCATCCTGTTCATTCCAATGTCTACACCACAGTCAGCAGAACAGTGAAAGAGCCATAGACCAGCCAGACAGGGAAAACAGAAGCAAGTGTTTAGACAGCACTATTGTCTACATGGAAATTCAAAAGGCTTGATTCAAACTCTATTAAACACCAGCAAGTGGATTTAATAAAGCGGCAAGATAAAGAACAGTTTCATAAATTTCTATACATGAACCTTTCTGGGGTGGGGGTGGGGGCAGGGAACAAAAACAGAATCAAGGAATCAACCCTGTATATGATCATACATGTGACGTTGTCACATGTTGTTTCAAGAGCTGAAGAAGGCACACATGAATGGACCACAGTGTGGACAGATCACACTGTTATAAAACCCACCTCACTCCAGGCAATAATCAGTCAGTGACAGTTCCCACAGGAAGAGAAAAATGAGAATAGCTTTCAAATTCTCAAGGAACTACACGATCTGAAACAGCCAAGTGTGAAAGGGGAACACATAATTGGAGGCACCACGTTTCCTGGTTTAAGATGGTATTTTGTGAATGTGGTAATAAAATGGCTTGGTGCTGGCTTTATAGTAGGTTCAAAGGCCCATGGAGCAGAAGTAACCCTAAGGATGCCAACAAAGGCACCAAGAAGAGGCAAGGTAGAAAGGACAATTACTTTTATTCAGGTGGAAGAAAAACTAGATTTCTAAATGAAAAAAAAAACCAACAAAATTATACCCTTTACCACACACCAAACCAACTCAAAATGAATCACAGAGCTAAGCATAAGAATTAAGGATATTGGGAGTTCTTTGAAGCTGGGCTTGGCAATGATATCTTTGGATAGCACATCAAAACTTGGGGTTAGAAAACAAAAAATAAATAAATGAAACTATACTAAACTTAAAATAGCCTACACAGAAAGGGAAGCAACTAAATAAAAATAATTTCCCCTGAAGAATAGGAAAAGAATTGCACAACAATCTATATATCCAATAAAGAATTAATATCCAACATATAGAAAAAATTCAAAAGCAACTCAACAACAGAAAAGTGACTTGACCTTGACTTTAAAAAGGTCAAAGGTTTTGAGCAGCAATTTTGCTGAAGAATCCATTCAAGTGGAGACAATATGTATGAGTGTGCTCGACATCCCTCCTTATTAGGGAAATGCAAATGAGATTGAGCTGTTTATTAGATGAACTGTTACAAACATTGACAAGAACTAGGGACCAGGGTGTAGAAAGGAGACTTCCTCTACATTGTTGATGGGAGGCAGACAGCATGATGAGAAGACATGGAGGTCCCTAAACAAATTAAAAATAGAGACCTACAACTCTCAGGCATGTATAGATGCATGCATGCATACATACATACACACACACACATATATATATATATACTTCCATCCTCAAAAGAAATGAAATCTTCACCTTGGAAAGACAGCTGTGCTTCCACATTCACTGAAGCAATACTTGTGACAGCCAAAATAGAAAACAACCAGCCTCCTCCAATGCAGAAGGGATTAAGAAATTATAATATGTCATTTCTACGCATACACAATTACACATAGAAACATAGAGATATCATGCAACCTTAAAATGGGAGATTCTGCCAAAGTCAATTACAGGGATAGACATTATGCCATGTGAAATAAGCCACACAAGGAAGGGAAAATGCCCACATGTTCTCCTCTAAATATATAGTCATTTAAAAAAATACTGAAATGCACACAGATTGAGAATAAGTTTCCAGCACCAGGATGGGGAAGAGAGAAACAGGTCAAAGGTTTTAAAGTTTATAAGGTATCAGATGCAGAAATAATATAGAGCTCTGAATAGAGTGAGGATTATAGCTAATAATATTTGATTTGAGATTTCTGTTAAAAGAGTATATTGCAGGGACTCTTAACACATACACACAGTTCTAGACAATTATGTGCAAGAGCTTATCTTCTTGTATCTCAGTTCATGTGTACATCACAAAAGGAACAACCTATACTTGTTTTCACTGAAGTTATTGGCCCGCTTCAAGGACTTGTTGCTGCCAGGACTAACTGAGAGCTCAAAGCACTTAGCCAGGTGATTTGGACTGTGCTGGAATTTAAGTACTTTGAAACAGTCCAACAATATTTGCCTAGCCTGGTGATAAGCAGATGCTTGGCAAAGAGGACAGAACTCATTATCTCAGAATCCAGTCACCAGGGACTACTGAACAGCAAGCTCTGAAGGAGTCCCCCACCCCAGGGCAGCTTTGTGCTAGAAATGAGCTGTTGACTCTAGGTCAAAGAGTGGAGAGCCCTGAAGATGGAAGAGAGGGAGGGCTGGACACATCTGTTGGTTTTTCACTTGTAGTCAAACTTACCAGTCTAACCCAGACAACATTTGTGGCAGAGTGGCCATAGGAAAACCAAAATTGTTCTAAAGAATCTCAAAAAAGCTACTGTGAAATGGCTTATTTTAAATAAGCTTTATTTTTGTATTATTTAATACATGTGTACAATGCAGTCTGGTCCCCACCCCAGACCCTGTTTTCCTCCAAGTCCTGTCAGCAGCTATTCTTCCTTACACCTCTTTCCCCCATATTCATTACTTATTGTTTTATGTCCCACAAAGTTTAACCAAGCCTTCTTGACTTAGAACTAAAGCTTGGTGGGCTTACCAGTGGATACACAACTAGGTACTACCCTCCCACTTCCCCCACATCTGTTAGTCGCTAGTAAATGAGCAGTAAGTGGTAGGATTTGAGAGCCCCTTTCCATCCATGGCTGACTGTTGGGTAGCCCGTATCAGTAAGTCCACACAACTGCTGTGAAGTCACGGTTGCCATGGCTATGTTGTTCTTAGATGCTGGTCTTTGGTACCTTCTCTCTATCTCCCAGTTCTTGCATTCTTTCCACCTTTCTTCCATGATGTTCCTTGAACTTTCAGAAAATGGTGGAAATATTTTGTTTGGGGCTAAGCCTCAACCGTCCTTTATCCCTGGAATCTGGTGTAGCTGTGAGTCTTTGCATTCATCTTCTTTCACTGAATGGAGAGGGTTTTCTGATTAAGGCTGAGGGTGGCCTTTCACCATGGGTGTGAACATATTTAGAAGACTGTTTGATGTCACTTAAGGTAAAAGTAAGTGTTAGGTGTCTCTGCCCCACATCCCAAGATGGCTTTAGTCATGACTTGTGGACCAGATTTACAGTAGTTGGCATGGATTCCCTCTTGTATAGCAGGTCTCAAACCCACTCTGTGAGCAATTGTTTTCCCCCATTATGTTTCTCCACTATTGCTCCAGTAGATAATTCTTGTCAGGCAGGTGGGCATTGTAGTCTACAGACTTCACAGCTCGATAAGGCTATAGATGGCTTTACCCAACCTTATCAGCCCTCTGGAAGCCTGTGTCCGACCATCCAGCACTATGAACATTAGCAAACAGGGTCAGGAAGCTTCCAGCTCAGGTCCAGCCCAGTTTCATTGCATCCACATGGTATCTTCTGAAATAGGGTCTTCTCAACTACTTCCGGTGGGTAACCAAGAGGAATAGTGAAAGCCTCTATTACTTAGAGCCCTTTGAGGTCTCCCTGAGCAACAGCTCCTATGGAGTTAGCCCATTTCTGACATGGGAGGTTAGTTCTTTCAAATTAGAATGATAAAACTGATTTCATACTTGCTTAGTTGTTTGGTTAGATGCTTAGTATAGGAAATCTGGATATATATATATATATATATTAATCCAAACACAATTATTGTCCATGATTTACATACATGTAGTAAATAGCCGTTGCTGAACATATTTTAAAAGCTTTGAAAAAATTGGGGCTCAACAACCTGTGTCATGTAAGGAAGTTGGGCTCAACATTTGCCTACCAAGGAATCGTACAGAAATCAATTGTACTAATCTAATCTGAGCAACAAAGGTCACCTCTTTGTTTGCATGTATCCTGGCCAGCCTCTGAGAATCCCAGGGATTCAAATAACCTCTCCAATGCTCGAAGACTTCAAAGTAACTCGGTCGTCAACTCAGAGGACTGAAAGTGAGGTTAAGGGTCCGGGTCAGGGGGCACAGGACAGAACACAAGCAGTGTCTGGCTGAGTTCTACAGTTCTTCCTTGTGAAGGTCAATTTGGAAGGGGAAGAAAATAAATATAAGGAAGGCACCTTTGGGGTGCTAAGGGAAGAGGGTGTTTCCAGCCATGTGCTCAGGAGAGCGACTGCCTTCTCACACTAGCAACTCCACGTTCTCCTTGTATCCCTTGGTAACAAATATGTGAATGTTTTATTTTCCCAACTATAAAGGTATTGTATATTTCTCAGTCCTTCGGTCATATATACATATTATGGAAAAATGAAAACTATCACAAGAAGACATGAGCCTGTGGCTTCCCAGCAGGGCTCTAGAATGCTGAGGCTATGAACGCAGCATCGCTTCTGTCTGCTGGGTCCAGGGTGAAGTAAGAAATGAGAGTTCTGCCACCAGGCCTGAGGGCTCACCCAGTGCCTTTCTTTAGTTTCTTGTCTCCAACAGACTCAAGCTCCTAACGAAAAATGTTGCGGTTTTGAGCCACGGTTATTATTAAATACCATGGTGGAGAAAGCCAGAAGAAGAGCCCTAAGCCCAGGGAAATCGAAGGACAAGGTAGTGGCAGCAGAAGGAAGAGCAGACAGGCAGTGAGCATTGAGGTGACACCTGACACCAGCTTCAGAGGTGACACCTAATAGGATCATAATGTGCCAGTACCATTGGCTTCAGAAGCTGGAGGACACACTTTCTCTGTTTGGATGTTACTACTGTCTGGCTGTCTTCTGAGATAAAAGCTTTAGCTTAGGGCTTCTAAAAAAGAGTCAGGTTGAGGAGAGCAAGAGAGCGAGAGAGCGAGAGAGCGAGAGAGAGAGAGAGAGAGTGAGAGAGAGAGAGAGAGAGAGAGAGAGAGAGAGAGAGAGAGAGCGAGAGAGAGAGAGAGAGAGAGTGCTAGTTCAGCAGTTAAGAGCACTGGCTGTTCTTGCCGAAGACCTAAGTTTGGTTCCCAGCACTCATATCAGCTGACACACGGCAGCCTCTAACTCCAGCTCCAATGGATCCAGCACCTTCTTCTACCTCCTTGGGTACTGGCATGTGTGGAAGATATGCACAGAAACACACATAAATAAAGATAAAATAAATCTCTGGGAAGTTCATATATCCTAAAACGTGTCTTCAAATGGCAAGTTATTCCTAGTCTAAAATTTGACTTCCTTTCTTAATCCTCACCACCATGGTTAGCTTGAGATCTTTTAAGAAGGGAAGTCCTTGGAAGAGTCTTGTAGTTGGCCCAAACTCTGTGTTTGAGCATTGACTCCACTGACAATAGGCACTCACACCTCCACAAAGAGATTCAGTCTCCTCATTTGTAAGATAGGAAGGGTAATGCCATGCAGTCTGCCTGCTGGGGTCAAGAAAGGATGGCTGGGAATACAGTGGATGAAGGTGAAGGTCGTACACTGGCCCAGGTTGGACTTCCCCACTTGGAGTCTGCAGAACTGTCAGGACAGGCCACTTACAGGCTAAGTAGCAAGCAGAGGGGTCATGGCAAAGGCGAAGGTGCTTTCTCTCCCTCTACTTCAATACCTGCTTCTTAGACTTTGAGGAAATAGGCTCTGTCTTCCCTTCAGCACCGACCTGTACTTGCCCAGCCTGGATTCATCCAATGCAACACAAACAGCTAGCCCCTGGGAGAATCTACAACAGCTGCTGCCAGTGTCACTACTGCTCACTTTGTTCTGCTCCCCATCGTGAAGACAACAATCAAAGAGTCGTCTTGTACTTGATGGAGAATGTTCTCAGCACCCAGTTCTTGGGAGTACGTGCTCTAGGAAGGGTTGTCTGGCTCTTAAGTGCTTGTTAGTTCACTAATTAGAAAACTTGTGTCTCTTTTGGTCAAATATCCAGATATACAACAATAAAGCCTTAAAAAAAAGCAAGCAAACAAATAAACAACAACAACAAACAAGGTTTAATTATGCAGCCCAGGCTGGCCTTAAGCTGAAGGTGTACCCCAGACTGGCCTCACTAGGTACCCTAAGCAGGCTTGAACTGATGGCACTCCCCCTGCCTCAGCCTCCCAAGTGCTAGGATTACAAGTGTGTGTGCCACCATGCCTGGTCTATTAAAGCCTTTTGGTTAGTTGCTGGCAGCCCGGGGAGTGAGGCCTGTGGGTATGAAGGGTCTAGACTGAGAGCCTGGAGCCATGCTGACTCTGGCTCCTAGGGCCATCATGTCCATTATCAGCAGGTTTACATTTCCATGTGAATGAACCAGGGAAAGAACTATTTCAGGGCTCTATGGGCTTTTCATTCTCTGCTTTTCTTTAAAAATTGGACCAGAACCTCCAGTTCTTTCAGCCTTTTTCCTCTCACTGGAATCCTTCTGGTACACATTGCTGCTAATGGGACCGTGGGCCCTGCCAACCTAATGGAATAACAGGTCCATGGGGCATCAGTGGCCTAATGAGGGGCCCTGAATGGAAATGCGGATTGAGCCTGAACTGAAAATGCTCAGTTCTCTGTCCATTGTCCCTCTCGCTTGCTTCTCAGGTCCCTGAGTCCCAGTGCCAGCAGAAGGTGACCTGCCAAACTGATACCCCATGTAGCTCAGGGAAGGGCACTCAGATGGCATCCAGAGTACATTCCAAACTCGTTTCCTCTCGGTTCCACCTCTGCCAAGGCACGACAAGTAGGACAGGGAGCTCAGTGCACCTGACTGGGCAGATCAAGGGATCTGAGCGGTGGTCTGGTCTGCAGACTATCGCTTCAACTCCCTGCAGAGCCTGGGACCCTCTGTCAGCATCTTCAGTGGGAAAAGAACAAATACAGAGAAAATATGGGCCCAAACTCAGGAGAGCTTCTTCAGTGACCTCTCTTCACTCTCTTCCCCAGTTCCCAGGGCACGAAGAAGATTCTGTTACGATGTCCTGTTTTTCTCCCTCCTGTGGACCCCTTCATCCTCTCCCAGCGCATCTCTATTTCTAAGTGACAGACTTGAATACCCAGAGTCACATCTTACCTGGAATCTGCCCAGTCCTGGAGTTCAGGAGCTGGATAGCATTGTGCAGGGCCTCAGCTGCCTTACCTGTAAGATGAAGGTGGTAGAAGGCATTACCTACTTCCCAAGCTTCTGGTAGTAATTTGTGGCATGCTGCCTTGGAAGCACTTGTTACCTAGAGCTCATCCAATGTGCAGTGTTACTAAGGGATTGGGAGCCTTTTACAAGGGCCTGGAGAGATAACTCCATAGCTAAGACTACATGCTTTCTTGCAGAGGACTCAAATTCAGTTCCCAGAACCTAAATCAGAGACTGTACAACTGTCTATAAGTCTAGCCTGAAGGGATCCTGTGCCTTCTTCTTCTGGACTCCAAGGCCCCCTCCACTTACATATGCACATAGCCCCCAAACACACACACACACACACACACACACACACACCCCACCCTCCACACACATGCATACACATTATTAAAAATAAGAATAAATACTTTAAAGTAAAAAAGGATTTAAAGTCAAATAAGTTAGTATCATCTGGAGGCATTAAGGTTGAGTCACTAGCACATGAGCTAGATAAGCCTGAAAAAGAGAAACCCTCCAACCTGCAAGAGTCACCCCATAGAAGACATTTGCTCAGAGAAACATGAATAAATCGACTTCTCTGAGAAGAAGAGCTGCTCATCAAGAAGCCACTGGAAGGCAAGCCAGAGAAGATGGGAGCACTGCCGGAAGACAGGATGCTGGGAGCACTGCCCGAACACAGGATGCTGGGCAGGGTGAAGTGATCAGCATGAAGAGAGCTCACCATGACCCAAATCCCTTTAGCTTATGTAGTTTCACGTCCACCAAACCATGCTCTGGCCATGTCTTCGTTTGCAGGGAGATTCTGTACTGGAGACAACTGTGTAGTTCAGAGGACTGTGGTCTGCTTTAAAAAGAGTACATTTTGCCAAGCATGGCACGCATGCCTTTTATCTCAGCACTTGGGAAGCAGAGATAGACAGACCTCTGAGTTGCCTACAGAGTGGGTTCAAGGGAAACCAGGACTACACAAAGAAACCCTGTCTAAAAATAGCAATAACAATGAAAAAGTATATTTTCAAAAACTATAATGGTGGATGAGTCTTTGGTGTCTTTGATTGATATAAATCAGTTCCATTTGAATCTAATTTGAGGTGCTGGTTGCAATTTGGTTCCTACACCAAGAAACTAAGAGGGTTCTTAAACTACATACGGTGAGGTTCTCAAGGCTGTTCTAACTCATGGGACCATTTCCAGGTATCCAGTTGGCATTCCATGAACTATCCCACTTCTAAATGACAATAGCTTTGCCAGTCTGAAAAAGCTGGCCTGGGGCCTGGAGAGATGGCTCAGTCAGTACAGTGCGTGCCTTGAAAGCACAAGGACCTGAATCTGATCCCCAGAACCCATATTAAAACTCTTCTTCATACAGCCCACTTTTATAGTCCTGGAAAACCACTATAAACATTTACATAGTTTTCCGTGTAAACTGCAAATAGGGGGAAACAAACAATAGTCCTATCCAGCTATGATGCCAATTAACTGTAACAATGACCAGCAGGTCAAAATATCCCTAAAAGTTCAATAGTGACACTCATGTCTCGGAGGTAACCAACAGCTGTCTGGTTAGATATAAGACTCACTCAGCGGGAGGAAAAGCGTGCCTCTTACTAAAAACCTTGCCAGTGCCTCTTACTAACAACTACTCGGGGCTAGAGAGGACATGGGTCTTCGGGGAGAATCTGTTACTACGTCTTTGTTAGATTGAAATAATTTCAAACTGCATTCTAAAATTCATCCTTATAACCACAGATGAGTATAGGTCTTGATCCTCCTCAAAGAAATATTTCTTCACAGCAAACAGAGACCAGGTTATGATGCAGATCAAGGGATCACGTGGAGCCCAGTCCCAGACGAATAGATCTACCACACAATTCCAGCATCTAAGGCTCAGAAGAGAGGCATAAGGTACCAAGAACCCAGTTCATGGCACTTGGCCTCCCCCCTGTTCCCATGTAGATGTCACTAATAAACACTAACATTTTTTCCTTATCAGATGGTAACACTTTGCAATCCTTTCTCAAACATTACAGGACCCATTCCAGAACCTCAAAGGTACACAACCTGACAATCACAATAAAGGCATTCAGTGTGGCAATCACAATCAAAGCACACAGTGTGACAATCACAATCAAGGTATACAATGTGACAATCACAATAAAGACATGCAATGTGACAATCACAATAAAGGCACACAGTGTAACAAAGGCACACAGTGTGACAATCACGATAATGGCACACAGTGTGACAATCACAATGTATCATCTTGGTGCTGACAACTAAATGAATTATTCACTCCTTGGTTAGCTGTTTATTGTACCCTCGGGCAAGTTCATTTAGACAAATCCTTCACTGGAGCAGAGAGCAGGGAGTGGCCATTGGCATCAGATATCCAATAGCAACCACAATAGGACACCAAAAGTTAAAACGTTCACCAGGTGTGAACAATAATTTCCTGTCTAGACTTCAGAGAAGAGGGAAAAAAATCTTAATTCTAATCTAAGCAGGAGCTACTGGTGAATCCAACTTACATAGGGGTCTTTCTTTTTAATATCTAGGGTTTTATTTTAAGTTTATAACTTAGTAAGATTCTGTGGCTCTATCTGATCATGGGGATTCCTCCCACTGTCTCCTCTTACATTTGCATCAGACCCCATTGCCTGTGCCCGTATGAACTAGGAAGCTCTGGATGTCTACCATAGACCCCGAAGGAGAAAAAAAAAAGAAGTCTCCAGGCCTTTCATTCCTGTCTGAACTGCTTTGGTTTATGTCATTTGGGATGAGAGATGTCAAGCCACACACAGCTAATTGCAACAGAAAACAGGCTTTAACCAAGGCAACTTAGTGTGAGAGAACCTTGAGACAGAGCAAGTCAGTACATCAGGGAGCATATCTAAAGACAGATGTGACTGTGTGACAGTGGTCCCTGGGTGATAACAAAGGATTCTTACAGAGAAGGAGGACCCTAAGACCAGGGTAGCTGTGAAGCTGCCTTGGCACACTGCCTTGCTTCCCTGTGAATTCTACCTACAGACGTCCATCACTCAACATCATCCGGGTGGACTTCCAGTCTGACAGGCCTGACTAATCTGCCACGTGCTGAGAAATTCAGAGCCATCAAACCTTTCAAAATACTGTATTTGAAAACTAGAACTATAAGGTACAAAACACATGCAGAATCTTAAGCCTTATAGAAGTTGGACATTTGAAAATGCAATAAGATCGTGAGAAAGTTTATAAATATTGAGATGCTCAGGAAAAAAAATGTAAAAGAAAATACTCCAAAGAAAATTATTTGGTGTTTCACTATGTAATGGAATGAACACTACATTAGGACAACATGAACATGTAGCAAGAGTCAATTATATTTACCTTTGAAATTCCCTTTTACCTGTGACCCCCCTTTCCAGCTATCTGGGGACACCTTGCTCACACTCCGGATGCTTGTCTCCCGTATCTTACAATTAGGATGTAATGTCTGTTTTCTAAGATTCTAGTATGAGTACACTGATTGACTCTGCATACAGAAAAAAAATCAATTGTCCTTTATAACTCCATTCATGTTGCTTGTTTGAATAAAATCTCTTCTCTCCAGGTTACCAGGAGCCATTTCTCCCAGCCTTTCCCTCTTCTGCCCATCCCCCTGACCTATCTTCGTGTCACTGATCACTCGCAATCTCTGACTCACTTCTGGGTATAGCATCTCCATTCATTAGACCAATGTCCTTCCATCTTGCTTCCATGGACCCAGGGGGCTTCGGGACAGAGTAAGGATTCTCAAATCAGAACCCCAGCCTCCTTCCCTGAGTTGTGTTGAGATTTTCCTTTCTCCTTGGATTTGGAAATCTCAAGTCATATCCTATCTATCTCAATATTGTGTTTTACAGCCTGGTCTTTGACATTTTATTAACAATCCCCTGGATAGTGCTCCTACTGTATAGAAAATTGAAGAATAAAAACTTTGTCTCTCAATAAATCTCTGCTTTCAAGGTAAATTCCTCCCTGTGGGCCTAGAGAGTGCAGCTTGAAGCAGAAGACATAGTACTGATCATTTTGGCATTGGTGCCCATCCCTGAAGCACTTACTGGATTCCTGTGACAATTATTGGATTGTAGTATGCATGGGACCTGTTGGATTGATGCATGGGTCCCATGTCTGGCTTGCCATGTGGCTAGGGCCTCTCATGAGGACAGAGGCACAGGAATTTGACTGTGTTCACTCCATGCTGGTGCCAGGTGGACACTGAGCTATGTGAAGTCACAGGACTCCACTCTGGGGGTGAGGGAATACAGTCTAAGGTCCCACAGGGAGCCAAAACTCTTGGCTTGGGGGTCTCTGGGCCAAAAGGCAACTGGGAACAGGCTGCTTCTCAGGCCCTTGGGCAGCCCCTAGGCTCCACTGGGGATCCCCCAAGGGCTGAGAGTGCAGTGGGGGTATATAGGCTGGATTTGCCAGCAGCTGAAGGGGGGAGTGGGAGAAGCTCTAGCTTTGTCCCATGGGGAGGAGAGTTCTTGGTTGCAGCAACTCGCTTGGCTAGGTCAAGGCTGGCTTGGCTTGCTTGCTTGCTTGGGTTGGGTTGGGAACCCAGAGAGTTCTTCTGCAGGAGATTAGAGGTGGCTCTATAGATGAAGGCCTACCCCATTGGTCCCCATGGTGGACCCTGAAGAAGAAAAATAGTCCATGGTCTTAAGATGTTTATTGTTGTGGTGGAAAATAGATAAAAAACTATACCCCAGTTCCTTCAGGGTGGACCTGAGGTTAAATACCTTTTGCAAAGAGGAGGGTCTGGGGAGGAATGCTTAATTGACTACGCCCCTCTGGCCTTTAGATATCTCATTAATATGGAGATCTGTCTTGAGGCTCCTCTGCCTGTAGTCAGGCCCTCTACTTGTGAAGGGGCTAGTGGGCATTGTCCTATGTGACTGAAGGACCCCACTCTATGGGGGTCTTCAGCCTTGTGTCAGGAACCTGGAGTCTGGGAGCACAGTGAAATGCATGTTGTCCTTTAGGATCACCTGGGTTCGCCGGTGATTTCTAGCCAGTGCTCAACCGGAAACTATCCTTTCACGGTCCTACAATTAAGAACAGGACTTTCGAGTGTTTGGAAACATGTATATGACAGGCTAGTTTTGAAGTAATGCTTTCAGACAGGCCATCACTATCTGTATCAACTGCAGCTCAATCTTTCCCAAATGGGCTAAGGTTTTAACAAGATAAAGTTTATTTCCTTTCCTTGTATTGGAACAGAAGTTGGTAGTTTAGGATCCGTGGATGACTCTAAGATCCTTTAATGAAAGGATTCTGTCATAAAGTCCAGAGGAAGAGAGCCACAGCAAAGAACTTCTCCTGGCATTCATGTTGGCCCTGGTCACTCCTGCTGACGTGTGCCAATTCGGCTGAGGCCTGACTGTGCCTGTTAGGTCATGCCACCACTGCTGATTCATGTTCACTATCCTGACTCTACTGAACTAGACTGCTAGTGTATCTGTGAAGTGTTTGTGAGTTGATGGAGCAGCTGCTGCTGACCTGTGAACTGAACTGCTGATTTTCTAACAATGCAGATGGGATTTGCTCCAAAGAACCATTTCTAAACAGGTCCACTCCCCTCATATCCTTTCTTTTCCACTACCTCTGGTATGTGGTGAGCTAGAAGGGAGATTAAAGTGTTTAAGAACCACCATTAAATGTAGGCTTTGAAAAACTTAAAGCTACAATGGTGAATGATGTTTTTGATGCCAACTTGGATTCAGCTTGTGGGCGTTTTATTAAAGTACTTTTGTATCAATTCTCATAAGGGAAATTGGCCTGGAAATCTCTTTGTTGAGTGTTTGTGTGGTTTAGGTATCAGGGTGACTGTGGCCATATAGAATGAGTTTGGCAATGTTCCTTCTGTTTATATTTTGTAGAACAATTTGAGGAGTATTGATATTAGCTCTTCATTGAGAGTCTGCTAGAGTTCTGTGCTAAAACCATCTGGCTCTGTGCTTTTTCAGTTGGGAGGATTTTAATGACTGCTTCTATTTCCTTAGGGGTTATAGGTCTGTTTAAATTGGTTACCTCATCTTGATTTAATTTTGGTAAGTGGTATTTGTCTAGAAAATCATTTGAAGCAAGACCTAATGACAGATTGATCAATAGAATCAAATCAAAGACCCAGAAATAAACCCACACACCCATAGGCACTTGATTTTTGACAAAAGAGTCAAAACTATACAATGAGGGGGAAGCATCTTCAACAAATGGTCTAACTGAATGTCTGCACATAGAACAGTGCAAATAGACTCATATTTATCACCCTACACAAAACTCAAGCCCAAGTGGATGAAAGACCTCAACATAAAACCAAATACACTAAATCTGATAAAAGAGAAAATGGGAAATAGACTCGAACACATTGGTACAGGAGACAACTTCTTGAACAGAATACCAATGGCTTAGGTACTAAGATCAACAATCAATAAATGGGACCTCACGAAACTGAAAAACTTCTGTAAGTTCAAGGACATTGTCAATAGGACAATACGTCAGCCTATAGAATGGGAAAAGATGTTCACCAATCCTACATCAAACAAAGAGCTAACATCTAAAATCTATAAAGAATTCAAGAAGTTAAATACCAATAAACCAAATAACTCAGTTAAAAAATGGGGTACAGAGCTAAACAGAATTCTCAACAGAGAGATTGCTAATGGCGAAGAAACACTTTAAGAAATGCTCACTATCCTTAGTCACCAGGGAAATGCAAATCAAAACAACTCTGAGATTCCATCTTACACTTGTCAGAATGGCTAAGATCAAAAACTCAAGTGACAGCTCATGCTAGCAACAGTCCTCCATTGCTAATAGGAATGCAAACTTGTACAACCACTTTGTAAATCAATTTGGTGGTTTCTTGGGAAATTGGGAATAGTCCAATGTCAAGACCCAGCTATACAACTCCTAGGCATTTACCCAAAAGATTCTCCACCATCCCACAAGGACACTTGTTCAACTATGTTCATAGCAGCTCTATTTGTAATAGCTAGAAACTAGAAACAACCCAGATGTCCCTCAACTGAAGATAGGTAATATAGTACATTTACACAATGGATTACTACTCTGCTATTAAAAACAAGAACATCATGACTTTTTCAGGCATATGGATGGAACTAAAAAATATCAAACCAAGTGAGGTAACCTAGACCCAGAAAGACATAAATGGTATGTACTCATTTATAAGTGGATATTAGCCATACAGTACAGGATAACCATGCTACAATCAACAGACGCAAAGAAGTTAACAAGGAGGACCTAAGGGAGGATGTTTGAATCTCACTGAGAAGGGAAAATAAAATAGACATGAGGGTGGATAGAGGAGAGTGGGGACCTGGGTGGAAGAAAATGAGGAGGAGAACAGGAGGGATCTGACCCAGCCCTCGCAGGTCAGTCAACGGGGTCTGCAAGAGAGAGAGATAGTGGTAATGGAGGAGCAAGAGATGTGAAGAATGGAGACAAGACAGGATGTCTGATCAGGTCCCGTTTATTGAAAGAAATCATGGGTATATATAAGCACAAGCAGGGAAGTGCAGCTGGAGACACTTTACCACGTGTGCCTTGCAGCTGTGGACACTAAACAAAAAAAACAACATATGTCTGAGAAAAACAAAATGTTTATCAGAGTGTGTTCAGCTGTTGTGGGCTGTTGAAAAACAAGTCTCTTGTCAGGGTATATGGCCCGAGATGGCTGCAAAGATGATAGCCGGTTTCTACTAGGGATCCAGTGTGGGGAGGACAGAGGGAGAGAGAACTGGAATCAGTTTCAGAGAAAGGAGGCATCTTGGGGATGAGCTAGAAACCTAGGACAATGGAAACTCCCAGTAATCCATGAGGGTGACCCTAGCTAAGACTCCTAATAAGAAAAAATATGGAACTTGGAATGGCTACCTCCTTTAACTAGGCAAGACTTCCAATGCAGGAATGGGTATACCAACTCAGCCACCAAACCTTAGACCCACAATTTGTTTTGTCCTGCCTACAAGATGAGCAGAGATAAAGTTGGAACAGAAATAGAGGGATAGCCAACCAATGACTAGCCCAACTTGAGACCCATGCCATGAAATAGAGACAGAGACAGAGATAGAGACAGAGAGAGACAGAGAGAGATCCCCCCACACACTATCAATGAATGGAACCTCATGAAACTGAAAAGCTTCTGTAAGGCAGAGGACACCGTCAACAGGACAAAACAGCTATACTTGCTATACTTGCAGACAGGAACCTAGCATAGCCATCATCTGAGAGCCTTCACCCAACCACTGATGGAAACAGATGCAGAGATCCACAGCCAAATATCAGACGGAGCTAGAGGAATCTTGGTGAATGGGGGGCAGGGAGGAAGGATTGAAAGAACCAGAGGGGTCAAAGACACCATAAGAAAATCAACAGAATCAACTAACCTGGGCCTATAGGAGACCACAGAGACTGAAACACCCACCAGAGAGCATGCATGGGATGGAACTATACCCTCTGCACATAGGTAACAGACTATGTAGCTTGGTCTTCATGTAGGACCCCTAACAGCAGGAGCAGGAGCTGTCTATGACTGTGCTACCTACCTACCTTTGGATCTCTTTGTAACTGGGCTTCCTTGTCTAACCTCAACAGGAAAAGATTCCCCTAGTCCTACTGCAACTTGATAGGCCAAGGGGGTTTGATATCCATGGGAGACCTCTTCTTTGAGGAGGGGGGCATAGAGGGAGGGGAGGCTAAAGGAAGGGAAGGACTGGGAGGAGAGGAGGGAGGGGAAGCTGTGATCTGGATGTAAAATAAATTAATTAATTAATGTAAAAGAAAAAAGAAAGAGATGAGAAGAAACTGCTTGAGACCAACTATTCAAACACAAGTATATGAAGGGCACCTCATAGTCAAAGCTCCAGAGATCACATGCCACACAACAAGATTGACTCACTCTTTTCAAAACCAAAAGCTGTAACTTAAGTGATTCAAGAATGTATATAAAACCAAGATTATCATAAGAAATCAAGTCTGTAATAACCTTCCAGGAGATCCCTAGTCCAAGATTACCTCATCAGGAAATTTAACCAACTAGTCAAAGCATCAATAATTCCAACCTTATGCAAACTGTTCTGAAAATAATGTCTAGAGAGGCAACACGAATTCTCAGCAGGAACAGCATGTTGCAGGGATACAAAAATAATGGATTCAGGCTCAGGAAATTTATTGGAGAAAATCAGGAGATAAGGTTGAAAACTCAGAGAGAGGAAGCCAAGGAATTCTTTCTGTCTTATAAATAACTAGGACCCAATCCACAAGGTCAGATAAGACCAGTGTTTTCTTATAGTAAGAGATTGTACCACTCAACTGACCTACAAGGACATCTGTTTTTCATTAATATTCACATACACGAGAGACAGAGAGAGAGAGAATAAGCATCAAATTTGCTGATGTCTTAGAAACTAGGAAGTTCCAACCACCATTACAAGTGCCTTTAATTGTAATTAAACACAGAGACTCAATCCCCATCCACCCTTAGATGTGCTGAGTTCAAGCTGCCATGACCGCATTTGAACCAGGAATTATTAATTATGATAATAACAGCTAATGTTCATTGAACACTCTCTGCCAGATACTGTGCTAAGCACTTGGCATGAATTATCCCAGTCAAGCCTCACAGTAACTCTGCATAGTGGATGCTATAATCCACCTGCTTTTTATGCTGAGAAATAAGCCTGGAAGTGATTAGGTGACTTGCTCAATATCACTGAGCTACTAAGTAGCAAAGACAAGGCTTGAATTTCTAACTCCCTGACTGTAGCTCCTATACTCTTGCTTAGTATAGTGTCCTGCCCTTGGCAGACGTAACTAATTGATCATTAAATTCGCTTTCATGAAGCCAAGGGTAGGTCTTCCCATTTCTTTTAGTATAACACTCAGGAAGCCAATGTAAATTGATTGGTGAGTTGGAACTAACTCCCTTTCTTGTGGTGACATACCTAGTGATGCCATCTCAGCACAGTCTTGGATTCTGACTCAGTGCTACAGGCTGTGTAGGTGATGTCTGATGCCGTCCTACCATCACAAATTACATTCAAGCATATTTACCCAGAGTTTGTATGTTGGGAGACTCCCCTAGTTTCCCTTCCCAAGCTGAGCCTCATCAATTTGTTGGTACAGAAAGACTACAGAAGATCCAAGCCCTCCACAAGCTGTCAATATGAATTTAGCCTCTATGGAGAGCGGCTTGAAGGGGAAAGTTGCAGAACTGACTCCAGGAAGAAGCTACGGCTCTGTGCTATGAGCTCCACATAACTAGAGTTCTTTAATTAATGCAAAAGCTGGAAGCATAGCTGAGGAAGGAGCATAGAGTTGATTTGGATTTGAGAAAGATGAATGTGTTCCTGGGTATTTTCAGAGCCCTTCCAGGCAGGTTGTTCCCCTTTGTCACAGCTGCCTTTCCTTTGGCCCCCAAAGTCCACAGCAAGTCACAGTTTGTCAGTGTTTGCAAGTCGTGAATGTGTAAAGGATTGGGCAGGTCAAGAATAGAATTAGTTCCATCTCACCGATCAATTTACATTGACTTCCTGAGTGTTATACTAAAAGAAATTGGAAGGCCTGCCCTTGGCTACATGAACACAAATGAAATGATCAATTAGTGATGTCTGCCAAGGCCAGGGTCGGGATGAGAAGATATGATGGGGCTCATCAGAGATTTGCTTTCTTGAAAGAGCAGATGTTGAAGTGATGTCTCCTGACTTAAGGCTGGACCTTAGAGGGCAGCAGGTACTTGGGGGCAGAAGTGAGGGGAGCACAGTTCTCTGCCTCAGCACCAGGGTAGCAAGCAGGTAGAGAGAAAAGGCAAAGTTCAGATCCTGGGAGGTTTGGAAGGGACAAGTAATGGAAGATGTGCCATCATAGACTAAAATCACAACCCTAAGGTGGGAGGGTCAAGTGCTGGTGCCAAGAGGGAATAGTGGTAGGAGGAAGCAGGGTATCATCCTCGATGCTCAAGATCTATCTAAAGCTAGACATGCTAGCTCACCTATAATCCTAGCACTTATAAGCCTGAGGCAAGGAAGATCATAAGTTCGATGCCAGCCTGAGCTACATAGTGAGGCTCTGTTAAAAGGAGAGGAAAGTAGGTTTCCTTATAGGAGGTGCTAATAAGAGAAAATGTAGCATGATTGACTTTTGTGAAAAGCCCAAATACAGAGACCTAGACAGTATGTACTGGGACTATAGAAAGGCAAAGGGAAACTTGAGAAGCCGGGCACCCACACCTGGCAACTCTAGCTAGGAGAGCTGGCAATGGAATAGACCCTGGGAAACTGTGGGTTCTCAGCACCCATGGTTGATCTCCTTCCTGGGGCTAAGTCCCCTACTCTTACTGTATATGGTCATTTTCTCTGATATGTATCTCATGTCTTCTAAGACAACCTCAGCTCCCAGGCCCATAAAGGAATCTGTTTGTTACCGAATTTCCTGCCCTATGCTGCCTCGTACAGTTGATTTTGCTGAGACTTTCTAAGTATCAGCAATTTTTTTGTTTTTGACAAAAGAAAGAAAATCTTTGCTATGAGACTTAACCAAGGTCACCTCTATCTGTAGTATAGGTCAGTATAGATTCTATACTGAGCTGAAGTCTTTAAGTCAGACAACATATTTTGTGTCTTATTTCATCATGGGAATTGGTCTTTTGCCAGGAGGTAGAAGCTGGCCAAGGAAGGCTCTGTTCTTGGACTGCTTGGATGAGAAACATTCTTCCCCAAGGCCAAAATTCAAGTACTTCTGTGCTTAACTTGCCAATTTCCTCCCTCCATGGTTCAGTTACTTTTCATTCCTAGCCGTGTTTTGAGTTAAACAGACAGAATGTACATCTGAAAACTAACCTGGCCTGCCAAATGATTCTACAAAATAAGACACTTGGATGCTTGCTTACACAAGCACAGACCTGGTGATTTTCTCATCCAAATTGATACCTTATTTAATTATCCTAGACAGAAGAAAACCCACCTTGAGTATATTGAGTTTATAGCTGCCTTTTGCGTCGATGACTATCTTATGAGATCCCGGTCTCGAGAGCCATGCTGGGGCTTAGAATCCTAACCATGACTGTCATTTGTTGAGTCTGCCTCCATTTGTGTACTTCCTAAATCTGGGTTCTGTAATCAATCCTGTGTTAGCTCTTTATTGCTACGACAGAATGGCTGAGGGAAAGAGAAGAGCAAGGATTTCAGTTGGCTCGTGGTTTGAAGGACACAGTCTATCCTGGTCAGAAAGGTATAGCAGTGAACAGCTCTTTTGGCCTTGGGAACCAGAGCCTCAAATGTAATATCTCAATGGTACTGGACCAGGTACTATCTGCCTTTGAAGAGCTATATCTTCCAGTTAGACCCTATGTCCTGAAAAGGTCCACAAATGCTCAAAACAGTGCCACTAACAGGGGACTAAGTCTTCAAATGCATGAGCCAGTGGGGACAAAGTTAACAAATTTTACCAGGAAACGGTAGAAAGGGATTGAAAACCTTTAAGCAATGAGCTGTGGTGTCTTTCTCTACTCCTTACCCCTTTCCTCTCTCCTGCCTCCTTATCTACTTGGTTCCCTTACTCTTATTCTCTGGTTCTCATCTTCTGTCTTGCAATGAACACTCACCCTTGCCTCTTTGAGAAAACTCTTCTCTCTCAACCTCACCATCAACACCAACTGGCCCCGAGGCTGACTCTCCCACTGTGATTGGTCAGGCTCCATGGGTGAGAAATGGATTTTGAGCCAGAATATCCTTGTCAAAAGCAGAAAACGGGACTCATCTAACGTCCTCGGTGAGGGCTCTCGGGCAAGAAAGGCCCTTCTGCACAACTGGACTGCACTGGTGTGCCCAGACTCCATCTTTAGATACAGGCACCGACTGGGTGTTGGCGGGAAGCAGACAGAGTTGTCCACATTGTGCCTCTCACACAGGACCAAACCAAACTTTCTGAAATATGTTCTAAATACGTAGAGGAAGGAAGATAGGTCCTCTAAAGCAGTGGAAAGGGCTCTCAAAGGTAAAATCCCTACAGGCAAGCCCAATGACAGAGCTCAACCCCCGGACCCCATGGGGTAACAGGAGAAAGCCAGAAATTTGTCCTTCTACCTCCAAACACACTGTTGTGTGTGTGTGTGCCTACACACATAAACAAACAAACAAAACCCCACAGGAAGCAACAACAAAGGTCAGTGGAATTTCATAATTTAAACAATAAAGAACATCATAGGGGAAAGACTCAACTGAGAAGAATGTACAGGAAACAGAAGCCAGATCTGTCTGAAAAACAACGCTGAGCTGAGGATGCCTTGGTGAGGGAAAGAAGCAGCGTGACTTGTTCCAGGCCAGCCAGGGAAAGCTGAGACCTGCCTCTATACAAATAAAATAAAATTTAAAAATCCTAGATGAGTATCTACATAGAAAATTGCTCTTTTCTATAAACATATGTTTATTAATATTGACTTATTTAAAATATCTTCTTGTTACTTAATAGTCATTTTTAGATTGTGTTTTTTTTAAATGTAGTATTTCTGTATATTTCAAGTAATGGGTTCGAACAACTGCACCAAGTGTGACCTTTCAAATGGAAGATATATTATAAATTTAGAATTATTTAGCCTTCATTGGCTTTTGTTTATGAATAAATTAAAGTCTTGCCTTTAAAAAAAATAGAGTGAAGAAATGTGGAAAGAGGATGTACAGACTGGCAAAGCTGGGTGGAGCGAACTATGATGTTATGCAGTCATAGCCAGCAGGTGGCGCTAGAGTAGAAGCAGCGGAAAATGGTGTCTGCTGGTATAACAGGTGCCCACCAAGAAGCTCCACCCGTAGTGACTGAGAGGTAAAGGCTTGAGGAGTACTTTTGTCTTCACATCCCTGGACATCATTCTCTGAGTTGTAAACTAAAATGCATGTTCTATACTGTCTCATAATGACTAAACTCCCCAGCAGGCTTCTGGTTAACTTTATAAACAAATGGTTCTGGTGTGGTATTACACAATGCTAGATATCACTAACTGGGAGAAGGAAAAGAGCTGTTTGCTTCCCATTTTATGATTGAGTACAATTTCATAGTGTGACCCCCGTATGTAAGAGTCTCACACTGCGCCTTGCACCCAGCACATCCGCGGCCTCCTTGGCTTCCTTTCTTCACTTTGTTCACCTCACAGTCTCCTAGTCTATTTCTTGGTTGTCCCCTGTCCCTCTGAAGTGAAGCTCTTGGCCTTGGAAAGTCAGCAGCCCCTCTGGCCAGAGACCTTTTTGTCCTTCAGCCTTTGTTGTTCCAGATTTCTCGCTGTGGGGCCTCAGCAGTTGCCAGAGGCCACCCTAGGAGCTGGGATCTCAGTGTACAAACAGAGTATTATGCATTTGCCCCCTCCTAGGGGCAGCGGCATCCTCCTCACCCCCACATGGGCTCCAACTGAGCAGGCGTGCGCGAACACACACACTCCCTTCCTCATAACCTGTTTCTCATCTGCCCAGGAACACTCTCCAATCCCTATTTCCTGCCTGCTCTAATCAGCTTCGCCTCTGGGCCTTGGCGTCCCCTGTGTGCAAGCCAGAGGTTTGCACAGTTGATCAGATTGTAGGGAACAGTATGTTTCTTCCCCTGCCGCAGCTTGTTTTCTTCAAGGGCCAAGGCCAGCCGGCTGAGCTGTCTTCCTTTTGCCCTCCTTCTCTCTCTTGCATGTGGCCCAACTTCAGCTGGTGTCTAGAAAAGTATGCATGCAGAGCTGACTCTCAGGGGGCTTGTGCTTCAAAAGAACCACTGTTGGGAGATGGGGTGCTGCTTATTTGCATTTCCAGAGCGGAACAAGCCGATGTTGAAGAGTAAGGCGGGATGGGGGTGGTACACACCAGAGTGTTCTGGCCAGAACTCTAGGTTTGCTGCTGCTGGGTTTTTCCTCAAGCAGAACAGGTTTTTCTCAGGCCAGCCAGGCTGCCATGAACTTCTGGTTCCTTCAAGCAGTAAACACCACCGCTGGTTTTCAGTCTGCACTCTGGCGCCTCTTCCTCATTTTCTTTCAAACTGCAGTATGAAAAATTGGAAAGCTAGGACTGGAGAGAAGGCTCAGGATTAAGCTCACCCGTTGCTCGTGAAGAGGGCCAAAGTCCGAGATTTCCTTCCCAGCAGCCACGTTGACACAAGTGTTATCTCCAGGGGTCTAGATGGGGTTCATTTTCTCTGCTCGTTAAAGAATTAAAAGACAGGGGCGGCGGGGGGCGGGGGGGAGAATCTTGAGCTGGACAGGTAGCCACAGATAAATCTCAAATACAGCACATAGAATCAGTTGAAGAAAGGCATATATGGACGAGGGGTTTGGGGAGGGGTAGGGGAGCAGAGTGAGGAAACACACACAGAGCAGTCCCACGAAGAAGAAGACCCTTCGCTCGCTTTGCAAGGAGGGATCTCAGGAACCTGAAAACCCAGTCTCTTCTAGAGCACTGGGGTTTTTAAGTCTCTGAAGGTTCTTCCTCCCCTCATTTAGGGTTGGTCAGTTTGAAGAAAGACAGTATGGTTGACTAGCCTACAACTGTTGTGCAAACACAGTCTGATATGGCCTTGAACTCACTGAACCAGTCCATCAACCAAGGGTTTATTAGCAAGAGAAAATGCCCATGAGGCCTTTTTTTTTTTTTTTTTTTTAAGCTGCTAGGTTTTTGTCTCAGATCAGGAGAGTGAGGAAGAACTCTCTGAAGTTCACCATGTTTATTACCTAGTCATGGTCCCTCTCTCTGTCTGTCTGCCTACCAGGGACGCTAGCTAACTCCTAATCCCTAGAAGCCTTCCCTGTAACTACAGCTGTAGCGGATCTGAGGTTTTCTTTCTTCTGACTTCTGTGGACACCAACATGGATATGACATGCATACATATATGCCAGCCAAAACACTCATACACACAGAACAAAATTAAATAAACCAAATAGAACATTTTAACATAACAAGATGGAGCAGCAGTGATAAAGATAGGTCGTGTATGTAAAAATAATTTTTAAAATAGTGTTTATTGAGCCTCCTGGTGTTACCAGGAAATTGAGATTCCTTCCTTTATTTCTTAGTCTCGTCAATAAAACATAACTTTAATAACTTTAATTGAACTCATTACGAAGCTTGAAGACAACTTTGAGACAGTTTGAGGGGAAACAAGGACATAGGTAGACAGTAAATCCTGGCAGCAGTGGAGGAAGGCTATGGAAGAGAGGGAGGGAGCTCTCGAGCTGGCTTGGCACAATCAGCAACAGAGGTCATGAAGTGTTACAAGGCAGCAGGGAGCTATGGCCAAGGGGAATGGCTTCAGAGAACATGAGAGAGCGAGCCAATGTGCCAGAGGAAACATGCTCAGGCCCTAGTCGGTATCAGAAAGAAAAAGATGGCAGAAAAGAGAAGGGGGAAGCTCAACCTTCCTGGATTACGACTCGGAAAAACTGGCTGACTCAGCAGAACTTCAGGGCTGCCCCTCCTTAAGTGACCACAGTGTGGGCATGGTTTTAGGGAAAGCAAAGTAGATTATCTCATTAAGGGATCATTATTCCACCCATCTACTTAGCTGGTCTTTCCGAGGCATGGTCTTTCTGACCGCCTGACTGACAGGTCCAACTGGATTAACCCTGAGGGAAGGAAAATAGAATCTGAAATGCTCTAATCTTTGGAGTATATCAAAGTGTAATGTCTCCACCCAGGGCCAGAGGTGTTCTATCCTTTTGAACAAACTTTAAGGAGTGGGAAAGCTGATGCCTACTAGGGAGATGGGAAGCAGGACCCAAAGCTTCAGTGGCCTTGAAGGTACTGAATCATTCCTCTTCGGGAGTGGAGGTCCTAAAATCACTTAGGAGATGAGTTGAAATTATGGTGTAGATATAAGCCATTTCCACCAGGAAAACCTAAAGCTGTTGACCAGAAGGGATGTGTGCTGGTTTTCAGTCCTACTCTTACAGATAGCTTCTAGGAAGAAGTACTCATTTAGGAGAAGCCATATGAGGACCTGGGAGCTAGGATTCTCTCCTGGCATTCTAGCCCACAGCAACAACATTCCTGTAGCTACCACCCATGGGGCCCTGCCACAGCTGCCTAACTGGTTTCTATCGGCTGTCTTCATCGTCCGTGCCTTCTGCAGCTTTGTTCTTTCCTTTCTTTTTCTTGGCAGCAACAGATAAGAAATTGGCTGCAGGGCAGCCCGTGAAATTTTTCCATCTTATTACATTAGTATTAAAATAAACGTTTTCAATAACAACATTGAAATGTTAATAATTAAAGCTGTGGGTATGTTTATCCCTAGAGGGAGATAGAGTCACTTTGTCTACATCAAATGTTCCAGAAGAATTGAAGCGAGGTGACTTAGGAATATAGACTGTGAGAATGGCCTCCGCAGAATTGTGAGTGCAGCCGGACGGGCTTGCTCCTGGTACCCACCCAGGTCATCTCTCTTTACCTTTTGCTGCTGATGAGGGTGCTTCCTCGTCCTAGATCAGCATCCCTTCCATCTCCCCTGGCAGTAAACCTTCCTGTCAAAAAAGGGCCCTAGACCCATAATTCATATCTTGTGTTAACAAAGGAAAAAAGAAATCACGATGTAATCCTAAGGGGACTTGAAAATGACGTCACAGCAGCCATGTTTAGTGGATGAAAAACTGAGGCCCGTGAGCTAGCTAACGGGGCTCACCTGAGGTTCTGAACAAGCAAGAACTGTTCTTATAGTTCCTGGAAGAGAGCCCTCCTTCTGTATCCTTAGCTGCTGGATCTGCAGGATGTGAGTCCCGTAATAGAATTGTAACCAATGTCTACACCTGGGCAGAGCTCACTGGGTGCTATGGGTTCATCCTGAGAAGACAGGAGTGAGAGACAAAAAGAAGGATAAAAACACCACTTAGACTTTTCTGCTGGCTGTTCTGCAAAAACATTAATGCCTCAGGGCCACAGTGGCTACAAGTGGAAATCCGTTGGCTGAGGAGCAGATACAGGTCTCTGCCATGATATAGCTGCTTGGGTTCCAACACTTATTTTGAGTTTGGACTAATCAGGGGTGTCCATCCTTTCTGTCAGTGTGACATGACATTGTAGTCCATGAATATGATAGGCCACAGTCACAGCTATATTGGGACATGTGCAGCCTGAAGGCAATTGGTTGAACATTCCTGGGAGAGATTTTGCAATTCACCTACCTACCTTGCCCAGATAGCCCACGGCAAGCATTGGCATAGTCTTCATAATACTTTGAGCTAACTTCAGAGAAAATACAGTTTGGGACAGATTCTGAACTTGGGAGCAGAAGAGCTGAGTCTGTATCCCCTTTAACTTTTACTGCTGCTGACCAAGTCAAAGTTGAAAAAAAAAATGAGAGGTTTTCCCCACCCCTCATCTTGAGGGTAGATATTTGCAAGTTAATACCTTAAATACCACATTCAAACACATGTGTTCTAGCGCCCCTATTCTTCTAAGTTGTGTTGTCTAGATTCTAAGAAGCCATGGACCACAGGGCTGCTGATATAATGACAGCTCTGAGGAGAACCAAGGGAGAAACACTTCTGTGTGAAACACACATGTCGGGGATCACACAGGATTTCTGCAAGTCAAGAGTGACACTAGGCTGCTGGGGGAGAAGGAAATGGTGATGTTCTTACCAGCTGGTGTGGGGCTAACCTGATGGTGGAATGCAGAGAACCATGAGTATCAAGCAGCTTGTGGGATGCCGGAACACCCCCAAACTCCTCTCTTTCATACATCCCTGCCCTCTCATTGCCCCTCTGCTGGCCCTTCAATACTCCATTGTCTTGTCTTATAATTTTTCTGCTGCTTTGACCAAACAGCCTTTGTATAGCTTTCTGCTTAGACTTTGCCAGGCAAAGACGAGTTCACTAACCAAGAGTTGTTTCAGCTCTGTGGTACTCAGCAGTCAGTCATACATCTGTATCTTGTTTGACTGTAACTTCAGCACTTTACACACACACACACACACAGAGAGAGAGAGCAAGAGAGAGAGAGAGAGAGAGAGAGAGAGAGAGAGAGGCAGATAGACAATGTCTGTCAGAAGTTAACTTTAAAGGGCTGGCATGAGGCATGACGGTGACATGCAACTAAAAGGAAAGAAAAGGAATAGACATAAACTCTAAAGTTTCATTTGAACTCTGCAATCAATAGTAAGTCTACAAATAGATGGTAACCACAAAGATACCAAAATGAAAGCAAGAAGCCGAGCTGGAGAGATGGCTCAGTGGTTAAGAGCACTGACTGCTCTTCCAGAGGTCCTGAGTTCAATTCCCAGCAACCACATGGTGGCTCACAACCATCTGTAATGGGATCTGATAGCCTTCTCTGAGGTGTCCAAAGACAGCTACAGTGCACTTGTAGATGTAAAGTAAATAAATGAAATTAAAAAAAAAAACTTTTTAAAAAGAAAGAAAATAAGAAACCATAAGAAAGCTAACTTTAACATTTTGCATGTAAAATGAATCTAATAAAACTAGGGCAAGACGCTCCACGTTTTGTTTTAATTTATAACGTGTATGGGTGTTTTCTTTACATGTATGTCTGTGCACCTCATGTCGGGGCAGAAGAGGGTGTTGGATCCCCTGGGACTGGAGTTACAGACATGTGAGCTACCATGTGGTTCCTGGAAATTGAACGTGGGTCCTCTGGAAGAGCAGACAGTGCTCTTAACCACCGAGCCATCTGGTCCCTGAAAATGAGTTGTTTAATGAGAAAAAGAAAACTTCATACTCTTTCCATGAAGACAGGAAAATTTGACTCTGTGTTCAAAATGGGCAGGAGGAGCAATGCCTAATAAGGGCGGGTGAGCGCAGGAGCCAATCAATGCCTCTCTATTTGAGAGCGAGCTCTTTTCCTTAGTAGCGTTTGGCTATAGGCTGGGCTTTCAGCTTGTGCGTGCCCTGGGTCCTTGTTTGTGAAATACAGCTAGGAGTGGCACGGCTCTCAGCATTGTTTTGATGGCTAAATGAGTCAAATGGGAACACTTAGGTCAGTGCCTGGCACTTGGCTCTCTGAGTATTTGCTACAATAGTAATTAGTAGTTCAGAGCATTAGAGTTAAGGGCACTTGTGGGTTTAAAATGTCAACTTACTACAGTACAGTCAGAACAATAAAACAAAAAATAAAAACCCATTTCTCCCCTGTAGTATGTTGGTTACTAAAATATTAACCCCTTGTTCAAATGATGAGCGTGGCCCTTGCTAACAGACTGCCCTTTTCGTACATACTCTCCAGAACTCGGTCCTGGAATGTGCTGAGATACCCGTGATGCCTCCAAAGAAACACAGGCTCATCATCTCGCCGTTGCAGCTGGCTGACAAAACCAGAGGTGCTGTGTTTCCATTTTCTAAGGACCCGAATGCTGAAGGTGATTTGGAGTTGGTTACCCTAATGAATTTGTAGTGATGTATTAGTGGTAATGAACAACTTTTCTTTTCTTTTCTTTTCTTTTCTTTTCTTTTCTTTTCTTTTCTTTTCTTTTCTTTTCTTTTCTTTTCTTTTCTTGTTTTTTGGTATTTGGGTTTGGTTAAATGCTTGAGTAGTTAAAGGGCATGTTTTTCTAGGTCCCTGGGGTAAATACCAGCTACCCCCTGCTCAGCATGAATAATTTGCTATATGACAATAACATATCTAATTCTGATAATAACACAGTAACCTACGTACTCTGTCTTCATCACGCTGAGGAGAACAACTGAGACTCCAAGGTCATGTGACTTAGGATTACACTACTAATTATAGGCTGGAGACTGAAGCTCAGACGTGTTCATCAATGCCTGGACCCTGCTTCCCAAGCGTCTTTGTGGGAATTATTGAGACCCTGCTTTAGCTCTTGCCAAGACCCGTGGGTTCAGAGCAGGGGATCAGGGTGGAATATTCTGCTCTCTGAAATTTCTATTGGCTCAACCCTAGCTGGAAACTCAAAAGCTAAGCCAAGGAGTTTTGGACATGGGGGTTATAACAGTATGGGGGATAGGGAGGTAGCCAACGGTCCAGCAGCTGGAATGAAGCCACAGCACACCCTCCACTGTGCCACTAGTCCTCAGGCCTGGAACAGCTCCCTGTCCAACTCCCTTCCTTCCTTCCTTCTGCCCCTCTTCTAATGAATGCTATCACCTCTCGGATGCAGGTGTGGCCTCTCCTGCATCCCTTCTTATATCAAAACACTCCTCTCCTCCTAGGCCTAAACACTATATAAACAAAACAAACAAACAAACAACAATAAAACCCTGAATTAACACATAATAGGTCACCCAGGCAAGCATGAATAAATGTTGGAAGCTTTTTTTTTTTTTTACTACAAATTCTTTCTGCAAAGATTGTGTCTGATGTGCCCTTTTCTCACCAGCACTTAAAAGAATCAGTTTTTAAATGTTTGGTATGAAAGATCAGGAGGAGAAACATTAACAAATGGGTGAGGGGATTATTTATAGTAACAGTGTTTTGAAGCATTTAAAAATAAGTTATATCAAACCCAAAATGTTTTTTGCTGAACACCTATGACATCTCAGACCTGGGGAAATCTTTATATTTGATCTCATTCCTTTTCACTTCTACTTCCTTCTAGAAATTCTTTGGTTGGCAGGGGGTGTTCTAGAGATGTAAAGTTGGCTGTAGGGAGCCTTGGGGGAGATGCTGCCAAGAAATAAGACTGAGCAAAGGTGTGCATGTCTGCCAGGTGGCTGGGGTGGGCACTGAGGTCTAGGTCACGGTGCTGTGGATTCAGTGAGGGGCCCCAGAAGCCAGAGATTGTGTTTAATATTGGGATTACTTTTATTGTTGTTAGGGTGTAAGTCTCCACAGCTTTTGAAAGTTTTTTCTTAGCCGGGCGGTGGTGGCGCACGCCTTTAATCCCAGCACTTGGGAGGCAGAGGCAGGTGGATTTCTGAGTTTGAGAGTTCGAGGCTAACCTGGTCTACAGAGTGAGTTCCAGGACAGCCAGGGCTACACAGAGAAACCCTGTCTCGAAAAACCAAACCAAAAAAAAAAAAAAAAAAAAAAGTTTTTTCTTTTTTCAAAAAAAATTTTAAAGGGAACCTTAGCGAGGAAGCATCTGTGGGCCTGGATTTTGGAGACAATGGTGGAAAAAAAAAAAAAAGAGGTCTAGATGGATCTGTGAGGAGCACCCGGGATGACAGGGAGAAGCCGGTCTCTGTGATGGCTCTATGAGAAACATCACTCGTTTAATTCATTTCTCAAAAAGGAATTCACAGAAGCCCTGGGCCAACCCTAAAGAGCCCCAACCTCACACTGCCATGGAAGGTCTCATTGTTCAGATGCACTGAGTGTCCTCAGAGGACCTCTGAACCATGACACAAAGGCATTCTGTGAGCCAGAAGGGCTCTTCCTCCACCTCTACTGAGTCACCGCACATAATGGGTAGTCTAGATCTTCAAGTGGACAGGATATAGATGGAAATTAGTAGCACACACAGCCAGGTGTGCCTGAGAGGGTATTTTCAAAAGAGGATTAAATATAGGAGGAAAACCTCCCCTGAATGTGGGCAGCACCATCCAGGACGCTCGGACTTAGATGAGTAAGAAGGAAGGGGAACAGCTCACAAACACAGGCATTCCCTCTCTGCTTCCTGGCCTCCATGTGAGCTGCTCTGCCATGTGCTCTCCACCATGATGAATTAAAATAATAGAGAATTTGAGCCAAAATAAAGACTTTTTTCATAGGTTGTGGCCACTATTTTAATACATCTATGTGGCCAAAAGCATCTGCAAAGGTCTGTGGGAGAGATTTAGAACGCCTCAGAAGAGCAGGCTGGGAACACCCTGCAATACTCTAAGCAAAGCTTAATGAAAGAATCTGCTGAGAGCTCAGAACACCAGAACGCAGCTAACAGTGTGGACAGTGAATATCAGTGACATTTCTGATGGGAATGAAGTCTCCCTTGGGAATTTGACAAGTGAGCATTTGTGTTACATTGAAACAAAGAACTTTCCTATTATATATTCATATAATATATTATATATTATATAATGTCTTTGCCACGAGACTACAGCTGGGCTGCATTTGAAGATAATGTAGTAATGGAGCTGGCAAAGGAAACTTCAAGGACACACAGTATTTAGCAGTGGCCTTGGCAAGGTTGGCCACTTTTAACCAATCTTATACTGGAAACAGAGAGAAAAGCAGAGCAGAAATGTTTGAAAGCTTGCAGCTTTCCAAGAATAACAGCTTGTATAAGGTTAAGGACATGAAAATGTGGTTAACGTTATTTAAAAGAACCTGCAAGCAGACACAGGCATACTAGAAACATTACGCAGACTGAGCAGGTTTTATTTACAAACTTAGTATTTAGGAGTATGTGCATATGTAACAACAAAGAAACATGAGGTCATGAATTTGAAAGAGAGCACAGAGGGGTATATAGGAGTGTTTAGAGGGAGAAAGAGAAAATTATGTAATTACATTATAATCTCAAAAAATTAATTAAAATTAAAACAAACATTTTAATATAGAACTTGGGTGAGGGGAGACCCAAACATTTTGCATTGAGGAAATGCAGCCCATTCATCACAGAGTCAAGGGTATACACCTTAAAAAACTTATCTGAGGCCTTTAATTCCAGCACTTAGGAGGTAGAGGAAGATCACTCTCTATGAGTTTGAAGCCAGCTTCTATATAGTGAATTGCAGAACAGCCAAGACAGCCATAGAGAAACCCTGTCTCAAAAAGCCAAAACAAATAAATGAATAGCTTTTTTGAAATCTTTTGCTTCAAGAAGAGAGTTCCAGGACTCCTTGGTTAAGGTCACCTACAGAAGCAGTTTCCTGCATTCAGCCATTCTGTCACCAAGAAGTCACTGCAACTATGATCTGGGCAGGAACGGGGCAGGAGTGGCGCACAGCTACATCTTGAGCTAGCAGCAAATCTTGATATCATCTCATGATGCTGGTTTCCCAGGCATGAAAAATATAGGAGTCAAAGAGTTAATGAAGGCTTCCATCAGGATGTCAAAGAAAAAACTGGAAAGTCAAGTCATGTGCAGTAGGAGTACAAATCCTTGCAGGCAGTTGCTGAGTGGCTATTTGGTATTTATAAGCCAAAGATAGGGGCAGAAATCCCAGGATGCCAGAGATTCCTGGAATGTGGAATATCTTCAAGGAAGGCTACAAGCAATGGGTGGAGCCAGCCCAAGAGAAGGCCCTGTAGTTGTAAAGAACAAAGCCATAGGGTGTGGCTGTCAATGTGAGTTCAGTGTTTATCCTGCTGGGTATCTACTTTACTCTGGACCCATCCTTCCATTGTGTGCCCCAATTTTTCCCTTTTGTGATGGGGATATCCACTCATCCACCCACTGTAGGCTGGAAGCATAGAACTTGTTTTTATTTCACAAGAACTCAATGGCAGAGGTCTCCTTGATTTTCCAAGGAGACTTTATATTTGGACTTTTGAACAATGTTGAAACTGTTAAAAACTATGGAGACTCTCATAAAAGAGTACATTGGAACAAAGCATAAATGTGTGTGTGTGTGTGTGTGTGTGTGTGTGTGTGTGTGTGTAAAAACGTTTAACAATGGCTAGAGAGATGACTAAGCAGTTAGAAGCACAAACTGTTCTTGTCTTGCAGAAGACCCAAGTTCAGTTCCCAGCACCCACAAGGGACAGCTCACGGCTGCCTGTGATTCTAGCTCTGGGAGGATCCAGCACTCACCTCTAGATGTCAAGGACACCTAAACTCACATAAACATACCCACATACATACACAGCATTAAAAATAATTTCAAAGTCTTTTTAAAATGTTATAATAAAGCCTATGTCTCTGCATATTAACTTTAGATTTTTACTTAGAAAAAAAATAGCCATGACCCTTTGGGAGCTTAGGGGTAGAATGTTCCAGTTTAAGCAGATGTGTTTGGATATCAAATGAAGAAGGGTAGATTTGGGGTCTTCTTGGGGGTCAACCTAACATGACTGAGAAGTTCCTGGGGGACTTAGGACAGCGCACCTCTGAGTGTGTCTGTTGAGGTGTTTCCTGGAAAGGATTAACTAAGAAAGGAAGACTCTCCTCAACTGTGGCTGGGGCATCAGTGAAACAAAAGAAGATAAGGATAAAAGCCCAAGGATAAAAGAAAGAGGGTAGGCACTCTTTCTCTCAGCTTCCTGCCCTCTGTGACAGGGGCTACTCTGTGCAAGCACCCTGTCTTCCTCCATGATGGAGCCAAAGTCCTTCTCCCTTAAGTTTGTCCATCTTGTGTTTTGTTGTGAACCAGGAAAGTAACAACCACACCCCAGTTAACCTGTTCAGTCTTTGCTCACCTCACTTCCTCAGACCCATAGGAATGCTCCTCACATCCCAGCCTTGTTTAAATAATTGGCTACAGGATTTAGCCTGTCCAAACAGTATTCCTGTGGATTGCAGTTTGGACCATCTCTTACTGAGAACAACTCAGTAAGAGCATAACTCCATATAGTTTTCTTGTCTACCGACAGTGATGAATTTTGATGGCTTCTTCAATAAGCTTCAGTTTATGCCTTTCTCTTAAACCAGCTGCATCTCTCTCTTACTTTGGTCTCATTCACATGCACACAAACACACACCTGCACCTGTATGTGTATTCAAATGATAAATCACAACAGAACTCTGCACTGATCTCCTTGCAACAGTGTGTCATCCATCCTCATAATTGTGTTACTCTGCTTAAGTCTACCGTGAAAACTATCTTCTTGTATCCAGCAAGAAGTTGCACCGGATACTCTTTCATGTTACATATTTTAGAGACATGTCATTATTTGTTACATGGACCTTGCTACTGTCAAACCCTTGGAAATGGCAAAAGAAAATAAGTATTTAGTTTACCTCCTCTAATATCTAAAGTTTTATCTTAGTTAAGGTTTTACTGCTGTGATCAGACACCATGACCAAAAGCCAGTCTTATAAACGACAACATTTAATTGGGGCTGGCTTACAGGTTTAGAGATTTTGTCCACTATCGCCAAAGCAGGAACATGGCAGTATCCAGGCAGGCATGGTGCAGGAGGAGCTGAGAGTTCTACAGCTTCATCTGAAGGCTGCTAGCAGAATACTGACTTGCAGGCAGCTAGGATGAGGGTCTTAAAGCCCACATCCAGTGACACACCTACTCCAACAAGGCCATACCTACTCCAACAGGGCCACACCTTCTAATAGTGCCACTCCCTGGACCAAGCATATTCAAACCATCACAGTTTGCTCTCCAGTTGACCTGGATTTTCAACCCATAACTACAGAGCAGGACTACAAGTCATTGCAAACCACAGTGTTTGTGATGTGTGTTGACTAAACGTTCATCCCAGGAGCAAACACTGGGACTGTTCTAACATTATTTCAGGCAATTTGGATGCCTACATGCATCTGGCGTACAGAATATTGAAAGGCACAATCACAAGAAGTTGCAAGGCCTGGAAACTGCCTTCCATGTCCAAAATTACCCCTTTTAGAAAGACCTGAGGAGACAAGAACAGGAAATCTAGGAATTACTGCTGTGCCGCACTGTAGGGCTGCATAGGGATGTGTGTACATTCCTCAAGGCCACAGAGACTGAAAAGCAAGGGCTTTGGCTCATTTTAGTCTCTGCTGTTTTCCTACCACACTGAAGATATCTTCTCTATGTCATATAGCTCAGAATTCCAGGGCTAGCCCAAGAACAACAGAAAGCATAGGCAAATGTACAGAAGAGCCACCCACAGGATGTCTGCTGGGATGGAGTGAGTACTGTGAGGATGAGCCTTGTATCTGTATCTTAATGGTCTATTGCAGTGAAGAGACACTGTGACCACGGCAACTCATAAAGCTGAAGTATTTAATTGGGGCCTTGCTTACCATTTCTGAGGGTTAGCCTATTATCATCATGGTGAGAACATGGCGGCATGCATGGCACTGGAGCAGTAGCTGAGAGCTACAGCCTGATTCCCACCCCTAGTGACACACTTCTTCCAGTAAGGCCATGCCCCTTAAATCTTTATAGTCTTTTTAAATGGTTCTACTTCCTGGAACCAATCTACTCCCATATATTCAAATATATGAGCGTATGGCAGCCATTCTTATTCAAAACACCACAAGTAGTAAGGGAGGAAGACTATGAGGAAGACCTCAACAACCAAGCCTGGCAGAGAAGAACGGTGCTTACTATCTGGGAGACAGAAGGCTAACACCAGCCATGGGTACCCCCTGCTTGTTACTGAATCCTCTCACCCTAATCTAAATGTTCAGATGGAAACTCTGCTGCACAAGAACACCAGGATTCTTACCCTGGTTTAAGGTTTATGAGGAGAAATTTTAGCTTTCATATCCATGCTTTGGAAACCCCAGGCAAAGCTTAATGCATTGCTTCTTTTCACTGTTCCTAAAGGACAGAGGATCAGATACAGGCAGAAGCAGCTCATCTCTAATAGCCATATTTTAAAAGCTGAACAGAAATGGATAAAGCAATATAGTTTAATCTAATTCATATGAAAAATGTTTTCAACATGTAATCAATACAAAATTATTCGTGAAACCCCCCACCTCTCTTTGGTAGTAAGACCACCAGAGGCGACCAGGAGTCTACATTTTTGCTTTTGTACCTTTAGCATATCTCAGTGTAAACTGGCCACATTTCAGGTTCCTCCTAGTCACCTGTGACTGGCAGCTACTGAAGTGGACCGTGATATGGTTGGGCAGAAATATGCAAATTATGATGCATCAGCAAATCTTGTCTGCTGCTCATTTTTCTAGGAACCCCCAGTTAAGGATAGTTTTAAAAAGTTTAGATTACTAAAAATATTGAAACAATGATATTTTATGTTAAGTAAAACTGTATGAACTTTAATTCTCAGGCCCACAAAATTTCATCAGATAGACATTCAGTTATCACCTATGCTCCTGTGGTTGATTCTGCACACCAGTACCGTATAACAAAGATATCACACACACACACACACACACACACACACACACACTCCACAAAGTTTAAAACATATAATATCTGGTTAAGTGCAGCAAAAGTTTATAGACATCTGCTCCTGGAGTCCACAGAGAAAGAGGAGAGGTGACTCAGGAAGACTTCCCTGTCACCCAGTTCCATGTATTTCAGCAAGGCTTAGCTAATGCTGGCTTGGATAACATTGATTGAAAGACAAGGAGAGCCAGGCAGTGGTGCTTTTAATCCCAGCACTTGGGAGGCAGAGGCAGGCGGATTTCTGAGTTCGAGGCAAGCCTGGTCTACAGAGTGAGTTCCAGGACAGCCAGGGCTATACAGAGAAACCCTGTCTTGAAAAACCAAAAAAAAAAAAAACCAAAAAAAAGAAAGAAAGAAAGAAAGAAAGAAAGAAAGAAAGAAAGAAAGAAAGAAAGAAAAGAAAGAAAAAGAAAGACAAGGAGAAATGGGTTCTTAACCTGTAGTCCCAGCCTCTTTAGGGGTCACATATCAGATACTTGTATATCAGATATTTGTATTATGATTCATAACAGTAGCACAGTTACAGTTATGAAGTAGCAAGGAAATAATTTTATGGTTGGGGGCTCACCACAACATGAGGAATTGTTTTAAAAGATCACAGCATTAGGAAGGTTGAGGACCTCTGGTAGAGGTTTGGAAGAAGGGGTGAATAGCAACACAGAATACCAATGGAGATGACACAGAAGAGGGGAGGTAGGCAGCACTAATACAGGGGCTTGGGGTGACCCAGAACATCCCTGCTTGTCAAGATAGCAGCAAGGCAGAATGGAAATGGGACCCAGCCCTTCCTCCAAAGATGCTCTTGGCCAGCTTAAAAAATCTAACCCACAACCCATCCAAAGTTCAGATTTGATCTTTAACTAAGTGAGTGAGTGCTCTTTGTCAGTCTTATCTAACTTTGTTCGTGTCTGGTGATGAGTTTCCCAGCCTGAAGACCTCCCTTTGTGTACCATCCTTCCGGGCTATCTTCTGTACTGAGTGTTGCTGGTCAGTTGGTTTCCTGCTGTCCTCTCTGGGTGTGTGGATGACTGAAGAGAAGCCTAACTCAGGCTTGAGTTCAGAAAATCTTTCCAGGATTCTAATCACCTAGGATTTCATTTCATCAAAGGCGTGTTCTCATCTGTCAGCCCATTGTCCTGGCCCTACCCTTCCAGTTCCTGTAAGTTACCGTTGGGCAAAATAAAGATAACATTTATTAATTTCTCTCTTTCGAATAATTTGGAAAATGTGACCAAGTCTTTGAGTGGAGCGAGGGCTCTTCCCCTAATCTCTTCAATTGATCCCTTGGTAAGTTGTAAATTTCTGGTGATATTTCCTTTAATGCATTAGCAATTTTGTCGAATTTGTTCCACAGAGCATTCTATTCTGGAGCCAGTCATGACTGCTTTCAATCATTAACCTTTCACCCAATTTTTTTTAAAAAGATGCCTTTATTTTTATTTTATGAGTGAGTATTCTGTCTTTGTGTATGTCAATGCACCACATATATTCCTATCTGGTGTGCAGTGCCCATGGAGGCTGGAAAAGGGTTTCAGATACCCTAGAAATGGAGTTACAATGATATGAGCCATCCTGTAGGTGCTAGGAATTGAACCCTGGTCCTCTGGAAGAGCAACCAGGACTCTTCCCCACTGAGCTGTTTCTTTAGCCCTCAGTTTTGTTTTGTTTTGTTTTGTTTTGTTTTGTTTTGTTTTCACAATAACACCCCACCTTATCATGGCACACTTACAGAAGCAAAGCCAGGAATTCTATTAACCAATTGATGTCTTACTCAGATTCCAGTGCCTTTCCCCAGGACATAGTCTAGGGAACTATACTGCAATGAGAACAACTATTTTAAATTAACACAATTATCAATTATACTATTAATCAAGCAATAAGTCCATTGTCAAAATCTAAGTGAGAAAAAAAAAAAAGAAGAAGCCGGGCAGTGGTGGTGCACACCTTTAATCCCAGCACTTGGGAGGCAGAGACAGGTGGATTTCTGAGTTCAAGGCCAGCCTGGTCTACAGAGTGAGTTCCAGGACAGCCAGGGCTACACAGAGAAACCCTGTCTCAAAAAACCAAAAAAAAAAAAAATCTAAGTGTGCCTTCTCCAAAATACTGAGAGCTCTTGAATTTATTTTATTATTTTTAAATTCCATTTAAAAATTATTTTATTTTATTATAAAATTCACAAGTTGTGATGGTTTGTATATGCTCGGCCCAGAGAGTGGCACTACTAGAAGGTGTGGCCCTGTTGGAGTAGGTGTGTCACTGTGGGTGTGGCTTTAAGACCCTCATCCTAGCTGCCTGGAAGTCAGTATTCTGCTAGCAGCCTTCAGATGAAGCTGTAGAACTCTCAGCTCCTCCTGCACCATGCCTGCCTGGATGCTGCCATGTTCCTGCCTTGATAATAATGGACTGAACCCTTTGACCCTGTAAGCCAGCCCCAATTAAATGTTGTCTTTATAATAGTTGTCTTAGTCATGGTGTCTGTTCACAGCAGTAAAACCCTAAGTCACAAGTTTTGTAAAACTATCTTAGTCTAGAGTTTAATGTTATTAATGCATTCACAATGTTGTGCTATGATCATTTCCACAGTCCTCTCATCTTATAAATCAGACAAAATGATAATTCCCATTTCCCTAGCCTATCCTTGGCAACTGTCGTCTAACTTTCATTGCCTATGACTGTTTAAACTGCACGTATAAATGGAGACCTATGCTATTTATTTTTTGTCACTCGCTCATTTTATTGGCATAATATTTTATGCTGTTGTTTGTTTGTTTGTTTTAATTGTATTGCATATGTTTATTATGTGTATATCACAGTGTGCATGTGGAGGTCAGAGGCCAACTTTTGGGAGTTGGTTCTCTCCTTCCACAGTGGGGGTTTCAGGGATAGAACTCAGCTGGTTAGGCTTGGTGCGTGGCAAGTACCTTTACCCACTGAGCCATCTCACTGACCCCTGTTTGTTTGAACATAGCTTATGTTCCCAAGGCTGGTGTTGAATTTCTGGTTGCTCTATTTCACCTTCTAGAGTGCTGGGATTATATGTGTGTACCCATGCCAATTCTTCTTGTTTAGTCACATATATGAATTACACTATAAATTTCCCTCTTGATGCTGCTTTTACTATATTCCATAAGCTTTGTGTATTATAATTTTATCCCCATTACTATCTAAATATTTCCTAATTTATGTTTCAAACTCTTCTTTGATCTATTGGTTGTGTAGGATTCTGTTACCTAATTTCAACACATTTGTGAATTTTCTAATTTTATTTCTCTTAGTGACTGTTTTAAAGTCTCTGTTGCTGTGATAAATCACTATAACCAGAAGCAATTTTGGAAGGAAAGGGTTTATTTGGCTTACTTATCCTGGGTCACAGTCTACTTCAGGAAGTCAGGGCAGGAACTGAAGTAGAAGCCATGAAGAAATGTTGTTTTACTAGCTTTAGTTTAGTAAAAGTTTAGTCTTTTTAGAATATCCAGAGTCTCTTTCAACATTCAAGGTCTCTCTAAAACCCCAAAATCTATTAACTGTCATCTCCCACACGTAGGAAATATACTATATTTTCTGATACCAAGAAAATATTTTCTCCCTGTGGCTTACTCAGCCAGCTTTCTTGTGCTATCCAGGATCACCTACCTAGGGATGGCATTGCCCCCAGTGAGCTTGGCCTACCCACATTAAACATTAATCAGGAAAATGTACTACAGAGTTGCCTACAGACAAATCTTACCTAGGCATTTGATCAATTGATAGTCCCTCTTACTTTAGCTTGGGTCAAACAGACATAAGACTAACTAACACAGTTGACCCTGTGTCAACCTGACACACAAACACATAACTATTCCACCATAAACTTTCCTTTCTTGTCTATCCCCAAGATCTCATATAAATATCACTATCACTATATAAAACATTCCAATGTTTAAGATTCCCACAGCCATTAAAAATTCAAACACTTGAAAAGTTTAGTCTCTTGAGACTATCCAGAGTCTCTTTCAACATTCAATGTCTCTCTAAAATTCCAAACTCTATTAACTGTCATCTCCCATATGTAGGCAATATGCTATATTTTCTGATACTGAGAAGGAAGAACAAGGGCATAGTTAAAATCAAAGCAAAGCAAAACCAAAGCCCAGCAGTGTGAAAGTGCATTCTCAGATGTCTGGCACTCACGGTCTTCTGGGTTCCAAAGGATCCAGGTCATTTTACTTCTCTGTCTCTGCTATTCATGACACACACAGTTTAAACTGTCTCAAAGGGTCACTGGCTCCACCTCATGGCTCCATCTCACGCCTGCTACCCTCCTTGGTGGTCATCCCATGGTACTGGCATCTTCAAAATTCTGAGGTCTCTGCTGCAAATGGGCTGCACCTTCACCAGTAGCCTCTCCTGGGCACTCTTCAGGGACTCAACCATGCCACATGACACCAAGTCTTATTTTCTCTCCACAATCCCTTCTACCCTGGGGCCTCTAATGCGACTGAGGCTGCACCTTCACCAATAGCCTTTCTTGGCCACTTCATGGTGCCAGTTCTCAGCTGTTTTACATGATCCCTTCATGTTTTCAAAACACGTACCACCTGGAAGACTTGGACACATTAATAAGTTCAGCTCCAAGCTCAAGGCAAAGGCTTGGCTCTCTAGAGCCACAACGTCTATATACTGACCCCCCAAAAAACACCAGAAAAATTTCCCCCTAATGGTGCTATCTTTTAATCAGAGCTGCTTCTCAGCCCCAGCTGACTATATCCATTGTTGTTGCAAAGCAAAGGTTTCACTTCAGTGGTTTCAGTCTCTTGTTCATCACAACTAGTTCTTTAGCCCTTCCTGACCAGAACCATATATTCTTAACACAAAATGTCACTGAAAAGCCCCTGTTAGAATCTTTACTTCCCTCTGAAACGTCATAAGCCAGGCCAGTTCATTCAGGCCTCCGTGAGCCAAAGTAAAAAGTGTAACAAGCAGGAAAAAAAAATCCTATGTGAAGATAGAGGGGTGTAAGGTCACTTGGTAGTTGAGGGAACTGGTGTGTAAAATGATAACCTGTAGTGTGGCCACACATAGTCCATACCCAGTGTGGTACAGCCATCTGGAGGCCTTGGCCATTCCCAACCTAATCTAATAAACCTTGCCTATTTAGGCCAACCCTGTCTAATGTGGCCCTGGATCATTCAGACATGGTCATGTCAACCATTCTAGTCAGCTCCTGCAGCAAAATAGAAGAGGATGTATTACAGACAGCAGCTCACCCAGGGTACCGAGCTAAGTGAAAACAAATTCTTCAGTTCTTACAGTATAAATAGAAATTCAAGACTTGAGAACAGCGAGGACCGCTGGCCAGCAGGAGACAGGCAGACGGCCAATAGCTCATGTTTGGATGACAGGGAAAGAAAGGATGAAATGCAAGTGGAAAACAAGAACTCTCTCTTCAAACAGCTGGGAAACACCCTCTGCTTCCCTTCGTTTCCCAGCTGGGCAGGGCAGCAGCAATGGGACAAGAGGTCAGGAGGAAGCATTCAATCCTGCACGCCCTGCCTGCTACCAGGAGACCTGTTGGGGTGCATGCCACCAGGCCGGATGCCGGAAACGGGAGACACAGAGGATATGGTGCCCAGTCCCTGTCTATGCCAGGGCCTGCCCTGAAGAATGGACGTCAGCAAACAGAAAGCCATTCAGCCCCTGCAGCAGCACAGTTCCCATGGCAACCAGCCCTTTCCCTTGCCACTCCACATCCTCTTCTTTTTCTTCTAACAAACTTTCCATTTGGATCCAGGCTACACTTGGATGAAATGTAGGTTGGGTAATAGGTGTTGGGAGGGGGTGAAGATGGAAGAGGGTATTGAAGAATGTGAAGAAGGAACCTGGTTTTCATAGAGTATGAGTAGCGAGAGTCAGTGGGCTGTCAGGAAAATCTATAATTAGACTGCAGGGTTTGGGTTTTGATTTTTGAGTCTATCTTTCTTTCTATTTTCTGCCATTTGTCCAAGATTCTCAGAGCCTGAGATAAATACTACGGGTCACTTCTCCTTCCTGTTCCTTCTCTGGTCATCATTCTTTATGTCTGGGAGACATGCTACTCTGTCCCATACTGTTCCTGTTATGCCAGAAAGCGTTCATGAACCCCAAAAGACCACCAAGGAGCCATTTCCGATGTTATCACAGTAGGGTCTCTTTATTACAAATGCGAGTTTGGGCTTACTCACCCCGGCCCACAGTGCGGCCTAGTGAAACAGCCTGAACTCTCATCGGGACAAGGTTTTATAGAAAATGGAAGTAAGTGAGGGGGTGTCCAGTCTGGCAAGCATCTAATTGAATGACTATTGTAAGCTCACAGGTGGGTGCTCTGAAGCAAGACCATATACAATCACAAACGGTCTGAAAGTACACCTGAAACAATCAGACTAATCTTTGATTAACTGTCGCTAGGAAGTAGCTAGGGAGTAACTCTGGCCAAAGACAAGCTGTGAGGTCCTTCCTGGTACTTGGGTGCAGCTTGGGTTCAGCTATGGGCCAAATTCTCAGGCTGTTTTTTGTTTTGTTTTGTTTTGTTTTGTTTTGTTTTGTTTTGTTTTGTTTTAAGATGGAGGCTGGTCCCAAAATGGAGTAGGTTTGGCCTCTCATTCCCAAGCCACTCAATGGCTCTTCTCTCAAATCTGAGCTGGCTTGAGTCCCTCTGCCCTTTCAGAAAGGGCACAGTGTTCTGGGGATGTGATCTGATTCCTGGTCCCACTTCCAAGATTCATTGTTCTTAAACCTTGAGTGGAGTTACAAAATCTTCATATTTCACAAGCATGCTAGTTCTCGAAGGTTCAGACAGATGCTCTATCTGTTAATTCCCCAGAGAACAAAATACCCAAGAAAACAACTTAAAAGAGAAAGATTTGCTTAAGGTCACAGTTTCAGTTTTTGATCCTTGGCAAAGAGAGTGGGATGGGCAGAATGCTCATGTCCCAAAGGTGACTGTGATAGTTAATTGTCAACCTGACAGAGCCTAGAATCATCTGGGAGAAAGGCATCTCTACATGCCTGTGGAAGATTATCTTGACTGCATTCATTGACATGGGAGAACATGCCCACTGTGGGTGGCACCATTCCCTGGCTGAGATTGTGGACTGCAGAAGTAGAGAAAGTGAATTGAGCAGTAGCAGACACCCATCACTGCTCCTTGATTATGGACATGGCAGAAATAGGTGCTTCAAGTTCCTGCTGCCTTGACTTCCCTCCTGTTACAGATAGTACACTTGAACTGTGAGCAGAAATAAGTCTTTTCTCTCTTGAGTTACTTTTATTGGGATATTTTTATTACAGCAACAGGAAAAGAAGCCAAGACAGCCAGGAAGCAGAGAAAAAAAGAGTAAGGGGCTAGGGAAAACATAACTCCAGTGACATATGTCCTCTAGGTAGGCCTCATTTTCCAGAACCTCTCAAGACATCAGCACCTGCTGGAAATCAAGCTTTTAACATAATTATCTATGGAGGATATTTCTCATTCAAACACAAAAGATGATGAACAATAGGAAAACACTATTATCAGGGTTTACTTAGATCTGCATATAGCCGACACTACAGGATAAGCAGACTTCCAAGATGTGGCTGAGATTCCAGCTGGGTGGCAGTCACATTGAACAATTGGCCCTCCTGTGTGAGGAGGGGCCTTTTCCAGCCCCAAAGATAATTACATCTCAAATCTTTCAGAGCTGACAGGCACCCTTCAGTTTCTCTTGACTGACAGACACCATAACGTTTCATAAAGAGGAGGTTCCAGCTCTCTTTCATCTTCCAGGGTGGTTCCACCATGCTTGACTCACAGTGAGTTCATTGGTTGTCATTTCTGACTCTAACGAAATGAGACCCAGGCAAAGCCAGATGAGGTGGAGCAGAGAGCGAACAGAAATGAGACTGACAAAGGCTGAGAGAAATGCCTCCCACGCCAGATGTGAAGTCATGTTCAGTGTGCTCTTGTTCATCCTCCTGGGGATTAGTTGGAATGGAGCAATCTCTGTATGTGGTGAAGCCTTTGACCCCAAACCTTACCTGATGTTGGCTACCCTAATTAATGACAAAGGATTTAAGAACACTTATTGTTGGGGACTTCCGGTCTGGCCCCAAGCGTAGAGCAGATCTCAGGCGGCAGCTCTGTACCCAATCTCAGAAAACCCAGAGGAAGAGGTCCTCCCAGGAACTTTAACTTGGGCAGCATCTCAGATAAAAATGAATCACCCATGATGTCTGCTGTTAGAAGTTCTAAGCCACATGCTGGCCTCCAAACTTATACTACTCAGACCTTTGAAGGGCCACTGACAAGAACATCAAACAGCTAGAGATTGACATCACTAATCTGAAGAAATCCCTCGTTTCGCTGTCTGAAGAGACCTCCTAAAATCGCAAAGATCCTTATTGGACTTGATTTACTCTATTACAATAGAAAAGGCTGTGAACAGCTCCTGACTGTGTACAGCCCTTAAAGAAGAATGTTGCCTTTACACAGACAAGACAGGGAGGGTTAAAGAGAGCATGAAATAGATCAGAGAAGGCCCTGAGAAAAATCAGAGAGAGAAAGAGAAAGATGAGTGCTGGTACAAGAATTGGTTTTCAGCCTCTCCATGATTGTCAACTCTACTTCCTCCCATCTTGGGACCATTATTTGGGTTATTTTTGCTTATTTCTGCTGGTCCCTGGGTCTCAAATAGGCTGACTAACTCTGTGAAACAACAGATAAATAATTTGGTAGCAAAACCTATTCAGATACATTATCATAAGTTAGCTATGGACAACCTCGAGACTCAAGATGAGGTTGTTACTTTATACAGGGTGTTCTCAAAACCCATCTCCACCCAACCTAAAAGAGGGGACTTCCACCCCTAGACCAAGCAGAGAGGGGCCATCCAGAACCCCCTCTGACTGGCGATCTGAATTCTTGCTTAGGCTTCGAGGCTAAGCACTGCAAGGGAATATAAATAAAAGTTAAAAATATCTCTCTGGGTTCCCTGAGGGACAAGCCTGACTGCATAGGGGTTAATGTCAAAAGTATCCCCTCTCCAGGAAAAAGACATCGGGACGGGTGTGGCCCTCATGCCTCACTGGACAACGACAGGGGGACTGGAGCCATTATAAGATCCCCTTCAATTACTGGAGGTCAGGCCTCTATCCCCACCTTCCCAAGATTAGAATCAACACAACCCTTCTATACTTAGAGAAGGGAGGAGATGTCAGGGGCAGCCCTGCTTACACACTGAAGGCCTAAAATCAGCCATAGGCCTAAAATCAGCAATAGGCCTGTCATACATGTATACTAACACCAAGTCTTGGATCTCTGTGGAAAAACATTGAAACAGATGGCTATAAGCTAATGTAAACAAGCAGCTTTTGTGGAAATTTATAAGCCTGAGTAGTCATAGACCTTGTAAATAGGTAGCCTTGGCAGACAATATCAACTTAGATAAGGACAAGTGAATCATAGGCAGAGTCATAGTGATCTGTCCCCTGAACCTTCACCCAGCCAATGCCCTGTTCTGAAAGATATCTGTATTCCCCCTGAACACCCACGCTCCAGTGTCATCCCCTTCCCCACATTCTGCCTTTCTGTGTTTATAACCCCTGTGTGAATGAATTACGATTTGAAAAAAATAAATAAATTATTTTAAAAAAACAGAACACTTATTGTTGCAGTAAATATTATTTGGGAATTTCTATTCCCTCTTAGACCACTTAGTTCCCAAATAAAAGACACAAAACCTTGAGACTATAATAAGCCTTAATGCACTAGAGCTGGGCAGATTTATGCAATTTTGTCTACCTCCCTGTCAGAAATCCTGAGATATCACTTGCCATGTTCAACATGGACTGCTCCTTCTCCAACAGGCCAACTCTCATGGCCATGCTCTCACTCATGTCCACCTACCCCAATACCCCATGGTGCTTTCTTTCCTCTGTTTCCTCTCCTCTCCTCTCCTCTCCTCTCCTCTCCTCTCCTCTCCTCTCCGCTCCCTTCCCCCTCCATGGTCTCTGCCTCAGACCCCAAGCCCAGGAATCAAAGCCCTGCCTACCTCTCTTCTGCCCAGCTTCAGGCTGTAAGCATCTTTATTCAACCAATAGTCTTAAATTAAGGAGCAAGGCTTCCACAACAAAAGTTGGTTTACCTAAGAATTTACTTGTCTAGAGGCAACTAGACCTTGGGATACAGAATTTAGCATTGCAATACAGAGCAACCAACCAAACTTCAACCATTTATGGAGGAATGTTTTAATCTTCAAATAAATTAGGAACAATAACAGCTTCCTCAAGTTCTTCCATTTCCTGCTGGCATGAAATGAGTAATGTGCATTTTCCAGAGAGGAAAAAGGGGATATTTTGAAATAACCCTTGTATACCTACATATATGGATTATTATTTAATCCTAAAAAGAAATGCAATTCTGATTCATGTTATAGCATAGATAAACCCAGAGGGGATGGCACTGGGGAAATGAGCCAGTCTCAGAAAGCAAATTCTATTTGATTTTGCTGACATGAAGTCTGGCAGAGGTCAGATTCCTAGAAGCGGAAATGGAATGGTGGTTGCCCTGCTGGGAGGAGGAAGAACGGGCAGTTTTTGTTTTGTCAGTACTGAGCTTGGTTGGGGAAATTGAAAAGGTCCTGGAGATGGTTGCCCAGCAGTCTGAATGCCCTTGACACCATGAACCGAGCATTTAAAAAGGATTGAAGTAGCAATGGTGTTCATGTCCACGAGTATCTCACCAGATAAGAAAAGGACGGTTTAGATTCATCCCAGCATTCATGCTTAGAGTTTTTATTCTCCTGTGTGTCTTCCTCACCCACAGAGTTACACCTTCCAGAACAGCCTCCTTCATGGTGGCATTGGAATGCTGAAGGTGTTTAAGATAAAGGACTCAGTCGAGTGTGCATGCCTCTTCCTTTTCTTCTATTTAGGGTCATCTGTTTTACTTATTGTAAAATGATGAAATAAATTGAATACATTTAGACATAGTAGGTATTTGATATGAAAAGCAGTTGTATCAGAATGGGCGTCATGAAAATAGTAATACTTTATACACACATAGTAACTGGAACATATTTCTCTGTCTGATCACCTGTATTAGAAATCTAGAGAATGTTACTCTTTGAACACTTAGGTTCTATCCCTTAATTGATACTAGCTCAGAATGAATTCTTTAGAAAAAAAAATGTTGTGCAAATCAGCTGCATGATAAATTTGAGACCTCGTCATCTTACAAAGGATGTGATCAGGCTGAGTGGTGGTGACCCACACCTCACTCAGGAGGCAGAGGCCATCCTGGGCTACAGAGTGAGTTCCAGGACAACCAGGGCTACAAAGAAAACTCCTATCTCAGGTAGCCTTTCCAGATAATACCAACTTAGATAAGGACAAGTGAATCATAGGCAGAGTCATAGTGACCTATCCCCTGAACCCTCACCCAACCGATACCCTGTTCTGAAAAATATCTGTATTTCCCCTGAACACCCATGCTCCAGTGTCATCCCCTTCCCCATGTCCTGCCTTTTTGTGTTTATAACCCCTGTGTGAATGAGTATAAATTACAATTTGAAAAAAATAAATAAATTATATATTTAAAAAAAAGAAAGAAAACTCCTATCTAAAACAAACAAACAAAACACAAAGGATTTAAAGGAATACATCAATTATAGGTCCGAGGCTCTCGGGATACATTGGTCAGGCTCAAGGGCACAGTGGTCCACATTTCCCATAAGGTTAGGATTCTCCACTTGCTCTTTGTCATTCATCCGTTTGTTGATGTCTTCTGTCCAGTGAGTTCCTTCAGAAATGGAGACTTACAACAGAAGTTTTACTCTTAAAGCTCAATAAGAGCTGTCAAAGAACAAAGGGAAACCATTGCCTGGACGTGAAATTGGCTAGACAGTCTTCATTTCTTTCCAGAACCTCCGTATATTCACACATATCGCTCGCTTTGGGGCTGCCAGGCAGCTCTCTGCTCAAAGAGGCTCTAGCGACACCAGCTCAGACACCAACTCTATCCTCACATTCTGCCATCTGGGACATCTGTCCCAACCAAGCCATCCTCTTTCCTTAGCCAGCCTCTGGATCTATCAGCTTCATGTTCTTCAAATCAACCAAGACATGTGTGAAAGTCCATGGAAGCCCTCATGTCTTGTTTATACAATTAGGCTGCTTTTAACTTGTAACACCATCCAAATGGTAGCTTTGATGTTATGTGCAATACAAAGGTAAGAAAAATATGAGACATCCAGAAAATGGATGCAAAACAGTGAGTGATGTTTCTGCTTCCTCTTTGGACAGGCTGTTCTGCCCTGGTGCCATGACTGGCTGATGGCCCTTCCCACCCGAATAAATAGATTTTACCATAAATATTTTTCACCAGAGCTTTAGGGCATCTTCTTTGATTCTTCAGTTTGCTTTATTAACCATACTCTTGGAATGTAGCTCTTCTTGAAGAGTCTCAAAGTAAACAAGAAGAACCAAAGGAAGGGAAGGTAACTAAACCGCCATGCCTTTTCCTGGGTCCCATACTGCGTTACTTTCTAAGAGATGGATGTATTCTCAGAGTTGATAGATTTACACTGCAGCTCAAGGCATTTCTGTTTACTTACCTCAAGAACCAACATGCCTGGCATTTCCCAAAGATTATCTTTAAAATAATGACATGGAATCCCAATTTTATATTTCAGTACTTTTCAGCTATTTTTTATTTAAAGTGGAGATCTTACTACATAGGCCAGCCTGCTGCAGAACCTGGGATCCTGTTGCCTTGACCCACTAAGAACTGGGATCACAGATGTGTGCCATCAAACCCAACTCACACTATCTCAAGTGTAGCTCATAGAAGGAAATATGTCCTTATACCATGACTGTTCGTGTGCTTTCATGTTGACGAATGCGTAGAATTGAATCAGCATCACCCAACCTTTCACACAGAGATGCTTGTCCCTTATGCAGTTCTGCTATTCTACTTCTTCTCACTCTACCTCTACCCTTAAGATGATAGTTAGAGCCGGGCGGTGGTGGCGCACACCTTTAATCCCAGCACTTGGGAGGCAGAGGCAGGCGGATTTCTGAGTTCGAGGCCAGCCTGGTCTACAGAGTGAGTTCCAGGACAGCCCAGGCTATACAGAGAAACCCTGTCTCGAAAAACAAAAAACAAAAAAACAAAAAACAAAGATGATAGTTAGAAAGAAGCTAGGCAGGCGGTGTACATCTTTTATCTCAGCACTATGAAGACAGAAACGGATGAGTCTCTGGATCTCTGAGAGTTTGAGGCCAACCTGGCCTACATAGTGAGGTCTAACCCAGCCAGTACTACATAGTGAGACTGTCTATTAAAAAAAATGGTAATTACAACCCATTAAATTTGTGTCACAACCCCCTACTAGGTCTTACCATGAAGTCTGAAAATGACTGTAGTATTTCTGATACCCAGTCACTTGGTTAAAACCCAAATAGTTCATTCTTACATCTGAGGACACTGTCCTCCTCAGATGCAAGAGTCCTTCTGCAAGAGATGAGTCTCCTAAAATAAATAATAGCTAAAAACTACTGAGATATAAAATTGAATTCCATGTCATTATCTCTGAGGCTATCTTTGAGAAACAACTGAGTGTTGGTTCTTGAGATAAGAGAGGCAGATCAGCCTCTCTCAGCCTTGGAGGAAGAAGGCCTGATGTGATAACACAGGAAGGGACTGGGAAACTCCTGTGGGTGAGCCTCAAGCTGTAGGCAAAGCTTAGATCACAGGGCTGCTTCTCAGTAGAAAGAATGAACCTGGATGTCAGCAAAGCTTGCCCTTCTTGGATGCCACTGGAAAGAATAATCAAATTAAATTTAACTTGGGCAATTAAGGGGAAGAGGCAAAAACAGGAAACTCTGTGGTCCTGGTAGACATTCCTGCAAGGAAAGGAATCTGAATTTGCAACCACTTAAAGAAAGAAACATCGGAAAATGTTTGTGTTTACATGTGACCTAACCTGGACTTTCCAAAGCCTGCCTGGCTCCTGGTGGTCTCATAATTACTTACAAGACACACTTTCTTGCTCTGTTGCCCGGGAAACTGGAAAATAAATGATTGGGACAAGTCATCTGCCTTCTTGGTTGTTTTCCTTGCCTATGTCACAGAGGTCTGAAGAAAGCTGTGCTCACAGCTATCACTGGTTAAAGCCAGGATGGTACCCTGGTACCCATAACCACTGAGGTGGTAAGGGAAGCCCACATATTACAGTGATCAGCCCCATGCATCATCACAACACCAGTTTCTTGCTCTAGCTCATACTGGGAATAATCACATTTTCCAGAGTTCTGAAACCAAACTGAGAATTCACTTTCGAAACAACAATACCTGTCTGTGCTGTCTCCAGGACACTCCCTTCTGTGATGTAGCTGTTAAGAGAATCAATCAGCATCCTTATCTAAGGCATCTTCAACCCTTTAAGCCAGTGTTTCTCCTGCTCCACTCCTCATATCTTACAGATGAATCCAATGATAGGAAGGGTCATTCTTTTCTACCAATAAGTGAGTCTCTGTCTTAGTTCGAGTTTTACTGCTGTGAACAGACACCATGACCAAGGCAACTCTTATAAAGACAACATTAATTGGGGCTGACTTACAAGGTCAGAGGTTCTATCCGTTATCGCCAAAGCAGGAACATGGCAGCATCCAGGCAGGCATGGTGCAAGAGGAGCTGAGAGTTCAATATCTTCATCTGAAGGCTGCTAAGAGAAGACTCGCTTCCAGGCAGCTAGGATGAGGGTTTTGAAGCCCACATCCACAATGATACACCCATTCCAACAGGGCCACATCTTCTAAAAGTGCCGCTCCCTGGGCTGAGCATATACAGACCATCACAGTCTCTCTCTCATGCAGGTACTTGGGTAACAACAATAGTTGTTTCCAGAATAAATATAGAAGGGACCACCACTGGGATGCATGAGGTGTTGTATGGATGCCGAACAGTGTAGGTCACCATTGTCTTTGATTAAGTAAGAGACAGTATGTTAGGTTGGGGCCCGGAGAGGTCAGCTCAGAACTTTTGGAAAATTCCACCAAGCCCCCTCCCTTCCCAGAAGGGAGAAGTCCTTAGAGCACATAGGCACCCCTCCCCTCCGGAAGGGAGAGGCTGAGTTATATACCTCAGGAAGACCACAGGAGGGAACCAACAATTGGCCACCTGCAGATAAGGGAAGCCCAGAGCATGTAAACACATTCTTCAGGGTGACTGACCAAAGGACCAATCAGTTAAAAGTCACACTGTACTGCCAATTACATTGTGCCTAGTGGCTGTGGCTCTAGTCTAGCCCTGAAAACTGTATAAACACTGGCCTACTGGGCCACCAGTGTCGTTGCCTCTCCTTTTGGATGCAGGATGACCCCAGCATGCTGGGAAAATAAACTCCTCTTGCTTTTGCATTGATCTCCAACTGTGCATGGTTCACTCTGGGGGGGTGGGAGTACCCGGTAGCTAAGGCTTGTCAGAATCTTACAAGGGCAATGCTTAAATATCACTGGTTTTTTTCTCATTTCCCTCAACACATCCCAAGTCACTCGGCATAGCTGAGTACATTATTTCTAAGATCAGCTCCTTCAAGTAACTCTATGGACTGGTTGCTTTTCTATTGCTATGATGAAAGACCATGACCAAGGCAACTTACAGAAGCCAGGATTTACTTGGGACTTACAGAAAGATAAGATTCCATCACCATTATGGTGGTGGGGAGGGGGGTGGAGCATGGCAACAAGCAGACATTACATTTGGAGCAGAAGCTGAGAGTTTATCTCTTGAGCTGAAAACAAGAAATAGAGAGACTACAATAACACCTTCATGTGTGTGGCTTTTGGATCCTCAAAGACTGCTTCAGTATTTCTCAGTAAGTTCACAGCTCCTAAGCCTTCCCAAGCAGGACTACCAACTGAGGACCAAGTATTCAAATGCCTGAGACTTATGGGGCCATTTCTATCACACCACAAATTCTATCTCCTACACCCAGCAAACATATGATCCTTACCATAGAGGTAAACAGTTTAATTCTCCGTGCTTTTTCCATGTAGATAACATGGGCTTTAGCTAGCTTGAAAACATGGCTCTGGCAGGTTTTAATCTTCTCTGCATCCCATTTATCTTTCGTAAAACCATTAGATTGCTTTCTTAAAGTGATCCACCAAGGTCTAGTGCCTTATTTGACTACTTCTTCCTCCTGAGGCTGACTACCAAGGTCCAGCTACCAAAATATTTAAGTTCAACAATCAAAAACATCCTTTGGCTCACCTAATTATAATGCTTAATGAAAATTAAGCACCTCTTCCTAACACAGGGTTTTCCCCCTTTACCTTTATAAAGCACCATTTTTGTATGTGCTGTGTCTGTCCCTTCTCTATCCAGAGGTAGTCCTTTGTCCCCTTAAGGAACAAGTACCCCTTCCCCCCTCTCCTTTGTTTCCTTCCCCTTCTCCAGCTTCCTCTATCTCCTGTCTTTGTATCTTATTCCCTGCCCTTTGTTCCTCTGGAGCAATAAACCTTTGTGCTGAGAGAATTTGGTCTTGGGGGGTCCTGAGCCAACATCAATCCTTTCAGATAATATTCCACATCTCTAAGCACACTGAGATCAGACTTCCTGGCCTCCCCTTCTTCCTCACTGACAGATGGGATTGTCCCCTAACTACCAGCTCACTGTTTAAGTCTCTATTTTGTGAACATTCATTTAGACAATGGGAGAATCAAACTAAAGACAGAGTCTCCTAATCTCCCAAGTCAAGGTTTAACCAGAAGGGTGAAGTATAAGGTTCTAAAGCAATCTTATCATGTGAACCAATCCCTGTTAAAACTTCTGAGATATCTCCTGTGATTGGCAACACAAGCTGGCTATGGCAGTTGCAGCTGTCTGGAACCAAAAACTCCCCCTCCAGCAGCCTTAAATAACATGGACGTGTTGTCTTACATAACCTGAAGCCTAGGGACAGCTTAGGTTCCAGGAAAGATATGGTTCAGTGAAAGTCAGTTGTGTTCCCAAGGACATAGGTCTGTCTCTCCGCCTTTCATCTGCCGTCTCAATCCCACCTTTGTGGGGAGGTTCCTTCTCTCTAATGAACTAAGGTTCATACAATGCATGTTAGGCCACACTTTTTTTTTATTCACCTCTAGAAGGAAATAACAAATGAAAATGGTCATTTCCAAAGCCCTCTTTTCTAACCTGGTTAGGTCAGTATACACCAGGTGTTCATGGATGACCCAATAAGAGTTGTCAGAAGATTTCCACGAACTGACTGGTACCAGCACTGTTGATACTTAGAGTTGAGTGATTGTTTGCAGTGGCAGTTCTATGAGCTGTGGGGTATTTGACACCATCTTCATGCTTTATATAGCACAGTCCCTTCAGCAGTCTTGAGAAGTAAAACTGGCTCCAGTGATTGCCAAAAGTTAAAGGGGGGGCAAAATCATTCCAATGAGATAGACTAAGCAGGTTATTTAGCTGTCTTTTATGTCTCTTATCTCTTATATACAATAAATAGATAGACAGACAGACAGACAAGTACGTAAAATGGGAACCTTAACAGGAGTGCTCTTGTAGGACCAGAACCAGAATTAGAAGTTAACTTACACAGACATGCAGATATAGAAGGTAGGTTATAATTGTCAACTGTCACTTTAATTAATGTCTGGAGTATAGGCTTTACTAAATGAAGGTTTTCAAAATGAATTCAGTAGAAAATTATTTGGAGCCATGTAACAAGTGGACCAACAAAATAATATTCAATAATATCATTCCTGCTGATTGTTCAAAGTGAAGATCATTATGAAGGTGTGGAGCACTTCATTTCTTCTCTTGAGAAGCTATTTGGTGTCCTTACTGGAATGTAAGTCAGATAGATAGATAGATAGATAGATAGATAGATAGATAGATAGATACCTAAGTCCATTTAGAATTTGTATGGCTTCTACAGAATGAAAAGGGTGAGCTGCTGGGAACTGAGGGTCTGAGTAAGTCTGCTATGCAGCACCACGCCTTGGACCAAAATGATGTGTGTTAGCCGGATGTCATGGAACTGGAAATGCAGCCTAAAAGGACAAAAGATCAGTTCATCCATCAGCCAAGTTCAGGGCCTATAATATCACAGATGAAGAAGTGAAGTGATCATTGCAAAGCCTTTCAGGCAAGGAAAGAGATGACACACGTGCTGCTTCTTGGGTCACTTCATCTCTCAGTGATCGTGCAAAGCAGGAGCAGGGAGTAGACAGGTTAGACATGATGCCAGAGAGAGGTACCATAAGAGTGCTACTGTCCAAGCATGGTGGCTGGAACCCACAAGCCCTATTCTAAACTCCATTCACAGGTCTGGAAGAAGATTTTGTTGTTATTTTGTGAAAAGGTCTCACTCCAGGTTAAGGATAGCATAGTGCTCGTTATATAAACCAGACTGTTCTCAAACTTCTGGTAATCTTCCTTTCTCAGCATGCTGAGTTCTAGGACTAGAGTCATGAGCCCTCACACCTGGCTTTAGATTTTTAAAAATAAACACTTTACACATAAATCCTTAAGAACAAAACAAAAATGAGTCTGGAAGAGTCACTAGGTAAGAAGTATTAGGATCAGAAGAAAATGATGAGCTGAAACATGTGTGTGTGTGTGTGTGTGTGTGTGTGTGTGTGTGTGTGTGTGTGTATGCAAGTGTACATGTGTGTATATGGGGTAATCTTGGAGGCTTACTGCTGAAAAGCAAAACAAAACCTCATCCTTCTAGTTCTTTCTAAACTCTGGCTGGCTGGTTCAACTTCGCTGTTCTTGCTCAAACTCCTGTCCAAACTGACTGATTCAAACTGGTTCTCTCAGATTCTCACTCAATTGCTCTGCTTGGAAAACTGCCTTTGAATTTCACAAACTGGACTGCACTGAACTGAACTGAACTGAACTCCATTGCACTGCCTGAATTCAACTAAACGGCACTCATTGAACTGCTCTCTCTCTCTCTCTCTCTCTCTCTCTCTCTCTCTCTCTCTCTCTCTCTCTTTCTCCCCCTTTGTGCTGCTCTTTAAATAGGCTCTCTTTTCCAGCTGTTCTAGTGAGAGCTGAGTGCATCCTATCTCTGACTCAGTCAAATTTTTCTGATTTGTCACTTTGCCCCTCAACTAGACATCATTTTCAAACATGGCTGCTTTCTTCTACGAACTGATCTTAACGTCATTGCTATAAATTAAAGGTGCAATCTAAGGACACGTCCGTATTCCAGCTAGAGCATTAAAGGTGTGTCATTCCAGCCAGACTACACAGACCTACAAGGTCTTTGGATGTGATCCTTTGCCAGAGCAGACATGTTGTTGGATTAAAATTTCTCTACAGCTTGGTACTGGAGAAACTCTGGTTCCTTTTTCTCCCTCTACAAAGATGCTGGCTTTGTGAGATGGTGATCCCTCGCCCATGGCATCACATGACCTTAAGTACCACGTAACAGGCACTGTCTCCAAACACAGTCAGATTGGAGGCCAGGGCTTCTGCTAGCATATATAAATTTTGAAGTATATGATTCTACCATTCTATAATTGAAATCAACAGAGAAGATAAAAAGCTAAAATAAAGAAATAATGCATTGTTTAGAAGCCAGGTGACAAATTTAAGAAGAAATAGCTACAAACTGACAGGGGACTGTACTTTATTTTACCATACATTTATAATCCTATTGGCCTTTAAAACACATGAGATACATTGCTTTGGCTAAAATACAGATTTTGTTGACTTTAGAAAAAGCAGTCCCAAATAACTGTTATCTGCCTGTACAACTCAATTCCTCCATAAAGTTCTGATTGATTGGCCAAGGCTAAAAAGAGGAAGAGTAAATGGAGTATCTTGTTATTTATTGTTGCACCCAGAACTTCTAAGAACAAACAGAAGTGTTATTGGCAATGACATGAGCTAAAAGGTATCAAAGGGTCAGCTCCAGATACACAGAGGTTTTCATCCAGCCACCTGAGGGGATGAGCAAGATTTGGTCCTATAGAATAAACTATGATGAAGGATTACCTCCGTGACCATGATGCAAAGACTAGCCTCTCTTCCAGCCTGTGGAATGGTTAATTACACAGATAATCTCAAGTGACATCCTTGAAAGGCCAGAACAACAGAGGCAGGTATCCTTGACCACTCCATCAGACAACCCCAGCAGATTTCTGAGTCCCTCCAATCTTCCTGTCACCCTTTAAACATGTCTACTGAAAACCTCACCACAGCCCTTTGATGCTGAAATTTAAAAGCAAACAAGTCAGGCAAAAGAAATGATGTTCTCAAGTGTATGACAAACCAATTCTCATCCCTGAATTCATAACAAATGAGCAGAATTTCAGCTAAGTGTAAATCAAGTTACCAAACAAGAACTGAATCTACAAAGCCTGTTAAAAATGTTTGCACTTATTAACAGCTAAAGGCTTTCTTCTAGCACAGATTCTGTGATCTCTCCCCAGAGCTCTGATGGATGCAGTTTCATTCATTTCAGCAAGCAATTCTGCACCACTGATCATTTACCAGGCCTCAGCTGGACACTAGGGATATTACGATAAAGAAGACAACACAGGCCTCTGACACACAAACAGGCTGGAAACGTCTGTGACCCACAAGGTCACAGGATTGATAATCTTATAGAAAAGACACTAAGTGAAAACATATCCAGCCACCCAGTCCCTGATCCCAACATCCTTAGTTCCCAGCACCTTCTGCTGTAGAGAAGGGTAGTGTCTCCCAATGGTTACCCGGCCAATAAGGAGCTTGGCTTGCTGGTTCCCAGCATTGCACAGAAATGTCATACTATGTACTGCTAGCCTTTAGTCTTCAAATACATTTAGTAGTGTGTGTGTGTGTGTGTGTGTGTGTGTGTGTGTGTGTGTGTGTGGTGTATGTTTGGTATATGGATGTGTGTATGGTATGTGGTGTGTGTGGTGTATGTGCATGGTGTGCTATAGTGTGCATATGTGTTACACATATACCAGAATACATGCAGAGGTTGAAGGACAACTTGCAGGAGTCAATTCTCTTTCCACAATATGGGACCCAGGATCAAACTCCTCTTATCAGGTGTGGCAGAGGGAGTTTTACTCACTGAATCATCTCACTGACCCCAAAATACAGTTTCTATAGGATATTCTATCATTTACAGTTCTAGCTAGTTTTATGTCATCTTGACATAAGCTGTAATCATTTGAGAGGAGGGAACCTCAGTTGAGAAAATGCCTCCATAAGATAGGGCTATGGGCAAGTCTGTAGAGTATTTTCTTAATTAGTGATTGGCCCATCCCATTGTGGGTGGTGCTATCCCTGGGCTGATGGCCATGGGTTCTGTAAATAAGCAGGCTGATAAAGTCTTGAGGACCAAACTAGTAAGCAGTACTTCTCCATGGCCTCTGCACCAGCTCCTGCCTCCAGGTTCCTGCCCTGTTTGTGTTCCTTCTCTGACTTCCTTTAGTAATGAATAGTGATGTGGGAGTGTAGATCAAATAAAGCCTTTCCTCCCCACACTGCTTTTGATCATGGTGTTTCTTTTCTTTTCTTTTTTGGTTTTTCGAGACAGGGTTTCTCTGTGTAGCCCTGGCTTGTCCTGGAACTCACTCTGTAGACCAGGCTGGCCTTGAACTCAGAAATCCACCTGCCTCTGCCTCACAAATGCTGGGATTAAAGGCGTGCACCACCATTGCCCGGTTCCAGTGTCCCATTTTACATGTGAAAAACCAAGCACAGAGAAGCTGAGCAAGCTCGTCTAAAATCACAAAACTAGTAAACGTAGGTGTCACAGTCTGGACACTAGAAGCTTGGTACCCAACAATACTGCTTTATCATTAAGACTGGAAGTCACGGTTAATGAGAGAGCCTGAGGACCACCTGTCAGGTCCCAACTCGCCATGTAGGGGCCCAGCCATGTAGCTCTTGAGATAATACAGACATGATTTACAGCAACTTTGTCTCCACAGTGTCATGGCTGCCAGTGCCTGTGTGTAAGTTATTATTCTTCATATCTGCATATGATTGTGTGTATGTGTACATCTGCACATGTGTGTGCATATGGTCTCTGGTGTTCACTCTGAAGCTGACAAACTTCCAAAGATGTCGCCACGCACCCTCTACATCTTGCTCCACACACTTTCCAATCAGTTGCTTTTGTTCTTTACCAAGTGACCCACATATTGGAGAAGCAAATAGTCCCAAAGCTCTAAACGAAGAACACTGGGCTGTTCTGTTCATAATTTGACAGCAACTTGAGGAGAATAAAATAAACACTAATTACACGTGACTTTAGAAAAATAACATTTCCCACAGAGAAAAAGAACAATGCATTGGAAGAGAGAGAGAAACCATATCATTGGATGTGGAAGTTCAAAAGATCTTCATGACACAAGGAGTTACCATCCCAAGACTGGCAATACTGTGTGAAGATTATACAGTGGGTGATTGACTCTGTGGGCCTCAGTTTCCTCATAGCCTTCATCATGGAGACATTTGTCTGGCAAAGTATCACAATACAGTCACTAATAGTCTCTGCCTCACCTGGCTTTCTTCTAGCTCATGGCTAGGAAAACAAATGTGCAAAAGAAGGTTTTCTCCTGTAGCCTTTTCTTCTCAAAGACAATAATGGCTTTAGCATCTATCAGCAGGAGATAGAGATGAATGAGGTTCCAAGACTCCTGGGAAGAGTCATAGAATGGCAACAAAGTCTCTGGCTTCAGACAAAGCTTCTGAACACATTAGAAATGTCCAAGCAGGGCTTGAGATACAGCTCATGGGTAGAGCAATTGCCTGGTATGCATGAGAACCTAGATTTGATCCCGAAACCTCAGAGGAATTAAAATTGCCAAGGTGTGTGGTGTACACCTTTAATCTTAGCACTGGGGATGCAGAGAGAGATAGATTTCTGAGTTCAAGGTCAATCTGGTCTACATATCAGGTTTCAGAACAATTGGGGATACAAAGAAAGACCCTGTTTTAAAACAAAATAAAAACTTAACGTTGAAATTATAAAACCTTTAAAAGAAAGTATACACCCAAATTCCAACTACTTGGGAATAGCCAGATTTAAAAAACATTAGTAATAATAATGATAATAATAAATCAATTGTATTTTATTAAAATAAAATGTGTATTTCCTAGAAGCAGCATCAATAAGTAAATGAAAGGGTAAATGGAATAGACTTTACTCACTTTTTGAAAAAGAATTTGAAAAGAATTGTATCCACCTAAAAATTTCACTCCTAAGGGCTAATCCAAGAGAAATCAAAATATGTCCACATAAAGACTAGAACACGAGTTTAGTTTTACCATGACCACCATCCACAAACAACTCAAATTTACATCTGAATAGATAAATGGAACTGTTGGTAATGCACATTTATAATCCCAGCATTTACGAGGCTGAGACAGGAGGATAGAATGAGTTCAGGTCTAATCTGGGGATAGAGATTAAGTTCCCCCAAAAAAGAAAACGAAAGGTGAAAATCCTATAAAGTATAAAGAGACAAGGGGATATTATTCAGGCATGAAAATGAGCAAACAATGGATGGAGAAAATGCCACTTGGGAGACTACCTACTAGGTGATGTCATTCATATAAAATTCTCCAAAAAAAAAAAAAAAGAAAAGAAAAAAAGAAAATCTGATCCCTATAATGCCAGAAGACAGGGAGGGGTTACCTATAATAATAATGTACCAGGAAACTTTGGGGTATGCAAAATGTGTAATATCTTGATTATGGTAGTTTTCCTTTAAGCACATTCATTTGCCCAAACCACTGCATCCCACTGAATATTTTATTGTATATTTACTCATATTCAGTCAAAGCTAATTAATTCTTTTTGGAGGAGTATGTCCCCTGCCCTTGTGGAGGAAGCTAATATGCTTCCAGAATTTTCTTCTTGTCTCATAAGACTTATTCTAGTAGCCGTTAGGTACCACTTCCTATTACCCTCCTATCACTTCAGATAGAGAACAGCCCTGTGAAATCTGCATCTGAAAGAGATATCTGTGGTCATTACAGTATCATTCATAGTAACTAACATATAGAAGCAATGGAAGTGCCCTCGAACAGATGAAAATGAGAAAATGAGATAAATTGGCACAGTGTTATGCCATTTGGCAGGAAAAAGAGTAAGAGTCTATAATTTGAAATGGTGTAAATGTCATTGTGCTAAGTAAAAGAAGCTAAGCATGGAGACAATCATCACATGACCTCACTGATAAACAAAATTCAAAATGTGGAGCTCTGAGCTCACAGAGTGGGGAGTAGAGGGGTAGTGACAAGGTGGCTAAAGAGCACGAAGTTTCAGATCAGCATAATGATTAAGTTCTAGGTATCTATTAAGGAACAAGGTGAGTATGGGTTACTTAAGAACTGCTAACTCGATGTTCTCTCTACAATGAAATAACAAGTGCATGTGTCATACAACTTGATTTAATAAGTATCATAAGCATATAAACTTTTGTCAATTACTGCTTAATAAAGTTGGTGGGAAATTAACCACATATCAACAATCCTGGAGCTCTTTACGACATTTAGCCAGGAATAAGTCTCTTGGAAACCATCATCGCAGGGGCTTCCACCAACCCGGGCCATCTTTAATTGCATACCCACTCTCCACACTGTGAAGAAGCCACTGCTGCTTTCTTTTGGATAAATGACTGGGCCAACAAAACGGGTTGAGCTGAAATACAATCATAGGCTCAGAAGGAATCTACAAGCTGTCTGGTTTGTTCTACTTTCTCTAAGCCCAACCCCGCTTCTGTTGATCAGAAACACCTAAGGAGTGTTATGTGCTGTGCCTTGAGCTGTTCACACAGCTAGAACTCACTTATCCAACACTTCCTAGGTGCCAGGATATAAATTACTGTCACAGTGACCCTTTGAGAGGGTACAATTGCCATCTCAATCTCCATCCTGTGGGTGGCAAATCAAAGAGCAGGATGCTGAGGTGACTCTCCCATTGTCACAGAACCCAGGGTTGTAGGACTCAGAAGCCATTAAGCCTTTATCATATGATGCTGATCCCTGATTTTGGCAGGATGACAAAGAAGCTCAAGATTAGCCACGCAGGGAGGCAGGACTCTAGCTCGTTTGAACAGGCTTTGGAAAGACCTCTTCTGCGTTCTTCTTTTTGACCTATACTTTTCCAACCTAAAAGCAGCTGAGTCTTTGTGATTAACATAATATTTCCAGACTAAAGGGGCCCCGCTAAATCCCTGATTCTTGCTTTGTAGAGAGAACATGAATGGATGCTTTGAAAAGTTCTAGGAGGAGGAGGAAGCAAGAACTTGATGTCCATTCCCTCTCTGCAAGAACCCATTCCCTCATCTAGTCTGGTAGTCACTTAGCAGTCTTGTAAGCAGTCTAGAGCAGATGCTACACAAAGTATCATGCTGGGATGGGATAGATCCTATTCTCAATGCTGAGTTCTGATAGTTACCACCTACCTTCACTGACTTCCTGGTTGTTGCCAAATTCCATTTCCTGGTGTGGACCATTCATTACAATAGCAGCTGGCCCTGTCCAGCTTCCTGGTGTGGCCCATTCATTATGTCAACAGTTGGCCCTGGCCCTGGTATGCCTCTGAGATCTGCTTCCCTGATGGGTGGAGGGAGCATGGTTCTCTTGAGGTAGGGGTCTGAACAATCATTCAGGAAAGAACCAGTCTCCCCTTTGCTGCTCTCCTCCACCCCTCTGGGTATGCTGTAAGGAAATGGCGAAATAATGGGCTGGGCCTCACCCCTGGGACCCTTAGCAAATTGTTCCTCCACACCCCTCTTGCTTTCTAATGAAAAGAAACTGTGTGTGTGTGTTGGGGGGGTGACATCTAGGACAATTTGAAAACAGAATCGAGTTTGTTCTATAAAATAGGCTCTACGTTTGTATTATAAACAGTGGCATTATGACACAGAGATTGGAGCCAAAGAAGCATGAACAGCTTGTTCCTAAAAGTCTTGGAATGTGAGCAAACATGAACAAGTGAGTGGTTGGGCTTCCACAAGCTGAGGGGCTGAGCCCTTGGAGATGGAGAAGTCCTAGAAAGCTGAGCCTTGTCTTAGGTCTCACGAATAGTAGGCACACTTCACACAGAGACTTACATCTGTCCTACTTGGTCACTTACGGTAGTCACACCATAACCCTGCATTCAGAACAGTGCTTGGTGTGGCAAAAGCTTTCCAAATTGTTCTGAACAGAAGAATAAAGGTTTGAAGAAAATGATACTGAGATCTTTGCATCGCAAGAGACTGTCTCGATATCCATAATCTGGAGTTTTTCAGGTTTTTTTTTTTCATTAATTTTCAGGAGGAATTATTTAACAGTCCTTTATACATAACTGAATAAGTGAGAATTACATCTATCTAATCTGATTAGAGGTCTATTAAAAAACACCTAGCATTGCAGGTGTGGCTGCTGTGTCACATGTACGTCAGTAGGCGGCAGAGAGGAGAGAGGCTATGTCTGTGCCCAGTGATCTGACCAATGAATATATGAATGATTAGTAGCCTAACATTTCCTGAAAAGGGGGGACCTGAGACAACCACCAGTCCAAGCCAGGGGGCTCAGATAGGGGGCTAGCCCGAGACAACCACCAGTAGGGATGGCATTGCACAGGGCTGGAACAGGCACACAGTGCCCAAGATGACCCCAGACACTCCGAGATCCCGGAGCCACTTAGAGAATCAAGTGGTGGATAAGTGGAAGAGGAAGAGAAACAGAGGGATGTGGGCACAGTGAAGAGAGGCAGAACCGGAGACACAAGGTGTCGCGAGCAGGGTCTCTTATCCATCACGAGCAAGGGGTTTGAATCTCCCGCGGGGAGAGGAGTGACAGGTCCTGCTCCACTCAGGGATCGTATACTGGATTTGACTGTGAGATCATCAGCTCCTCGAGAGGGAAGAGAGTATGCCAAGAGACAAAGAGTTTGTGGAATTCAGTTACTTCTTTAATGATAATGCACAGCAAGCAAACACAAACACAAATGCTAAGGCTATTGCTACAACAAGATATTGTCACATTTCCTATAGGTTGCCTCTAACAATGTGCATAATTAACACAAATAATAAGTTGCTAATTACCAAAGAAATAAGCATAGCAATAGACAAATCATTCATTCATGGATTTTACGACCTGAGTCCTTATGTTGGTTTTGGGTTACAGGTCCGGAGTCCGGTAAGGCGGGGTCAGGCTGTGGCTTCCAGATAATTTGACCTCGTAGGGTGCTTGACCACAAAGAAGCTGGAGGCATTGGTCTCTGTGTTTGAAGTCGGAGCTTGGCCATGAAGTTGGAGGCGTAGGTCTCTCAGTTAACTCTTTGATGACCGGGTGCTGAGGAGGCTTTGTCCGGAGGATCACATTGGCCAGACATGGCTACAAGTGTGATGAAGTGCTCCGGACAGGCTCCTCTTTTATGCTGAATTTGGAGTTACTGATGACGTACATGGCAGATAACCACTCGTGTCTGGTTATCTCAGCACAGCCTCATTTCCAGACTTGCCTTTACAAGTACCAGACATGTCCAGACATGTCTTACAAGTTTCCTATTACAAAATGGAGTTGGTCCTGTTTAAGGGCCTGCTCCTTACACAAGGGTAGTGAGGAACAGCCTGATGTGAGTAGCCAGTGATGCCTCCTGGGATCACAGTGGGGCCCTGGCGTATGCTGTTACTAAGGGCCATGTCTGGATCCATGGTTCTGCAGCATCAGGGGTCTGTTACCACCAAAGGCCAGGCAGAAGTCCCTGATTCAGGTCACCACCCAGAGACATGTTGATGTCTGAGGGCTGGGCAGAATTGGCCCCACCCCTCACCTGGGAATCATGGGAAAGTGTGACATCAGGAGAGCTGACCTTTGCACCTCGACAGCTGCAGCACTAGGGAGAGCCGCCTGCACATTTTCAGAGTTGCAAGTGAGCCAGCCCCTGAGAAGAACATCATGGGAGACATGGCTCTACCCCGTGTCTCCCAAGCAGTGGTGTGGATAAGACAGATGTGTCCTTCTCCCTCCTCATCCCTCACCATGTCTCATGACTTGGCCCTGGGGTCGTGAGAGCTGTTTCTTCTCTTCACCAGCTGTGGCGCTCTGGAGAGCAGGCTCTGTACCATGCCTGGGCAGCTCAGTAGAGCAGGCCCTGGGTAAGAGGGTTTCCAGTGATCAGGCCCTGAGGGCATGAGTGTGGGAGAGTTGCCCTGCCCCTTATCTGTTATGTGGTGGCTCTGGTGAGGAAGAGATCCCCTCTTCTCTCTTTTGCCCTTGCCACAAATGGCAAGCAGGAGAGCAGGCTCCAAGGTCATTAGAGCAGGAGAGCTGGCCCTGCCCCTCACCTGCTGGAGAGAGAGCACTCTGTGCCTGACCTGGGCAGCATAGTAGAGCTGACCCTCAGCTAACTATAGCTTCCATAATGAGATTTTTTTCTATGTTGGGATGGAGAGGTTACAAGGGTGAAAGGTGGGTATGAGGGGAGAGGGAGATGAATGGGATTATGTCAAAGATGTGAGATTCATGAAGAACCAATAAAAAAATTTAGAAGAAAAGAAAGAAAGAGAGAGAGAGAGAGAGAGAGAGGGAGAGGGAGAGGGAGAGGGAGAAGGAGAGAGAGAAAGAAAGGAAGGAAGAAAGAAGGAAAGAAAGAAGGAAGGAAGGAAAGAAAGAAAGAAAGAAAGAAAGAAAGAAAGAAAGAAAGAAAGAAAGAAAGAACACACCCAGGCTTTGTCTGAAATCTAATCCCATCAGAGGGCAGATACTTATCCCCAGAACTGTTAAACTATTTCTCACGTTTTTGAGAATGGGTTGTTGAAGCACATTCCAGCACAATACCGGCCTTTGCTGGCTTTGAAGCCATCTTCAGTAGATAAAACCACACCATGTTTTATTTTCCTCTGCTCTGTTTTGCTTCATAGAAGTTGTGTTACTTACAAACTAAAGGTTTGTGGCAGCGTTGTGTGGAGTGAGTCTTTTGGCATAATTCTTCCAAAGGTTCAGACGATTACATGCACTTTTGTGAAATGAAGTGTGTATTAGTTCTTCTTGTGGATGTGACAAAACACAAGCTGTGCCTGACAGGAACAGTTCAAGGGAGGGGTAGTCTTAGAAGGAACAGCCATTGTGGGAGAAAGGTATGGTGTGGGAGTGGCTCAGTCCACACTGGCAGAAGGAGGAGGTGGCTCACCAGAAAGCAAAGAGCTCAGTTGGCATCAGAAGTAGATACACCTGTGTCACCCCCACACCTCAGAAATATACTTACTTCTGATGGTGAGACCACAATTGTCAAAGATCGCATAGCCTCCTTTGGATCCTAATCACAGCACCAAGTGTCGAAAGACTAGAGCCTATCGTAGGCGTTACAGGTTCAAATCAAAAGGGGATCTAAATTAAGAAATCTAAGATCTAAAATAAATCGCTTATATGGAGTACTTTTGTAGACACAGCATAATGTAAACAAAACTTTGTTTATGCCCTGGGAACAAGTCCTGTAACTCACTTCATTGTCCTGAAGTGCCATTGAACAGCAGTACCAAGAAGTATGCTAGGAAATGACCCGTTCCAGTATACAGACCTACCTAAGAGCCCCATGGGTTTGGTTCCAGATGTCTTACACAGGACAGATACTGCAATAAAATGAGCAAAGGAGGAAGGAGATGGATTTCCTCCTAAGTCTTTGCTCCATCTCTGCCCCCACCCCCAACACACACGTAGAATTATCTAGTCTTCAACGTGAGTGACACTAGTCACCTGTCAAAGAAAACAGGAAGTTAAGCTTCGTTTTGACAGGAGCTGTGTCTCTGAGTGAGGCTGCCCACATGCTTGGTTTGAGCTGTTCCTCTTATGACTCACTCATAACCTGAACTTCTCTGATGTAACAAACTCTTGGAAGTTCTGTTGAACGGACAAATACTTCCCAGGACAGCCTGAGATGCCCAGACAATGTAGAAAATGCAAATTGACAAAGATCAGATTAACCCAGCAGATGTTAGAAAATCTGGGCCTTTAATAAAAAAAGCATGCCTAGGATATGCTCTGACAGCTCTTTTGGGACATTGCTTTTCTGTCATACTGAGTCTTTAAGCTGTGAACATAAGCACAAGAACCACGGTGCTGAAAGGAGCCTGAAGTACAAAAACAAGCTGCAACAAGAGAGCCAGCACATCCTGCAATGTTTGCAGAAACTCCCTAGGGCCTAAGGTTACATAAAATTCAACGGAAAACACAACACACCACCCTCTGTACACGCTTTCCCTACTGTAGAGTTTTATAATCTTTGAACTCGTCTTTGTTGCTTGTGAAATCCATCTTCCTTGAAGATGCCTCTTCTGTTTTCATGGGTTCATGGAACAATTCCTTGGATGGGTGGGGGGTGGTCGTTAGAGGTTAGAGTTGTGTGTTCCAGAACCTTCTGCCTTGAGCTTTAGGCCAAATGATCTCAGAAAACATATTCCTAATCAATTAAGGTCAGAGATTAAGTTGTGTGTTCACACTCTAGAGATGCAGACTTATGTGTGTACTATGCATTTATTTAAAGGACTCCTGTCCTTGAGCGCAACAGGAATGATGCTGCCTCCTAGTGGAAGAAAAGGGAAAATCAGGAGAAATAGCCGTTTGCTTTAAGTAAGGTCAGATGTCAGACTCTATATTAAAAATGAAAGCTCCAATCTCTCTGCTCCTTAGAGTTCTGATTTTTGTAAGATTTTTACAAAGTCTCTTTCTAAAGGTCTGCATCTTTCCTTTGGTAGACCATTCAACGCTGCCAACTGACATGTTTTTGATAACTTCCTATTCGCTGGAACATGTGTAGAGAAGCACAGGCAATGCTAGGTAGGGTTTCTGCTGCTCCTAGAGCACATATTACTCACTTGGAAAGACTAGCATCCAACTTAAAAGCAATGCAGAACAACCAAATCTTTGTCTGTGTGGATCAGTCTCCTGTATGGAGTCCATTGGGAGCATAATCTCTTAGACTCTGCCCACAGAAGCAAGCTCAAACTACTCACTTTGGCTTCCAAAGGTTTGGCTAACTCCTTGCTACTTTTCCATTACATTCTGTTTGAGCACAGCTTTAGAGTAGTCCTCTAGGGGAGCCAGTTTTAGGCTTATCACTAGAAATCTAGCCTGAAGTAGAGGACAACATTGTTAGAACTCAATTGGAAAGTGGATACATTCCTTTGATACACTGTGTCCTAACTAGGGTTACTGTTGCTGTGACAAAACACTGTGACCAAAAGCTGCTTGGGAAGTAAAGGGTTTATTTGGCTTACACTTCTACATCACTGTTCTTCATCGAAGGAAGTCAGGGCAGGAACTCAAACAGGGCAGGAACCTGGAGGCAGGAGTTGATGCAGAGGCCATAGGTAAATGTTGCTTATTAGCTTGCTCCTGGTGGCTTGCTTAGCCTGTTTTCTTATAGAACCCAGGATCACCAGTCTAAGGATGGCACCTCTCCTGTCAATCACTAAAAAAATGCCCTACAGCCTTACCTACAGCCCTATCTTATGAATGTTCTCAGTTGAGATGCCCTCATCTCAGATGACTACAGTTTTTGTCAAGTAGACATAAAACTAGCCAGCACATGGTTAAGACCAAGCAGGGATGCCTGTGATTGCTCTTGAAACAGGGAAACAGTATCCGGAGCATGGAGTTACGTACCTGAATGACTTTACTTGAGTGAACCAAGAAGTTGGCTTGCCTGGAAAATCAGAACATCTGTACACTCACTGTATGGACACACCCTCTTAACCACCATTGTAACAGCTTCCACTCTGGGCAGAACTAGATAAAATCAGTTACAAGGAATGCTTAACTACTAACTAGCCCACAGTGGGCTGTGGTTGTCTATAGTTCTCCGGATTTCCCAAGCTTTCTCGTGCCTTGCGAATGTCAGAGACCACCCCACCAATATCCTATACCAAGTTCTGATTATCACAATACTCAATGAAAACTATTTCTTCCTCCTTGAACTGTCCTCTATCTGCATTGTGTTGACCAGGCTATGTTAAGTGCCTGGCTTTCACATTCTTGTTGTACAGGATGTGCATCTCATTGCGCTGTAGTAGGCTGTTGGTTCTCCTAATATCTCTACTAAAGTGGAAACCTGTTAAGGATTTTTCTGTGCTCCAGTTTCTCTACTAGCTGCTGACTTTCGGTTCGTTCTCCCTCTCCTCCTCCCCTCCCCCTCTTCTACCTTCTCCTCCCTGGCTCTGTGTGTGTGTGTGTGTGTGTGTGTGCCTGTACATGTGTTAGTATGTCAGTGTTTTAAAACACAGAAAATGCCTGAGTAGATTGGATTTACAGAAAAGACCAGGAACAGGCAGGATACAGGAGGGGAGACTTCCCTGCCAGGACAATTGTGAGCCAGAATATGTGACCCAAACAATAAAGGACAGGAGCCTAACTGTGAGAAGCAAACATTCTTCTACATATCTAATCAAGATTGAACAAAGTCCATTTTCTGCTTCTTTTTGTCCTTCCCAGAATGTCAAAGGGGGGGAGGTAGGAATACGCCAGAAAACTTGCAATTAGACTTGTGAGCAGACAAAGTTCTTTTTGATTTCAGCTCTGAAATCAAGTCTTTTGGAGCTGCAGGGATTCAGAGAACAGGATCCTTTACACAGCATACTTCTCCCCCAACTACCTACACCCAGTGTCCTGCTCACAGGGGACTCACTCAGTGTGGGGTTAGAGCAGCTAGACTTTAGCCCAGATATCCTTGGCCTCTGTAATTACAACATCTACCACAGGTCTTGACTTCCTCTTGGTGGTCTGTTCCATAAGTCCTAGCTTGAAGATTATTTTGTAAACAAGGTAGGGGCTGCATTTGAGAAAGGTAGTCAAGGGCTGTTATCTGGGCAGGCTGTAGAGAGTGGAAAGTATTGAGCAATACCTTATTTTCTGGACAGAGTTATTCAGAAACCCTGACATTCTAGCCAGAGTGATCTTTGGTGTTCTTGTTTGGTTGGTTGGTTTGGTTTGGTTTGGTTTTTATCTTAGAGGAAGTAGAATTGGGAAATTAGGGAGAGGAAGGAGAACTCAAAGGAGAATTCATTAAGTGACAAAGAGGATAATGTAGGAGATATTGCTGGAAAACAATTTTAAAGAGCATGTTTCAAGAGAGAAGACCTCATACTAAACTCTTAAACACTCACAAGCATCCGAAAAGCATATGGTGACGCTTTTAGAATCTTCATGCTGGGACTGGAGGCGCTACAGCACAGTAGTTAAGAACACTGATTGCTTTGATTCCTAGACCCCATGTCAGTTGGCTCACGGACACGCTCTTCTGGCCTCCACAGCCGCCTGAACTTGGGTGCATCCTCCCAGCCCTCCAAATATGTAACTTAAAATAATAAAAATAAATAACCCTGATTTTAAAAGAAAGACAACTAAATGAATAGTGGACTTAAAAGTAAATGCTACCTCTGTAGAACTTCCCGAAGAAAACATAGGAGGACATCTTTCTGACCTTGGGCTATGCCACTATTTCTTAGATTCTATGCTGAAAAGATAACCATAAAAGGAACTTCATCAAAATTAAAACCTAGCCAGTCAGGGCGATTAACACTTGTAATTCCAACACTCACCAGGCTGAAGCCGGAGAGTTGAAAGTTTGAAACCACATAGAAAGTTATAGACCAACCTAAATTATAAAAAGACCACCCACCTCAAAACACACACACACACACACACACACACACACACACACACACACACACACA
>NW_021604700.1:4442217-4488313 GCF_004785775.1 Grammomys surdaster | reverse complement strand
ACACACACACACACACACACACACACACACACACACACACACACACAGGAACAAAAATTAAAGCTACTCTACTTAAAATAACATTGATTAATTGATTCTAAATATTTACTTCCCACCACAGGTCAGCTCCATGGCGCCTAATTGAACTCACAATTATAGTGAACTGAAGCAAGAATATAAACATCTTAGGCTCACTGGCAGCAGGAACATGTCTGCAATCCCAGCAATCAGGAGGCAGAGGAAGGAAGATCAGGAGGGCAAGGGTAGCACTGGCTATAAGTTAAGGATCAGCCTGAGCTAAATAAGATCCTGTCTAAAAGGGGGGGGGGAGGAGAGGAGAAGGGTTAGGAGGAGGGGGAAAGAAGACAATGCAGAGAAAACTTTTAATTAAGATGTCTCTGATTTTTTTTCCATTGAAATTCATAGACAGAGTCTGATACCTGGAAATCACATGGAAGTGCTGAGACACTGTTTGCAAAGAAGCCAAGGATGTGGGTGCCGGATAAAGAGTATTGATGGTTTGAGGAGAGTCTTCGACTATATTCACTAGAAACTATTGTACTGGGACATTTTTATTGGAGACAGGGTCTCACTGTGTAACTCTGACTGGCTTAGAGCTCACTCTAGATCAGGCTGGCCTCAAACTTACAGATATCCTCTTGACTCTGCTTCCTGAGTGCTGGGATTAAAGCCATTCTATACCTGGCTGAACCTGCCACGCAGATCCAAATTTGAGGACCACTTTCTGTGAAAAATTTTGCTATCTCAGACTCTGATTAAAAGAAATCTAACATAAAGTATTATAAAGATTATGAAGTAAATCTCTATAAAGTATAAGACACCTAACTGGGCCTCAACAGATAGAAATGGTGATGATGGTGATGATGGTGATGATGGTGATGATGGTGATGATGGTGGTGATGATGATGATGATGATGATGATGTCAAAGGGGAGAAGGAGGGGGGAGGAAAAGGAAGAGGGGAAGAAGAAGAGGAGGAAGAGGACGATTAAATCTAGTCACATCCCAAAAGCTGGGGCCGAGGACATAACTCAGAGGCAGAGTGCAGGAGAGCATGTGTGCAAGACCCTGGAGTCAATCTCTAATACTGAATTTAAAAATCAATAAACAATGCTTGAAGTGACTCCAGAAGCTGATGAGGACCAGACAATTCACATGTTCCTTATTCTTCAGAAATGTGCCTGCTCTCCTATGATAAAGTGTAGAGTCTCAGGGAGGAAGGGGGACTTCAATCCCTCCCCACATTATGTGCCAGGGACAGATAACATTGACCAACCTACCCCAGCACACTTCAATTGCCCTGGCCTGGGCCTTGAGTCCCTCTGCAAACAGCCATACCTTATCCATTTGAAGTTAGCATTGGAAGTAAAATATTTCTGCTACTTAAGGATTTAAGGATTGTGCATCCCCTCCAGACCATGAAGAGTGACTCAGCAGGGCTAAAGGTCCAAGCCTGGCCCAGGGAGAAATGACTAGGTTTCCGTAACTCGTCAGTCCCTGGTTGATTTGGATTTAGTTTATCTTTAGTTTAACTCTATCTTCTGTTCCTTTTACATTTGAAAGTAAACTAACAATCTTTAACTTTTTAATCTTTAATTCACTTCAAAATGGGATCTTGAAAAGCTAATCTTTAACTAACTTCAAAATGGGGTCTTGACTTGTCAGATCCTGGAGTCACACAGTCCCTTCGGTTCCTTATAATTAAAGATGGTCTTCCTCAGGTTCAGGGGCCTTGGATTCTTTCTGACCAAGAACCAGCTCCACAAGACAGAAGAAGATCAGCTTGCCAAGCCAAGAGTCTGGCATTCTCATTCAACTAAGGCTAAGAAATGAACTCAGCTAAGAAACTGCTTGAAACCTTGATAACAGAATCTCCATAGATGGCGTCAAATCAGCATTAGAGATACGGTCCCTCACATTACTGAAGTGTGGGTGACAAATGAGACACTCTGTCCTATGACTGAGTTAAGGGACTTTGTTGAGGTTCAGTCACTGATGTGGAGGCATCACTTGCATTCTCATGACAGGAGTATGGGGTAGGTGTAGACTTGATGCTGTCCCATGCCTGGTGGATTTCCTCACAGTGAAAATGCATGTTGCCTTTTGAATGTCCAACTGGATAGCAATACACTCAGGTATTAACACATTTGAGTTAGGACTTAAATCCACCTTTCCCATAAACCCAAAGCATGTTGCATGATTCAGTTGGTGTGTACTAAATTTTCTTAGAATGTAAATAATAAATGCTATAAATTGTGTTTTACTTTGTTTGGATGTGGTTCACTTGTTCGGATAGCCCCATTACTGATGCCCTTTGCAAATACCATTTGCAGAATTTCAATAAATTATATTGGCAAATATGACTTTTATTGGTAATGTGTGTGTGTGTGTGTGTGTGTGTGTGTGTGTGGTGTGTGTGATATATATGTGCATATTCATGAATGTGTGAGTGCTGGAGGTATGCCACTGACAGCACCTGAAGGTCAAAGGACAGCATCAGATGTTGGTCTTCACTTTCCAATGGGTTTGAGACAGGGTCTCTCCTTTGTTGTTCCTCACTATGATGACAGGCTAGCTGATCTGAGATTCTCCTGCCTTTGCCTCCCATCTTGCTATAGGAACTCTGAGACTGTGGACATGAGCCATGGTCCTAGCTTTTGCCTGGATTCTGAGGATGTAAATTACATTCCCATCGTTGCATGGCAAGTGCTGTACTGACTCAGCCGTTCCTTAGCCCTTTATTGATAATTCTGGATGTATCTGAGAGTACTCAACAATCTCGTGTTGCTTGAGTATTTACTTATAAAATATACATTTCTTACTTAAAAAATATGCATTTTGTGCTTTATGGTAAAGTATATTTTTCTAACACTGTGATTTCAGGAGTTACCTACTTTGTGTACTTCAGCTTGTATTATGAAATATTTCTTATAAAAGAATCTTTGGAGTTGACATGAGGTCAAGAGTTTTATGTCCAGGGATCCCTTCTTGGTTCACAAAAGACAGACTCCCTTCCAGTAAGGCCATCAGCAGGGGTGTTCCCTCTTAGCAAGTTATTTGATGTCTGTAAGCTTCCCCTTCCTCATCTGTAGAAATGGTTTAACAATAGTCCTTCCCTGGTGGCTGTCAGGAGATTCAGGTGAGATCAACCATGAAACCCAAAGGCTCTGGCATGCAGGAAGAGCTGAACAAAAGACATCTGTTTTGATGTGGATGACAATGAGGGCTCTGATGACGATGGTGATTAATGACGTAACACCACTCAGAGAGACACGGAGGTACAGCATTTCCACCCTTCGCTTCTTTTCTCACGGTTGGAAACAGCCCAGAGCATATCCTATCAGGAAGAGGGTAGCCCTGTGCAGTCTCTGTTTCTACATTGTAGCTGTTTTGAACAGTATCCATGGAGGCCAGCTGAGGATGTGCTATTGTTGCTACTGCTGCTGTTGTTACTGAATAAACTGTTCCAGGTTTAATCACAGTGTCAGCTCTAGGAGCTTGGAGAACTCATCCCTAGAGACATGAGTCTCTCATGAGTTTCTCATTTATCCTGCTTCCTTATAAATGTAGTGTGTGCCCTGTCTTCTCTGGAGAAGAATAAGAATTTAACAGTACTCAGGAGGCAGAGGCAGGCAGATCTCTTGTGAGTTTGAGGCCAGCCTGGTCTACAGACTGAGCTCCAGAATAGCTAGGGCTACACAGAGATGCCCTGTCTGGAAAAACCAAGAACAAAAAAATATAACATATTACCAGCTTTCACTTAGATTGGAACTACTAGAACTCCTTTTCAAAGGCCAGCAGGGAATCTCAGCCCAGACCATAGCCTTACACCCGACTCCTGCAGCTTCTCTCAGCTCCAGTAGTGACATTAAGACACTGTTTCGCCACTCAAGAAGTGTGCTGTCCTTCACTTCCAGACTCCATCTACTGCGTATGACACATAAGCTGTCATGTTTTGTAGGCATAACAAACCAGCCCAGTCGCTGTTCAGGAACAGACTGTACGTAACCTTGTCTTTCACTAGGAGGACCTAGAGTAACATAGTGCTGGGGAAAAGCTCAGAGCCAGCCACAGGCTGCCAGCTGAAGAAGGGGAAGAAGGTGCAAGCACCCTGTTTCTGTAGCTAGTCCTAATAGATAAAAGGCTAATCTAAATATTACAGACTCTTAGGAGCAGACTTCAAACACACATATACATACACACACACATACACACATATACACATGCATAAATGCACACACACATGCACATACATACATACACACACACATACATACATACACACATACACACATGCACACACATACACACACATATACACACATACACATGCACACACATATACACACATACACACACATACACATACACACACATACATACACACACATATACACACAAACACACATACACATACACACTCATATATACACACAAACACACATGCACACACACAAACACACACATATACACACACACAAACATACCAAACATACACACATGTATACACACACACATATACACATACATACACACATGCACACACAAACACATACACACATATACACATACATACATATACACATACACACACAAACACACGTATACACACAAACACATACACAGTGTACACACACACACACACACATCCCTAAAATTATCTTGCAACAACCACCTCTTTCTGTAGCATTGTTTTTCAAAGACTTGTTACTTTTATTTTATTCATCTGAGTGCTTTGTATGCACATGTGCTCAGTGTACTGCCTGTGTGGTTGATGCCTTTGGAGGCCAGAGGAAGGCAGTGTATCCCATGGAACTGTAGTTACAGTGGGCTATAAGTTGTCATGTGGGTACTGGGAACCATATCCAGAAACTGGGTCCTCTACAAGAGCAACAAGTGCTTTTAACCACTGAGCCATCTTTTCTTTTCTTTTTTTTTAAAGATTTATTTATTTTATTTATGAGTACACTGTAGCTGTCTTCAGACACACCAGAAGAGGGCATCGAATCTCATTGTGGATGGTTGTGAGCCAACATGTGGTTGCTGGGATTTGAACTCAGGACCTCTGGAAGAGCAGTCAGTGCTCTTAACCGCTGAGCCATCTCTCCAGCTCAAGAACCATCTTTTCAATACCCTAAAATCTCCTCTTATTTAAGAAGATTTAATGGCTGTGCAGTGCACAATGGTAGACTCAGAATTCCAGAGGCCTCTGTGAATCGCTGTGAGTTCAAGGCCAGCCTGGTCTACATAGTAAGAGCTATACAGTGAGACCTTGTCTCAAATAAGTAGATAGTTAGATAGATAGATAGATAGATAGATAGATAGATAGATAGATAGATAGATAAATGGAATTTATTGGATAATTATTAGCAGCCTAAAACTGAATTAAATATTTTACAATCATTTTCTTAATGGACAAACTCCTTTGAGATAACCTCATTTTATAGATGAAAGAGTTAGAAGGTAGAAAGGGTGGAAGCTCAGTGGTGTTGCTTAATGTGCTCAAGGTCTGGATTCAACCCTCAGCACAGAGAAGAGGGTAGAGGAGGGAGGGAGGGAGGGAAGGGAAGGAGAGGCAAGAAAAGAAGGGAAATGGGAAAAGAAGGCAAGAGAATGGAAGGAAGAGGAGGGAAGAAAGGAGGGGAGGGAAGAAGTTCAGAGATACTACACTACTCACTTAGCAAGTGGCAGAGAATGGAGCCAACTCTAGCACTCCAGTTCCAAAGGCCGAATCGGCTGCCTGGCTCTGTGAATTCCTCACTTGAATGCTTGGATCATGCCATGCACCCATCCCTCGTATGTGCTTCTGTTCTTTCCTAAACCCTGGGTTTGATCACTGCCGCAGACGGACCAGACCAGTGCTACCTAATGGAAATACGGTGTAAGTCACCACCAACACAGGCCATATCTGTAGCTCTAGATTCCCCAGTGGCCACATTTTTAAAGATAAAAAAAGAGCTGTACAAAGTTAATTTTAATGATATCTTATTTAACCCAGAATATTCAAAGAGTTGCCATTTCAGTAAGAAATCTATCTAAAACTGTTTATGAGACAATTTACACGTTACTGTGTACATCTTTGCAATGTAGTGTATGCTTTACACACGTAGCCCATCTCTCAGCCCTAACCATCTGCATTTCCAATGGCCCAACAGCCACCTGTGACTCTGACAAGTTATAATTCCTACATCCCTCTCATGGGCTTGGGAGCTCATCTTTGAGAGTCTCACAAGGCTCAAAGGGGGCAAGTTGCCAACGCAAGGTGTATTTAATTCAATAAGAGAAAAAGATTAAAAGAATAGAAAGCACCATTTTGATTTTCTCCCCATTGCCTAAGGCAAACCAGACTCAAAAGGACAGGGTCTGGATCATTTCAGAACAGGCAGGGTTAATTAAGTGCCTCATGCTCTTGCAGTGGTACTGGGCACAGTGTAAAGACCAGATTATTCTATAGCCCTAGCCAGAGAATGACAGGAGAAGAAATCTCAGCAATGTCAGACATTGCCACTGTCATCTCTGGTCCTTCTCATGTTCTTGCTCACTCTTGCTCCCAGACTGAACTAGACCACCTGTGGAAAGCACAGTGAAACCCCAGCAACTCCATTCACCCCAACTCCAAGAAGACTCCTCTAGTTCAAGGCTTCTTGAACTTCTTTGGGCTCGATAAAAATTCAGATTTCATATTACACCCCAAACTGACAAATGGTTGGTAACTTGAACATTTACAAGAGACTAGGATGGCTGTGAGTTAGCCCAATGACGGGAATATTGTAGGTCCACTTCCCAGGGGCCCACCCAATGCAGCCAAAAAGGAGTGCGTGGTGCTGGGAGTGGGTGCAGCCTACATGGCCTAAGACAGGGCTCTCACCCTCCTTTCACCCACATCGGAGTCCCTTGACGTTGCCCATTGTCGACAGCCTAAAGCCTTCGACCATCGATGTGACTCGTCTCACATCAATGTTTTGGGGTTGTGAACTTGTCTAAGCTCCCCCATAATTAGACATCCAAATTCAAAATTCACATAGTTGGGATTGATCATAAGACGCCTTCTCTAACTAAACAGAGAAGGAGGAGATGCCAGAAGCCAGGACCCTCACCCTTACCCTCACCCCCTACCTTTCCCCACCTGGACAATGTCCCCTGAAGCTTGGCAACTGCAAGATCCTGCTTGGCAACTGCAGATAGACTCAAAGCAGTGTACCATATCTTCTGAAGAATAGCAGGGAGACCATAGCTCAAGCAGTGTACCATATCTTCTGAAGAATAGCAGGTAGATCATAATTCAAGGCAGTGTACCGTATAGACCATGACATGTTTCAAGGCACAGGCCAAGAAGATTCTGTACTTTTCCACCACCTGGCCCCTCTTACCCCCTCCCCTTGTAAAACATGCTATAAAAAAGCATTTCATGTTCAAAAAAAAATTTTAAAAAAACTCCAAAAAAAAATTCAGATTTCTGTGCTTTCCTTCAAGAGTCCTGAATTCAGTAAGTCTGGAGGGATGCCGATACAGCAGCTCAGAGGATCACATCTGGAGAATTGTCTCAACCTTAAATTATCCGAGTAGCATCTGGTAGAAAGAATAACTCATGGCTTAGGTTTGGCGCAGCTGGTACTGTCTGCTTAGCAGGCCTAAAGCCTTGGACTTAGTCTCTAGTACTGCATAAAACTGGTTATGCCGCATGCCTGGAATCCCAGCATGGGAAGGTAGAGGCAGATCAGAGGTTCTAGGTCATCCTCAGCTACATAGTAAGTCTGGGTCCAGCCTAAGCTACGTGAGACCCCATAAGCAAGCACTTTATCAACCAACCCATCTCCCAGGCCTTAAATATGGATTTTAAGTAGTTGATGTATTTTAGTCTTTTTCTCTCACCCACCCTTATTTATTTACTATAGTACAGAAAGGATAAAGTAATTATGCTCAAAAGGAGAGTGCATGGGGAAAGTCAGAGATCTGGAGCGCTGAGGGGATAGGGAAGGTAAGGCTCTTGTAGGTCTCTAGGGCTCAGATGGCAGAGCACCACAAGAGCTCCGTGATCAGGGAGAAAGGGCAGCACAACCATCGCCTCAGGTCACCTCTTCTGAGCAGCAGCTCAAGGCACTTCATTCTCTTCAGCTGCATCACGGAAGTCTCCTATCCAGAGATTGTTCTCATCTTTGCTTTTGAAGAAGGGAAACAATGATTATGTGAAAAAGAACATTCTCAAGCCATAACAAAAACTTTGGCTGCCCCCATTTCTGGGGTCATATGGTGTTTGTTTCGTTCCCCTTCTGCCTATGCGCAGGCATTTTTATCTCTAACGTTGCAGACCACAGGGCTTTGGAAAGGAGTGGCAGGCGCGAGACTTGCTGAGTTGAAAGCAGTTGGAAATGTGGAATGTGTCTCTGGAGATACACACTGAGCCTGGCTGGGAACTTCCAAGAAAACGCAGTGGGAGGGAAGGAAAAACAGCACAATGACAAGAAGCCTTGCAGGGCCCACCTCAGCCTCACTGGACTGCCCAGAGCTCACATTCCAGCTGTACTGCAATGACCCAATGTTCCAGTAAACAAGGAGGGGACAGGATGGACAGAAATCAGATCAGCCTACCTCTAGAGCTTTGAAATAGACACAGGAGGCCTGACAGGGGGAGGATAGGGATGAGGTAGCCTTTGTACATATCCTGAATCAGCAGGGCGTATTCACAACACCCATCAGATACACGTACATTCATACCCACATCCAATGGGGCTTGAGCAGACACAATCCCTCAGATGTCCTAGCATTTCAAAGGTCAATAGGCCATGATCTCCCTTTGGACCCTTCCTGACAACCTCAGATCACATGAGTGTGCCTTTAAGGGTGAAGCCAGGAGATGCTGACTCAGGCTGAGCCAGGCCCTTGACTAATGGTGTCCACTCTTTAAGCTCTATTCCTCTGCCTCACAGAAAGACAGACAGAACTGCAACCGATAGAAATGGTCCTTCAGTTCATTTCCATTTGACGTCATAGTATCAAACCAGTGACTAACGATGCTCTAACATTCTTGAGATCACACTCCCCACCCCTACTGCTGCTCAACCCCTATCTTCTCCTCTGACTCAACTTCCAATTCATCAGGCAACAGATGAGCCTAAGTAATGATATGAGGAAGAGTCTGTTGACTCAGGAAGCAAAGTTCTGGAAGTTTCTTTCCAAGAGTGTCCTGCTTGGGATAATTGAGGACTTTATAGCTCAGACAGCATGTGTAGCTTCCCCTTCCCATATAAACATGATATTCAACATAGCTATATTCTATATTCTGTGATTTTTGTTTGTTTGTTTTTGTTTTTGTTTTTCGAGACAGGGTTTCTCTGTATAGCCCTGGCTGTCCTGGAAGTCACTCTGTAGACCAGGCTGGCCTCGAGCTCAGAAATCTGCCTCCTCTGCCTCCCAAGTGCTGGGATTAAAGGTGTGCACCACCACTGAACAGCACCCCACCCACCTTTCAAAGCCTACCCTGCTTCTCGGAGGATTTTCTTTGCTGTAACTGATTATCTTCACTTTTTACTGGTCTTGAGTCTTCAGTTCTTCATTCCCTTATAGAATAGTCAAATTCAGGCAATAACTGCATCTCTTTTGAGGCAGGAAAAAAGGTGGGTTTCGGATTTCCCTACATAAACAGATATATGACTCTTCCACTCAGATTCTGAATGGTATGCGGTGGCAGCCTCAGGAGCTAGTTTTTAATTCCAGAGACTCAGTGTCCAGTGAATATTGTCAGCTTTGACTCACAAAGTGGTCACACCCTAGCTTTTGGATAAACAGAACAGAGTGAAAACTGATGATGCTTGCTTGAAGTCATGGCAATGGTGTCATTCTTCCCTTCTGTCTCTTTGGTGTGCTCAGAGTACTACACCTTCTCTTGATGATACTTAGCACCACCCTACAAAGTTCCAGGCATCCTTTTTATTATTGATGGAGGCTATAAGTTAAGGCTGGACTGGAATACACCAAAGTATCACCCACATCCATATCCATCTGATCCATTCCAAAACCAGCTTGGCCTACATACCTGTGCCTCCAGGCATCGGCTGTCTTTTCAATTGACCACTTCTGACCACTTGTTCACATTCACAGATTTGTCTGGCTTTAAATTTGGTCCACAGCCCCCTTTTTAAAATTTTATTTATTTATGAATGAACATTCTGTGTGCATATATGGTACATGCCAGAAGAGGGCATCAGATCCTATTACAGATGGTTGTGAGCCACCATGTGGTTGCCGGGAATTGAACTCAGGGCCTCTGGAAGAACATCCAGTGTTCTTAACTGCTGAGCCATCTCTCCAGCTCCTCCCTCTTGGATTTTAATTTTTGTTACTAATTCCACTTGTTTTAAACTAAAACATAAAACCATGAAGATTGATTGTGCTAATGAGATGCCATGTTGTGTTTTCGTATACCTGGATATAAGCATTTCTGACAGTACTTCCATCCTCCCCTCCCGACATAACATGGTGTTCACAGGGACGTGGACTTGAGAAACAGATTTTTTCAGATGGCTTATTTGCTGTACATTTTTAATTTCTTAGCTACAAAACAAGATAATTATCAGACCCTCACAATCTTGTCAAAAGGATTAAAATAAAATTATAACCTACCACATACAGAGCTGGTATTCAACTAATGTACATGGTTAACATTATATCTGTTGCCAGATGCTGATGTAACCTTCTCCTCTGGAGAGAGCCAGTCCTCCAACAGTGAGAATAGAGAGAACACTAGAGGTAGAACACTCAGGCCTCCATTGAGCCCAACTCCTTCAATTTGGAAGGAAGTGGTGCTCAGAGAAGGTGAACTGGCTTGTCCAAAGTCATATGCCTTATTAATGCCTACCATCAAATAAGAAAATTAATTGAATGGGACAGTAGAAAGCCTTGGCTTTGAGGTCAGCCATATGTGGCCTGCTAGTGTGCGGGCCTTAGACATGTGACTGACCTGACCGTGCTTCATTTCCTCACACACAGCATTGAGATAATGGAGGGAGATAGATAGGAACTGCATGTGGGGTGGGAGTGGTGTTCTGAAAGGGATAAGGCACATCAGGTATCAAGGGAGCCCCAGTCACTTGCTGGGGTTATCATGAAAACACCCCAGGGCTGGTTAAAACAGGGGAAACCAGTAGGAGGAGATGAGCAGATTTTTATGGATATGATGAGCTTTGCCTACATTCCGAAATCAGGACGTTTGGGGGATAACTTTTGCTTGCCAGTCTCCTAACGACAGCTCCACACCAGAGTTTGATGCACTGAGCTGGGAAAAGTTCTTAGTAAGTGAGAGACAGACCATGTGTGTATGCAGGCGGGGTGGAGAGTAGTCAGGGTCTTTAAACGACCTTTTAGAACATAGTCCAGAATGATTTCAAAACCGTCCTCATTTCTAGGCACAAATATGTTTTGAGTTGGCAACACAAAGTGGGAGGTGGCTTTGAGAGTGTGACCGCGGCACAGATGCAGCCCTGCGACACTTTTGAAATCAGGAGCACAGGCCAGTTTTGCAATGAACAGTGAGTTCTAGCTTCTATTTTTTCCCCCAAGATGAATATGGACAAGAGTGAAGAGTGGATGAGATACTCCACCGCAGGCTCAGCCCCAAATGATCCAATTACAGATGCTGAAATGGACCCAGGGACAACATTTAGAAGTCTGAAATGGAAAGGCAAAGGAGACACAGTTCTGCATCTGAGGAAATGACTGACTCCAGAATGTTCCCTGGCGAGAAGCAGGCTTAGAAAATATTGTATGGGCAGTTTCCAAATGCTCCAGGGGAATTAGGGGCGACTTTTCTAGACATAACTATGGTCAAGTGGATTGGGGTTTGTCTTAGTCTGTTTTTAATTTATAAAGAACAGAAAAATTTTGGTTACTCTTTTGGAAACTGGGACTTGCAAGCTCAAGGTGCTAACATGTTTGGTATCTGGGGATCCAGTCTTTCCTGCCAGTGTGGAACCTTAAATCCAATACTGTCCATAGGATAAGAACAATGTTCGTTGCATGACAGAAGAGAGCCCATTTGCACAAGGCCCCTTTCACAGGAACCTCAGTCCATTTATGGGACCATAGCTCTCATGATCTCAACACAATACCTCAACACCCCACACAAGCACAGTGGGGATTATTCACATCCCATGAAATCTGGAGGGGATTCAAACCATGGCCGACCACTCCTAGATTGGAGTGCAGAGGGAAGCTACAGAATTACATCTGCTATTAATCAATGGGCAACCTATACAACAGAACATAGTGCCATCAGCAGAAAGCAAAGTATGCAGTTTAACAAACACACCAGCTAAGAAGTGCATTCAAAGCTGTGAGTCAGGTCAGACAAGAGGACTCTCGCCAAGTAAGGACACTCACTGCCAAGCCTAAGAACCTGAGTTTGATCCCCAGGAACCACAAGAATTGTAGAATAAGGCAAAAATTGGTTCTCAAAAGTTGTCACCTGACTGCCATATGCACACTGTGGCATAGATATGCCTGTGTACATGTACAAACACACACACACATATATACACCCATACACACATTCATACACATACATACATACTAAACAAACAAACTTTGTATGTGTGAGTAATGCATCTTGATCAAATCCATTCCTCTTTCCCTCTACCACTGTTTTTCCTCACAATTCCATATGCTCTTTAAAAAAACAAAAACGAACAGATAACAACAACAACAATAAAAAAACACTGAGCCTACTACTCAGTGCTGCCTATATGTGTAGAGATGTGAAATTACCCACTAGAGCATAGTAACCTTTCAGGGGCTAATCCCTGAAGACAATCAACTCTCTTCCGCAGAAGTCATCAGCTGCTAACAGTTGCACACATAAAGGGTGGGACTTCCTAAGCCCCTCCCATTTTTGGCTGGTTTGATCTTGTGCAGGTCTTGTGGATGCAGTTACAGCTGTGAGTTTGTGTGTGAGGCAGCAGTGTCACGTTTCTTTTGAGTATTCTCTTTCATTCCTCGCCCAGTTTTTAAATTGGTTGTTTTCTTGATGTTTACTAGGACAAGATTTTTGTCACATTGTATTCTAGTGATTAATGTAGAGAGTGCAAATGCATTAAAATGTCTTTAATTAATTAATTGATAACTTGGTCTCCCTTATAAGATTTAAAACAAAGTATTCAACACAGAAGCAATATTGAAGCAATAGCTCCTTGGCAGAACCATGTAGAAGCTTTCAAGTATCTTTAGGATGTGGTTGATTTAGAGTTCTTATTAAGTTCATCTTGGTCATTTGATGGAAAACTGTGCCCCATAGTCTTAGCATTTTAACAATTGTTGGCACTGTGTAGGAAAGGTTTACAAGGTGGCCCTGTTAAAGGAAGTATGCCACTAGGGGGTTGACTTTGAGATTAAAAGCCTCAAACCACTTCCAGCTCATTCTTCCTGCTTCACACTGGAGGTCCAGAAAGTGAACCCACAGCTGCCTGCTCCTGCTGCCATGCCTACCATTCACAGCCATGGCTTCCTGCTAGGGTGGACTCCTTGAAAGTCCAAATAAACTCTTCCTTCTTGTCTTAGATAGGGTTTTATTGTTATGAAGAGACACCATGACCAAGGCAACTCTTTATTCAATTGGGACTGGCTTACAGATTCAGAGGTTCAGTCCATTATTTTCAAGACTGAAACATGGCAGCATCTAGGCAGGCACAGCACAGGAGGAGCTGAGAGTTCAACATCTTGTTCAAAAGGCAAACAGATATCTAGCATCCTTAAACAGCTACCATGAAGCTCTCAAAGCCCACCCCCACTTTTTCCAACAAGGCCACACCTATTTCAGCAAGGCCACACCCCCAAATAATGCCATTCCCTGGGCCAAGCATATTCAAACCACCAAATTTCTCTAAGTTTCTTTGTGGTGTTTCATCACAGCAATAGATAAGTAATAAGACACCCTAAGATCATATGTATCAAACTCAGAAATTTAGCTGTGGGAGATAGTTGAATCTGATTTCTACAATATATCAAAAAGGAATAGGGGTAATAAATCCAAGTCAAAGTTCCCCAGAGTGAAAGAACAACCATGGGAACCTTGGTTTTCTCCTCTAGTCTATAGTCTAAGCATCTTGAAGAAAGATTAATCATTTTTGTGTTTGTCAGTGTCTTGGTCAGAGCCTTGAGTGCCATATGTAGTCAAGAATGATGTTGAAGTTCTGATCCTCCTGCCTCCACTTTACAAATAGGATTACAGTCATGTACCCTGTGCTCAGTTTACATGGAATTGGTGATCTAGCCAAAGCCCTGTGCATGCTAAGCAGAAACTCTACCTGCTGAGTTGCATCTCCAGTCCCAGGTTAATTTTGTACTGTCATTACCACTGGATGCAGATCACTACAGAATGTTCTACTTGCTCTCTTCTGTTGACTATGACTTAAACCATAGGCTGATCATAGATCCATTCCTCTTTTCTGGGCAAACAGATAGTCCAAATCTTACAGTCTCTTAAGCTGAACATGAATTCAACCCAATGGACTATAAGTAGTGATGATCTGTGTCATTTCTGGGCCCGGAATAAAAGCCTCCCACTTGAAATCTTCCATGCTTGTTCTCCTGCATGCTGAAGGCTGAAGATCAAGGCAGTGATGGCAGCCGAGAGATGAAGAGAACAGAGTCTATCACCCCTCAGCGTCTCCATCCCTTGACTCATTAGATGAGATGCCACAGAAATAAACTTTATTATATTAAGTGGTTGTAGCAGCTCACACAGCTAAGGCACTCACCTTTTGTCTTCCTCTCTTGTTTTTATTTGGAAGGGGGTGTTTTGTTTTATTTTGCCTCTCTGCTCTTTGTTCTCTGAAAAGCTAAAGGTCTAAGAAACAGAGAAGAGGATGTGACGTGGTCTAGAGAGACAGTGGTGTAGGTGAAGGCAGAGCTCTCAAGTGGCTTCAGTATCTTCCTTCTTTAGATGCCCATCTTAGAGCATCCTTCTCATAATGCAGATATGAAGCTTTGCACAGATGGGCGACAGTATAAGCCTCAGGTCCCCTCTGCCCTGCAGCGGTCCTTCTCTGCAGCTCCCTACCTTTCCCTGAACACCAGCCCTTCTGCCATTTTCATAGCTGACAGAGGTAGAGAAGGAGGGCCAATATGCCCTTTTTGAACTACAACCCTGTGCCTAAATTCCTGTTCCTCTCACCTCCCATGGATCATTTGCAAACCTCATAGAGAAATGACAGTGGGAGGAACCTCTCTGCCCCAAGGCCACCTACAGGAACTTGTAGGTGTGTAGTTCACTGAAGAGCTGCCTTGACTTCCTCCATTATCTTACTTAGGTTTCCTTAGCTCCAGAGCCTCTCTGTTTAGCCTTCCCTGTGTCCTAGAATCTTCTGTCTCATCTTGACCGCTAAATTTGTATCAAATATTGAGTTTGCTTTTCTCTTCTTGTTAACCATGGCTTTTCCTTTTCAAAACAAACTAAAGCCTCTTTCCCTAAGATGCCAAAGAAGCTGATTGCTCTATTGTACTTGAGCTAAATTACAAACAAGCAGACTTAATGATCATCATTCTATTTTCAGGACTGGAGGTCGGTGCTACAAAGCTATGCTTCTCCCAGTCAGCACTTCTTGGGAATCCCACTCTAGCTGGGCCTTTATATATATCCTCTAACATCTGTTCTGCTCTTACTCTGCAGAAGAGGGAACTTGGAAACGATATAAAAACTATATGTGAAAGTGTCTTTCCCCAGGTGGGCTGTCTAAGTTCTCACTCATGCTGTTAAGCAATGACCCATCATTTGAAATCAGGATTTGGCCTTGGCAAAAAAGACACCATGGTAGGCAGAGTACTCAGGTAGGGGCCCTTGTGCCTGGTGATCCATTTGAGTCATAGACAGCCCAATTCTACAGCTTCACTTGAGATAAGAATGAATGTTCATCACCATTATGTAAGGTTTTCTATCACTTATAACTAATGTTATTCAGTCCTTGTAGCTTCTGTCTTTTCTTTTTTTCTTTTTTTGTTTTTGGTTTTTTGTTTGTTTGTTTGTTTGTTTGTTTGTTTTTTCGAGACAGGGTTTCTCTGTACAGCCCGGGTTGTCCTGGAACTCACTCTGTAGACCAGGCTGGCCTCAAACTCAGAAATCCACCTGCTTCTGCCTCCCAAGTGCTGGGATTAAAGGCATACACCACCACCGCCAGGCCCTTGTAGCTTCTGATAGCCAGCATTGCTTCCCTCTTGACCTCTCTACAGTTTGTTCCTTTCCCTTCTTTCCTGTTCCCTTTAGAATACTACACTAAGTAGCTGGTGTCTGAGTCGGTATCCTATCTACACCCAGTATATCAGAGGGGAGACTGAGGACTCAGGCAAGGGGAAGCAACTAGATTCAGCACTCCCAAGCCATGGACCCAAACTCATCTTTTGACACTCTGCTCCTGAGCTTTCAAACCAGATCAGCCCCTTCTTAGAATCTTTCTGCAAGCATACAGTTTATTTCCTTCTCGATTAGTCTATGCACAAATAAATTAGCATTTATTATTTATGAAATTTGGAGTTTGTAGATGAACAGGAAGATCATAGCTTAAAGTTGTTTTGTTTTCCCATTAGTGTGAAATTCAATTGCATTGTCTGTTGCTAGGTTTCTGTACCACTTGATTGCTTCTTCCTCTAGGGATACTACTACATAGGGAGGTCTCCAGACCTAGAGAAGCTACACAAGAGGCAGTCTCTGGCCTACAGTTGTCCAAAGATGGGAAGGCTACTAGGCTATTGATAGCTGTTCTTGGTTTGAATACTTCCTGAGTGATGAAGGTCCTTGATAGGCCCTTACCTCCCTCCTCAGCCTTTCAGAACACCCAAGGCTATCTTCCAACTAAGAGGTTGCTGTTCCAGATCTCCTGTAGAGTCAGCTCCCCTTCCTCCCATGGTAACAAACAGGTTCCTTACCCTGCATGAATGGCATAATAGAGGGCATGCTATGTAGGAAAGAAAGACAGCTATAACTTCCACTCTAAAGTGATGATTAGAACCAACTCTGTACAAGGAAGTTAATGAATATTCTAAGCACAGTGCCTCATGGGACAGCCATATTTATAGGAACTAATAACCTAACATTCAGGAACTCTACAGAATTTCTGCCACATGGGGACTGGACTCTGAGCACAGTAGGTCTCTGACCTCCTGGAACTTGTCATCTACTGGCAAACTATTATACTCTGAGTAATTATTTAAATCATTAAAACCATGGCAAAGGTTATAAAGGAATAGTAAAATGTGTGTGTGAGCATAAGGAGAATCTAACTGGGGAGAGAAAGGGTTAGGAAGGGACTTAACGTAAGACCACAAAGACAAGATTTAACCAGGCCTTGTGCATTCTGAACCGCAGGAAGAGCTGGGTAGCCCTTTTGTAGTGCAGATGATGACGATCTAATGTGGCAAAGGGAATGACTAGATAAACCGTATGGCCTAAGTACACAAGTCCAAAGGGTCAAGTAAAGAATTTTTGTTTCACCAAAGAGTAGAGGGGAGGCATGAAACGTTTTGGATTGAATACCTGCTTGTGTAACTTACTTTATGAAAGATCCCCATGGTGGTTAATTTCAATGGTCAGCTTCCTTGGATTAGGAATTATCTGGGAGATTCCTGAAGTTCGCCTTTGGGTATGCCTATGATATCTGACTGAGTGGGGGAAAACCCAGACTGAATGTGGGTGTCACCATCTCATAGGTTGGAGTCACAATCTGAATTTTAAAAATGGGAAAGAGGAGAAAGCCAGCTAATACTCCCCTAACTGTGTGTCCTCATTTACTAAGGTATGAACAAGCAGCATGCCACAGCCACCATGTCCAGGAGCTGAATCCACCCGAGGCTTCCCCACAAAGATGGGCTGGACCGAAACAATCCCTTCTGTCTTTAAGTCGGCTATGTCAGATGTTCAGTCAATCAGAAAGTAACCAGTACATCTCATAAGAACAGCCTTCTGTGAACCTGAGTCCTCTAATTAACACAATCAGGTGATCAGTCAATCAAGACTATCCTTTAATATCTTTTCTGAGTCTAGCTAATTGGAGGAATAAATCCTTCCTGTTCACTGGGTATGTGAACTAAGCTGTAGAAGAATTTCATGTAGGTCCCCTAGAAAGAACTGCAAAACCTGCATTCTAATTCCGCTGCTAAAATCAGCAGGGAGGAACTGTTTCAACAATACCAGGTCATGAGTTTAAGTAGTCACTCTGAGTGTGCATGCGCATAGCGCTAACCAGGAAAAGGTACAAGACAAAGATAACTAACCTCGGATGGGACAGATATAAGATCTATTGGTCACTATGCATAACTCTTTCTGGAGGCTAGTGCTTACAGTTTCCTGAGAGTTGTGTGTGTGTATGTGTGTGTGCGTGTGTGTGTTTGTGTGTATTTGTTTTGTGGCTGATTTATTCCAGAAGCCAAAAAAGAAGCCATGCTTCTTAGAACTAGACTGTCTGCCCAAACCCTGCAGAGGTTTTCCTTAGGTTGTTGTGGTCCAATTTGAAATATTCATATTGTTCTCTCTGAGGTGAATTTTGGAGCCTCCACAAAAAAACAGATTCTAATGGCTTATCTGTACTTGGGAGAGGTATGCCTTCCTTCCTTCTTTGTGATGTTATTCATAGGCTTCTCAGTTGCTATTGGAAACCTTGACCTGGTCCCCAAGCCACGTGCATCTGTCTGTCTTTGCAAAAGAGAAGACTTTTCTGAGAGTCTAGCAGCACTCAGCAACTCTTTTCAAAAACCCAACATGGAGTTATACTCTGTCTAAGAGACATGATGACATTAACTACTCCATTTTTTAATTGCCAGATTAGGCTAGACTACCGAAAATCTATATACATGAACTTTATCACCTGATCGTCCCAAGAAAATATTTTACATACATCATCTTAAGACAAAAATAAAACTACCAAAAGTTAACACAAGAACTAGATTTGTCAATTCCATCTATTATTCACTGTGAGACTGATACAAGAGTTCTCCTTTATCCATAGGTTATGTTCCAGGCCTTCAGTGGATGTCCTAAATTCCAGGTAGTGACAAGTCCTGTATGTATTATGCTTATCCCTACATATTTGTATATACATTCATCCTTTCCCATCCCCACTAAGCACTTAATTCCACACCATGACAATTAAAATCATTATTTTTTTATCTGAAGGTTTGTAGTTCCTTTAGTGCAAGAGGACAAGGAACCAAGAGTGTTGGCTCAGCAATTAAGACAAAGACAAAGATAGGAGTTAGGGATCTGGTTCAGCAGTTAGGAACACACGCCACTCTTGCAAAGAATGCAAGTTCAATTTCAGTGCCCATATCGGATGGCTTACAGCACCTATAACTGCGGGTGCAGGAGGATCCAAGCATTTGGCCTTCAGGGTCACATGCGCACACACACACACACACACACACACATATACACACACACACACACACACCCCTACCCTACCCCTGCCCACACACATCCACATAATTCGAAGATAAAAATAAATCTTTTTTTGAAAAAAATAGATCAACATTATTTGTAAAGGGAGGGAGCCAAATTAAACTACCTTTACTTTTCCTGTATCTCAATGGATTTATCTGCCTAAGATGGTGAGCCATGAGGACAGACAACAACAACAACAACAAAAAGATGACCACATCTGTCTTCAGAGAACCATAAGCCCTGGAACCCTCAGCCCTCCTGCTTCAGCCTCCCAAGTGCAGGGGTTCACTGGTATATGCCATCACGCTGAGCCTTGAGAACTCCATATAAATCTGTGCTGAATGAGCCAGGCAGGCAATGTTCTCTCAATAGATTGACCTCTGAGGGCAGACACTGTCAGCTAAGAGCAGGAAGAGAGGCGTGGCTTGTGATGCTTCTCAATTCATGTCCCTCTAGTTTCCTGGGACTTAGTTTCTTCATCTGTAGAAAAAGAGTTGATTAGAGCAGTGTGTCTCGCCTGCGAGTCAAGACCCCTATAGGCATCGCATATCAGCTAGCCTGCATATCAGATATTGCATTATGATCCATAACAGTAGCAAGATTACAGTTATGAAGTAGCAACAAAAATGATTTTATGGCCGGACAGTGGGAGGCAGAGGCAGGTGGATTTCTGAGTTCGAGGCCAGCCTGGTCTACAGAGTGAGTTCCAGAACAGCCAGGACTACACAGAGAAACCCTGTCTCAAAAAACCAAAAAAAAAAAAAAAAATGATTTTATGGTCTGGGTCACCACAACATGAGGGACTGTGTTAAAGGGTTGCAGCATTAGGAAGGATGAGAAACACTGGACTACAGAAATATTGAGGGTGCTTTCTTCTTTCTCTTTCTATACACAGATTCCTGCTTTTGAAGCTGTGAAGATTCTTTCGATGAAAACCACTTCCATTTGCTAACAGTTATCTGTGTCCAGGTGAGTCTGTATACTGTGCATCAAAGTTTACCAAAGTCAATGCAATGACTGACACAGCATAGTTCAGTTTTGGAGTTTGAATTGAGGTATCCACTGCACGAGTGGACATCACTGCTACTAGAAGCTATAGGTTATTAAAAGTTTACCGAAATGCCAGGCACGGGATGCATTCTTATGAGTCGTTGGTTAGGGAGTTTCCAGATGGTCCCCAAAGCAACACAGGCCAGTGGTCTTGGCTGCCTCTCAAAAACCTTTAAGTTGTACTTTATAAACGGTTCCACAGTTATTCAATTCTTTCCTTCCACCATGTACATACAATGGATACAACTCTTGTCACCAGGCTTGGTGGCAAGTGCCTTTAAAGGGCATCTCAGTGGGCTCCTTTTTGTTTGTTTGGGGGAAGGGCTTTCAGAGACGGATTCTAAAATTTACATGGGAAGGTAACAGGTGCTTTTGAAGAAAAGTACCTGATTCAAAGAACTTCTAAAACTGAAACACCAAAGGTAAGGGAGTGCTGATGCAGATGCTAAGAGATAGTCTTTATTTTTGTTCAGTCAGCAGATTGATTTGAAGAGTACTGATAAATTTATAATGTTAAGACTTCTGATTCATGCCGGGCGGTGGTGGCGCATGCCTTTAATCCCAGCACTTGGGAGGCAGAGGCAGGAGGATTTCTGAGTTTGAGAGTTTGAGGCTAGCCTGGTCTACAGAGTGAGTTCCAAGACAGCCAGGGCTACGCAGAGAAACCCTGTCTCGAAAAAAACAACAACAAAAAAAGACTTCTGATTCATAATCACAGCATAGTTTTCTATTTCATTTGGTATTCTTTCATTTCTCTCAGTAAAAATTTGTAATTTCAAAAAGGTCTTACTTAAATATACTAAGTGATCTTTGTTGCTTATAAGATTTGTTTAAAAAGTATGTGTATGTGCCTACATAAGTTTCTGTGTGTTACATGAATACAGACACTCCCAGAGACCGGAAGAGGGCATTGGATCTTTTGGAGCTAGAATTACAAGTGGTTGCCAGCTTCTGTGAGTGCCCGGAACTGAACATGGGTCCTCTGCAAGAGTAGTAAGGATTCTTAAGCACTGTGCTATTTCTGGGACATCATGGTCTGTATTTTTGATGTTATTATAAATAGTATTTTGTTCCAATTTCCAGTTTTTAATTCTAATATAGAAAAATGCAACTAATTTTAAAAAATTAATTACTATTTAACATCCCAAGTAACTGTAGTCTCTATCTTTCTTAACTTTGTTTACTGAGTCTTATAGTTGTTTTTATAACAGTTTCACTTTTGTTTGGGATTTTTCCATTTTGTTATTTTGTATATATGGTTGCTCTGCCTGTGTGTCTGTATAATATGTGTGTGCTGCGCCTTCAGAAGCTAAAAGAGGACACTGAGTTACAGACGGTTTTGAACTGCCATATGGGTACTAGGGATTGAACCCTGGTCCTCCAGAAGAGCAGCCAGTGCTCTTAAGCATGGAACCATTTCCCAAGCTCAGTTCTTATAGTTTTTACTTAGTTTTTTTCTTTTTTTTAAGGCTTTTTGCACAAACATGCCTATTCTCTTCCTTCTTGGGAACTCTGTGGATAGGCCTGCCTGACTTCCCCATGAAAAAATTAAGAAGATTTACATCTGTGTTTATGAAAGGTCTTGATCTATAATTTACTTTAAGAGTCTATGTCAGATTTTAGTACCAGGGTACTTTAAGCTTCATAAATTTGTTTCTGAAGATATTTGTGCAGACTCGTGATTTTTTTTTTAGGTGGTTGGCAGAACTAACAAAGCCAAAGAAACGTGAACCATGCTGTTAGTAGGTCACTTGTCTTACATTTCTTAGAAATAATCCAAAGCCTCAAGTAACTGCTCTTTTGATTTTTAATCTTTTATTCTGTTTTACATATATTTTAATTAAAAGACATACTTTATGTCTTTTATTTTTTAAGGACCACCAAATTTCTAAAATTAATTCATACTGTTGTTGGAGTTGAAGTTCTTATTTACTGTGTTGTCTTATAGTCCAGTCTATAAATATATGTCATTTAGTAATTTTTCTACTCTTTTAACTACTCAGACAACAGGGCTAGGAAAGCTCCTGGAGTGTGGTCCCAAGTATGTGTGAGTTTCCACGTGGTTGGGAACTGCCATGTGGGTGCTGCAAAGGAGACCTGGGCCTTCTGCACGAGTGGTAAGCAGTCTTACCTGCTGAGCGATCTCTCCAGCCACAGCTACTGTTAATCTTTCATTTTTCATACAGAGCATAGAAACAGTCAAGTACAAATTAAACAAACATTTGTCACTTTCACTTGATTTCACTGAACAATATAGGTTTTTATTTATTAGGCCTCATAAAAGGGCTCTGAGAGATGATAACATTCAATATCATCTTCCAGTTCTGAGGTCAATGTAAGGGTCAAGATGGCTACTGGAGCATTAGTTCATATGTGTTCTGAAACTTATGTCATTGGCCAGAGGTCAGAGACATGGCCACATCTGGTTGCAAGGCACACAGAAGTGCACGGCCCTTTAGCTGCTACCTAGAGCAAAATAATATTCCGTAATTAAAGAAAAAGGGGGCTGTTGGCAAGAGACCATTAGAGCCATCACAAAGTTTGTTCTGATGAAGTGGAGTGGAGAATCCTGGAAGAGTTGGAGAGGGAAGTGGGCGAGAAATATGATCAAAATCCATTGTATATTTCCATATAAAATTCTCAGGGAATAAATTTATGATATACTAAACAATCAAACTTTTAAAAGGTTTATTCTTATTTAAAGCCTTAATGTGGGGTTGGAGAGATGGCTCAGTGGTAAAGAGCACTTGCTGTTCCTAAAAGAAACCTGGATTCAGTTTCCAACATCCACATCATAGCCATAGTTCCAGGGGATTCAGTGTCCTCTGTCATCCTTGAGCACCAAACATGGACATGGAATACAAGCATAAATGTAGGCAAAATGCACACATAACATTTTAAAGCAAAGGGTTTTTTTAAAAAGATATATTTTATTTTTGTATGTGTAGGAAGTTTTCCGTGTGTGTGTGTGTGTGTACCTTGTGTGTGCCTATGGATAGTTGTAGGTACTGGGAATTGAACTCAGGTTCTCTGCAAGAATAGCAAGTGCTCTTAACTGCTGAGCCATCTCTCTAACCCCAAAAGCAAAAGTGTTACTGGATAAAATCAAATAAAGGTTCAATGCCATTTCACATCCTCCCAAGACCCAGTGGCAAGAATGTGAAGTTTAGAATTAATGCTTACTTTGATTTAGCTTGGGATCCTCCCTCTTATGAACAGAGGTGACATTTTTCTCAGAGATGTAAGCCATCAACAATACAGAGAGGGAAGAACACTTCTTTTATAATATAAAGAAAATTTTCAGCCCCTAAATACAATATTACTCCAACCACATTTTATTATGTATAAACACACATCCAAAAATATATTGAAGCTGTAGGTTTTAAATTTTAAAAAAAATCCCAGTGCACAGTGTGGAATATCATCCTAAGAGTTATTGGTCAGGAAAACACAGAGACTTTTGATCAGTATGATCTATTGCCTATGTACTTGGCTGCCCACCAGACCAGGATGGCAAAACCTACTGCTGAAGAAACAGCACATTTTGGATTCAAGGCACAGAGGAATCAAGCTGGAACTGAGCCAGAAGCTCCCTGCTGGTAACACTCAAAGTTCTGGGAAGTGCTGTGTGGGCTCTTGGAGAAGACAAGTCTTCAGCAGTCTTATACAGCTGTGGATGAGGGTCACAACAACACCAAGCAACCTTTGGTACAATCGTGGCATGACTGCTTTATGGGTGACCAACTAACTGCCTTCTAGTTGGATCTGAGGCTTGCTCCACAGAAAGGAATTTATATCTGGTATTGTAAATCTGGCTGGGAAGGTAACAGGCCTGAACCTACTACTGATGCTTTGCTATAAGGACGTGTAGTTAAACTGTCTTCTAAGTATTTATGTTTATATCCACAGACTAGTTTTATTATCAGCCTTGGTAGGAGATGCTTCTTTCTGTGAGGGGTGGTAATGGTTGGTGTAGACACTCAAAACCAGACAAAAGGCTGTAAGTGAAAGTCGGATACTCAGCCCCAAATGGGACCTCTCTACTCCCTTTGAGGCTCAGGAAGCACCACACAGGAGAGGGCAGAAAGAATGTAAGGATGGAGGATGGGAGGGGTGCTATGAAGTGATAATTTCAGGATACAACTCGCCTGTTCCATACCACCAACTATGGCTGCTTGCACAAAAGTTTGACTCATGGCATGCATGTGCACACACACACACACACACTTGCTCATGCACGTGAGATGTGGAAGTAGGAGAGGAACTAGTTGTAAAGAAGAAGGGGTCATCAGGAGCAGGAAAAGGATAAAAGAAGGTAATCAGGGAGTGAGTATGACTGCTATATGTTGTATATATTTATTCAACTGTCAAAAAGAAAAAGGAAACTGATAGGATATTTATTTTTTTTATCCACCTAACCATTTGCCCTAACAGCAAAACTAGTAAGAAAGTAGTTTAATATCTCCAGTACAAAGAGAAATAAATTAAGCAATTCAATAATAGCTGGGAAGAGGCTCAACTGGTAAGGTGCTTGTCACTCAAGGGTTAGGCCCCAGATCCCCATCGCATACATAAAAGGCAGTTACTGGTCTTGAGAGCTCTCCTAGGCTGTAGAGTTTCCATAATACCAAAAGGAGCTATCCTAGCTGCTCATGAGGGAAAAGTTATCAATAGTATTACCCAGTTGGAAACCCCACATACTACAGTTTGAACTTAGCTTTGCAACAGTGGCTCAGATGTCTCAGGGATAGCTAATCACTTTCTGATTGGATTTAAGGTTCATGCACGTTCCACAGAAGGAAATGGATGCCCGGTTCTATAAAGCTGGCTAAAACCGAATGGCCAAGGAGGTCATAAGCCCCAGAGAAGATCCTACTACTATTATTTTGCCAAATGGATACAGTATCAAACCACCTTCTAAATTTGCATCACTCTACCCATAGATTGGTGCAGGTCTCAGTCTTCATTAGAGAGGTCTCTTTGTGTACTAGACAGTGGTTGACTTAGAGACTCACAACGGCTAAGGTACAAAGAGTAAGTGCTTAGCCGTAATTTGGGCATGTCTATTACACTTCCTTCCATCAAGGCTCAGGGAACACTGTATAGCCAAGGACAGAAAGACTATAAGAGACAAATCAGAGAAGACTGGTGCAAAATAGTGTCACCTGGACATGACAGGGCTGTGCACTGGTAAACTAACAGCAGCCATGTTAGCCATGCTGTTGACTAGCCAAACTAGTCAACCTTGCATCATGCATAGGGGAGGAATGCACAAGCCTCCACCCCTCAGTGTGGAGCTCTTGATGGTTATGGCTGCTAGGAAGGGATAGTCAGTTTTCTTTAGGGGTGTGGCCCCTTGTAAGCTGACCACACTCCATCAGATGTTCTCATACCCATAGGTGTATAGGCAGCACTACTTAGACTCAGTGAGTTATTTTTTAAAAAATAATATTGCAGGGCATAAAGTTGACAGAAGGAACCAAGAAGAGTTGGGGGGTAAATGAAGGGTGAGTATAATAAAAATACATTGCATAACACATATGAAATTCTCAAAGAATGAGTTTTATGTTTTGTTCTGTTTTGGTTTTTTTTCGAGACAGGGTTTCTCTGTGTAGCCCTGGCTGTCCTGGAACTCACTCTGTAGACCAGGCTAGCCTTGAACTCTTGAACTCAGAAATCTGCCTGCCTCTGCCTCCCAAGTGCTGTGATTAAATGTGTGTGCCACCACCGCCCAGCTAAAGAATGAGTTTTAAAGTACACTTAAATAAATATATAACAAGCTGAGAGCAGTGCCTGTGGAGGCCAGAAGGGGGACACTGGATCCTCTGGAGTTGGAGTTACAGGCTTTGTGAGCCACCTGACATGAGTCCTGGGAGCTGAAATCAGGTCCTCTGCAAGAATGCTGTAACGCTTAACTGTTGAGCATTCTTGCACAGCTCCCTCCTCCCATAATTAAAAATAAATATAATCGGTTTTTTGTGTCCCCCCCCCCACACACACACCCTGGAGACAGGATCTCTCTGTGAAACAGTCCAGGCTGCTAGCTCTGTAGCCCAGGCTAACCTCCAATTCAGAGATCCTCCTGCCTCTGCCTCCCAAGCTCTAGGATTAAAGGACTGGACTGTACCACCACCATCAGGCTTAGAAATAAAGTCTTTTAAAAAGATAACAAAATAATTACAAAAAAAAATAACTTCTGCCATAGTTTGGATACATACTGCACTGCACGGCAGAGCCTCCATTACCCAAAGTAATCACAACTAACTGGAGGATGGAGAAGTTACAATGTTGAGAGCGTTACCTCCAGCTCTAGAGTCAATAGTATAGAGGCTACAGAATTTTAGAGGAGAATTAAAGAGCAAAATTGTTAGACTGTGGGAAGCAGTTAGAGATGTGGAAGACATTTTTAAAAAATATAGATCGGAAAACTAACATGATGAAATGCCTCCTAACAGTTCCAGCAGGAGAGGAGACACTCTAGAGACTCGGTCCCCTTCCTTTAACTACCAGGATTGAAACAATGATCCCCAAGAAACTGGGATTTCCCCAGGAGTCCTGTTGTGGCATTCAAATCCCCTGGAAAAGACCAAAGACTTAGACTCAATTCCAATTTAGTTTACATGAATTTATTCTTACTGTTAGCAGGACAGCAGCCTTAGAGCCAAACTGCATGCTGCGCAGAAACATGAGGGTAAGGTAGGGTTTTAAAGGCTGATATCAGATGTGCCTTGCATCTGTGGAATCCACAGCTGGACAGCAAAATTATTTTTCTTCCCTCAGTTGTCCCTTACTTTCTGATATTGTAATAAAAAAGACAATTTCACCCCTTTCCCATAGCAAAAAGCAGGCAAGCAAAGGCAGCTGTTAATACCTCACAGATCATTAGCTTAGGTTATCTCACCTGAAGGCCACTAGGATCTCCCAGGCATTCCAGAACAAAAGGTCAACGGACCTTAAGGGATGCCAGGTTCCATATTAAGTTTTTATACAGGGGACCTGTAAATCATCACTTAGGTCTGAACACTAATGACTAGGACAGAGCTATTCGTTGCTGGGCAGGTAAAAACACAGTGCTGTCAGATCCCCGAAGTCCCATGACAGCGGAAGGAGAGGATGAAGCCCAGATGGCAGCCAGAGAAGGAACTTGTTTCCCCAGAAAGAGACTTTACACAATTCTGACAACGTATCAGACACACCTGCAGGGCAGATTTAATCTAGACAAAGATTGGTCAATAGATGGGACCTCCCCTTGACCCAGGCTGTTTAGTTATGCATACTTCTTGCATACTATTTTACTTAAGCCTAAGCTTCATGTCAGTACCCCCAAAATATGCTTGGGAGCCGCTGGCTATCTGTATTGGGTCCTCTTTACAATATGGCCACACTGATTAAATCTCCTTCCTCTACCTTTCACTGCTATTTGTCTTTTTAATTGGTGTATCAAGAATGGGTAGCTGAGAACAACTTGTTAGGTTGTCAGAGCTCGAGCTTTTTTACCCGACAAACTTCAGGAAGAGAATAGCAGTTGAGAAGGGACACCAGGAAGCCTGAGTCTCCAAATATAACCTGGCAAATGCCTTCCTTAAAGAAGCAGAAGTAACTTGAGGAAATGAGGCCCTCATTGGACAGAACGGCATTCAAGCTTCATATCTAAAGACGGGAGATATGCAGTGATTTTAATCATGTGTGCAAGAATCATCAAACAAAAATAGCTTCTATTCTCTGAGTATATAACATATAACATGTCTGAACATAGAAATAACTATAAAAACGATGATGCTCACAATGTACTGGGAATTACTAAAAGTCTCTCACAGTCTTAAGACTCCCCTATTTTAAATGTGAAAAAGCTGATGGGTAAACAGGAAAACTAATTCAAGATACAAACACATGATAAAGAACCCAAAAGCCTAACCCAAGTTTATCTGACTCTAAAGCCTACTTGTTAGCCAAACCTTTCCTTTCTTTTATTTTTGTTCCCTTATTTCTCAAGTGTGTGTGTGTGTGTGTGTGTGTGTGTGTGTGTGTGTGTGTGTGTTCTGTTGGAGTACAATTTGCATGAGTCAAATTGTACCCTATGGGCCCTGGGAATTGAACTGAGATTTATCTGGCTTGGTAGCAAGTACATTTTCCCACTGAGCCATCACATGAACCCTTAGGAGCTACTCAGATACTAAAAGAATGGATACAAAAGATTAACAGGATAATACTATTAGGATAAGTCAAGACTTTAAAAATCATAAAGACAATGGAGATTATTGTTTTCTCTGTGTTCACTGAGGGAAGAGACAAAGGTAGGCTAGGCTGACTGCTCAAGGCAGAGCCAGTCAGGGGAACACTACAAAACATTTGCAAATGCTAGATACCAACTAGGGATCATAAAAGCAAGTCTCATAGAATTCAGATTTACATTTTTGATGAACTTACAAAGTAAGTAATGTAGTGTAGCTTGGTCTGAGAAAAACTTTTGGCTAAAGGGCTTACCATATTCTCCTAGGGAAGATGGTGAAACCCAGGGTGAATTCCTGACTCACTAAGCACCTAAGCTCTGAGAAGCTTAAAAGTGAAGCATGTTAGCTTATAGGCAAGGTGAACCTCATCATTCTGTCCTCTTCAGTGTTTGAAACTTTGGTCTGAGGGGACTTGTCATCACACTCATGAATGACCTGACGCTGGTTCAAGATGCAGAAGTATTTGGCAAGCTGAAGCTAGCAAGACAGGGTGTGCTGTAGATGTAAATTCCTTCCTGCCTAAAACTCATTTGTACTAGCACACACATACACACCATACACACTCACACACAGAGACAGAGAGAGACAGAGAGAGAGAGAGAGAGAGAGAGAGAGAGAGAGAGAGAGAAGAAAGAGAACGCTGACCAATAACCTCTCAGAAAACAACAGTCAACCAACAAGGATAAAGTCTGCCCAAGGGTCTCTGTAGCCTTTGGTTGTTTGCAGATGTATTGCTCTTCAAACTAAGGAAGAAAGCATTGGTACTACATGTGCAACATATATTCTGTATGGGGTAATATTTTAAATTAATAAAATAAACAAATTATTCAAAGATCCCTAACAAATGAAAAACTGTCAGTAGCAAAGCATCTTGTTAGTTTTTCATCAATATAACAAGATTATCCGAGAGAAGAAACTTAAAAGGAGTGTGGGAGGGGCTGTAGCTACAGAAGAGAGACATCTGATAGAGGTTTTTTTAAAATAGTGCTCACACACAAAGAAAGGGGACTAAAAGTCATACAGGAAGTCACCCTCAACCCCTGTGCCACATGGGTAGGTCAGGGTCCTATGGCACAAACTGGCCTCTGGGGGTAAGGAATATGGGAGTGTGTAGCAGGATATTTATTCTGCTACATTGTATTCGCAGTGGAGCTGAGTGATTAGGCAGTAGAAGAGGAGGTGGAGCTGGGAGAAGAAATGAGAAAGGGGAGGGGAGGAAAAGAGTAAGGGGAGGGGAGAAATAGAAGGAAGAGGCTATGGACCATAGAGGAAGATGGATGGGTCGAAAGCAGTCCTGGGTAGCAACTTCTATCAAAAGGTTAGATATTGAGTAACAACTCTAATTGTGTGGGCATCTTGTTGATTGAGCATTTCTAAATATATAAATCCTTTAGATAATCATTAAGTGTGGGGAAAATTTAAGAAGGCTGCCACAGCAGCTCAAGCCCCGGAGGGCCGTGGCGGGTCCCACATTAGGGAAGAAGTCCTATGGTTCCAGTGGCCTGAAGGCCTTGGCAGCGGCAGGCCCCAGTAACATGAGGAAGTCCTTGGTTCCAAAAAGGGTTATTGTCATGGCGGATGATAGATGGATCTAGGTGTACCCCCAAAAACTCAGGGCAGTCCCGAGTTATATAGGGAGAGAGAAAGGGGGAGGATTGGGGGAGGATCTGGGGGAGGCATGTTTAATTTGTTCTGCCCTCTGGCCTTCATTAGTATGTAAATCTCTAGGGCCTGAGGCCTATAGCCTGGCCTATGTGACTCTATGGAGACCGTGACTGCTTTTCAGGACCCTGGATGATGGGGGGGACCGAACTCCTGCCGGTTCTCTCGCAGAATTCCACGCAGAATCTTGAGGTTCTAGGCACCTGCTCAACCATGACCCAGGATACCCTTACGCAGTCCCACAATTAAGCTTTAAGAGTCTCATTTCTACCGGGCACTGCGAGGATGGCAGACATTGTCTGGGGTTCAGCTGAGCTCTGTGGATGCAGCATGGTGGATTGGCAGAGCCATCCCCCACGCTGGTGTCTCATGGGCCTAGTTGTGGAACCCTTGGCCTCTGGTCACTTCTAGCTGTGGTGTGCATGGCTTCTGGCTGCTTCTAGTGCGGAACATGGCAGCCAGAGCTAAGCAGAGCTGCCCCACCAATTAGATAGCCAGCCTGAGCCACAGCATTTTCTAAATATCACTCCAACGGGAGTGGTTGTTTTGTTAGAACCCTAAAATATCCAACTATATATAGAAGAACTTGTGACTTTGGCCTAATTGTTTTGACTGACCATGGATGAGGGCTCAGGCATGTCTGAATCCAGCCAAAGTTGGATGGAAGCTAATGCACATGTGACTAAAAAGATTACTTGGGAGCAGAGATAATGTCCCCTATTAGATGCCTACTCTTTGGGTTACTGTTGGAACAGCTCTCAGACGTTTACCTGCTGATGAGGCTGTGTGGAAGCCAGTCACTCAGAATCACTGATGGGCATACTCAGTGACAAGATGCTCTAGACTGTAGGTGAGTGAAGTGGTTAAAACCAAATATGAAGCTACATGTGACCTAGCAATTACACGCTTAGTTGTTCATCCCATGAGCCTTTAGAATAAGCTAATTTATTTTTGACACTCAAAAACTGGAACCAAAGCCTGGGATGATGGCACGGGCCCACATCCTAGCTACTTGGGAGGCTGAGACAGGAGGATCATAAAATCAAGGCTTGCCTGAACCACATGAAGTGTTCAAAACCAGTTAGTACAACTTAGCACAACTCTGACTTAAATATAAATACTGACAAGGGCTGATGATACAGTTCTATGTAGAACACTTGCCTAGTGTGTGCAAGGCCCTGGGTTCAATTTTCAGTACTTAAAAGCAAAGCAAGCAAACAAAAATAAGCCAAGATACAACTAGAGATAGCCCAGGCACCCTGCAAGGAAAGAGTGCTTACATCATACACTGTGATATGGCCACACCAGGGAACACTATCCAGTGAGAAATAAAACAATTTCAATGAATTCCTAAATAATTAGAGAATTGTTCAGAGGGAAAAAAAAGTCCAAGCCGGGCGGTGGTGGTGCATGCCTTTAATCCCAGCACTTGGGAGGCAGAGACAGGCGGATTTCTGAGTTCGAGGTCAGCCTGGTCTACAGAGTGAGTTCCAGGACAGCCAGGGCTACACAGAGAAACCCTGTCTCGAAAAAACAAAAAAACAAAAAACAACAAAAAAAAAAAGAAAGAAAAAAAAGTCCAATTCAAAGGTCATGTAATATATGAGTCTCTTGGTGTCATTTTCTTGAAATGATAAATGTGTAGAAACAAAGAACAGATTAGTAACTTCCCTAGATCAAAGACTAAGGGTAAAAGTCTTTTAAAAGACAGTGTGGAGGCTAGAGAAATGGCTCAGTGGTTAAGAGTGCTTCCAGAAGACCTAAGTTCAGTTCTCTGTTTCTTGTGGCTATACTCAAATTATCTCAAAATGAGAAAGGTTTTAATTTTAAGCTGTGGGATGGAAGGTAAAGGTAAGAGAATGGAAAGACAGTGGACAATGAGGTTCAGTTTTCCAGGAAAGACTCATCCTAATGAAGAATTCAGGTTCATTGACCATTCAGAGCTTTAGATCCAAGAGAACAGGAATTGCATCTACCTGGAGCGTGGCTGGGTCCCTGCTGCCTCAGCCGCACTGCCTGGACTGGCAGGCTTGGTACTTGGGACTAGGGCCCATCTCCATCTAAATAAAGAGCATGCAGACACCGAGGAACTAGGAACTCCCCAATATACTTACTCTCTCAGCTTTGAATACAAAGAATTTATCAAAAAATTACCTTGACTCCATTATGTTCCTGAGTTCAAGAGAGCAGAAGGGTCCTTGGCTATGTAGACTTCAAGGCCAGTCTTAAATATACAGGAGACACTCTCAAAAATGCAAAAGAGAGAGAGAGAAAGGGGGGAGGGAGGAAGGGAGGGAGGGAGGGAGGAAGGGAGGGAGGGAGGGAGGAGGGAGGGAAGAAGGAATGAAAGAATAATTACTCAGGTGTGGTGGTACACACCTTTAATCACAGCACTCAGGAGGCAGAGGCAGGCTGAACTCTATGAGTTCAAGGCCATACTGGTCTATAGAATGATATCCAGGACAGCCAAGGCTGTTACACCGAGAAACCCTATCTTGGGAAAACATCGGAGGAGGCTAGGGGTGGGGGAATTGAGCTCAAAAGTGAAAGGACTGCTTTTTCAGTTATAAAACTTTACGTGACTCAAAACCTGAAGATTAGGAGGTGGTGGTAAAATCTAGAGAGGGGTTAGAGTGTGATCCCATGTCGTCAACAGGACCTGCTTCACCACCCGGCTCGCACCATAGGCTGGGCCTAGGCCCCTGTGCAACCTAGAAAACCAACGCCAGCTCCTCACTCATGATCAAGGTAGGGTGAAGATGAACAGAGAGACTCTTTGCTCCAACAGCTCTGAGGAAGAAAACTGGGAGATGCACCTATAGAGAACCATGGGGTGCCCAGCTGGGGACTCTGATTCAACCTCCTCTTCTGATTGAAAATTATTTATTTATTTATTTATTTATTTATTTATTTATTTATTTATGGTGTGTGTGTGTGTGTGAGTGTGTGTGTGTGTGTGTGTGTGTGTGTAAGACAGATCTCAAGTATCTCAAGCTAACTCAGAACTGTCAGGTCCAAAGGAACCTCCATTTCCCCCAATTCCAAAAGGCAAAAGGGACAAATGGTTGTCTGGGTTGCCTATGAACATACCAAAGCCATGCTGGCCTCCAAGCTGCCTCAGTACCACAGGAACCTGAAACACATTCCAGAGTCCATGCCAGCATCCTGGCTCTTCTCACTGTCTCCCTCCCCTAACCTCCTTCCAGTTCACGGGCTTCCCTCCCCCCAGCTACTCATTGTCCTTACCACCCTGCCATTTCAAGACAGTCCCACTGCCTTGATCTTCTGCTCTCTGTCTCCCTTCTGCTGTGCACCCCCATATTCTACACCCCACTCCTGCTTCTCTCATGGTCACGTTCAGTCTGCTACTTTCTCTCTCTGCCCTAGACTCTTCCAGATGCCTCTGTGACTATTCTCTCTCTCTCTCTCTCTCTCTCCCTCTCTCTCTCTCTCTCTCTCTCTCTCTCACACACACACACACACACACACACACATCTATAATAAAAACCTTCCCCTTAACAAGACCATGGAGTGGTCATGTCCTCAGTTTATACAAGAACTAGCCAAGGATAACCTTGAACACTTTTCAAAATAGTCTTATTTATTTGGTTGGTTGGTTGGTTGGTTGGTTGGTTTTGAGAATTCTGTTGATTAGACTGCATCTACACTATACTCCTGACTGTCGACCTTGAACTTTTAATCCTCCTGCCTCCACCTCCTAAGAGCTAAGATTACAGACAGAGCTTCAGGGATCAGGTAAAGTCCTCATCGAATGTGTATTGTTTAACAAGGGCATGGCCATGTTAGTGACCACAATACCTAACCTCAGCTTCACATGTGTGTCATACCCCCTACTAGGCTCAGGGAAATGTCAGTGCCTTCTTTCCTGGTCTGAGTGGAAATATTGATATGACCTACAGAACATGTGCACCATAGCTTTCTCCCCCCAGATTTGTGGCCTAAAGACTGCTCCTTACTGAGATTAGCTAAACCCACCTCCTTGTTCAGCTGTGTACCATAAACCCTGTCTTCTTGTTTATCAGTAAGTGAGAACCTGCCTCCATGTTCTTCTGTATATAGTAAACATGCTGCCCTTCAGCATGTTGTGGCTTTTCCATCAAAGTCCAGTTATCCGCTCCCAGCTTTTTCATGTCTCTGTGGTTGTCATTTTTCTTCATTCTCTTGTCACCCCTAGTCAAGGTTCAGGAATCCAAGTTGTATAAGGACAAGGCACATGGCCTCCACACCCCTAGTTTACAGCCTGCTCCTTTGAAACAGGAACAGTGCCTCTCTAAAAATCCTGTGTGTGAAACAGTTGGGAGACTTTTTAAAATGCTTTCATTTTGTATGAATGTATGTCATACATGTCTGTGCACCACATGTATGCCTAGTGCCTTCAGAAGCCAGAAGACGGATGTGATCTCCAGAAACTAGGGTTACAGACAGTTGTGAGGAATCAGGTGGGTGCTGGGAATTGAACACAGGTCCTCTGGAAGAGCATCCAGTGTTCTTTACCACCAACCATTGCTCCAGCCCCTGGAAGGTTCATCATCATCAAACACCTTTCTACAGATCATTAAGCACATAAATTCAAAATGTATTTATTTATTTTCTGTCACCTGGGGCACCCACGTCCCTAACAAAGGCAAGGCAGCTGTTACTAGTTGCTAAGCTGTACCTTCCGTTTGGAGATGCAGCTAAAGGAAGGTCATATTTGTCTCATCAAAGAATAGTTCAGAAGCATATCAGAAGTTTTCACATATGTTTTTCAATTAGGTAAAGAATTCAGTATTTCAATTCCTGAGAAAAGTTTGGTGGTGGTGATGGATGTTTTGTTTTTTAAATATTGAGAGAAAGCATCAAGTTAAGGGAATTCTGTTTTCCAGAAGCTGGAGGAGACCGAGATGTGCAAGGTCAGATATGTGCAGATGTTGGCTCTAGAAGTCAGGGTGAAAGAGCTGAGATGTGAGTGGCGGGGTGGAGAAGTGGCCCACACAGGTAAGGACACTCACGTCACAAACATAAGCCAACCTATACACTTAATTAAAGGTCGTGGTCCATGTACTCCGCTATGAACCCTATGCCAGGTTCACTGTCCAACACTCAGTAAGTCAGGGACAACTGAGGAAACAGAGCCCAGAGATCCTGTGTATCCAGTCACAGAGTAAGGTGTGAACCTGAACAGGCACGGGTTCTATCTTAACCTGAGCTAAGCGCTCCGCCATCGGTCTCCTCCCCTTCCTGCGTCTAACCTGGGGTATGGCCACACCTCCTGGTGCTTATTGGAGGAATTCACTTATGGGGTTAAACAGAGAAACTTGAATGCTTTGGCCTCAAGACTGTCTCACCTTCTGTGTAAGAGCCGGGTCAGGAGGTAAGAGGCTGACTGAGCCACACAGCGGGGCATGCTCACTGTGGGGGTGAGGCAGAGCTGTGTGTACACACGTCGGAACTGTGGCTAGAAACTAGGGGAAAGGCCACCTTGCTGATTTGGATACGTGCCACCCCTTCCTGCTCTGACAAAAAGGCTGACAGCGTTGATGTCAACTGGCCTAATGAGGAAAAGGACTGAGCGATCCACCCAAGAGACGTTTTGTCTTTAGGAGGGAATGAAAATATATCTTAAAGGAAAAACATGTAGCGTGTGAAGTCAAGCGCTCTGTGGCCTGTGATAATGGCTCCTGAGGGTGCTGACTGCTGATAACCGCAGACGCTGGCCTCTGCTGAAGCTGGCCTCTGCAGAAGCTGCCGCACGTCACTGCCCCCAGCACACACAGTGACTGTGCAAACGCCTACCATGAAAAATGCTTTGCCCAACTCTCAGATGCTAACCACAGTCTCAGACACTCCTAGGGTGTCTCACTTTCCAGAATGGTTACTGAGGCCTGAATTTGAATCCGAGAAGCTAGAGTCAGTAAACATGCACACTACACACACACACGCACACGCACACGCACACACATGCACATGCACATGCACACGCACATACACTAGGTCATACACAAATTCATACTCACACACATACATACTTGGACACACATACACAAACCATGTTAACACTTGCAGAAACAGAAATATATTCACCACAAATATACACACTACACATACAGTAACACTCCACACTGAAACAGACACACAAATATATAGTCATAGATACCACATACACAATCATATAGCACTCAAAAATACCAAACATAGAGAGAAGCATGTAATGCATATATGCTACATGCATCATGTACATATACCACAGAGACACACAGATAAATACTGCACACATGTCGTATGTACTAGATCACCACAGTGTACAATACAGAGACGAAATGTAACATACCTTATGACACAAAGCTTTGGTTATGTTAGCTCTGAATATAGGAGACAAGTATAAAAAAAAAAAGAGGAGAGAACATCAAAATGCAACAAAAATGTTATAAACAAGAAGAATCATTGTTTAAAATAAACATGTAACAAGAGAGTAGTAACAGGAACATAAAGAGTTGACATATAATGGATTGTTCTGTTCTAACAGGTTTTTGTTGTTGTTTTGTTTTTTCAAGACAAGGTTTCTCTGTAGTACTGGCTGTCCTGGCCCTTGCTTTGTAGACCAGTGTGGCCTCAAACTCAGAGATTCTCCGGTCTCTGCCTCTCGAACGCTGGGCTCAAAGGTGAGCACCACAGACTTGCTCTAACGATGTGTTTTGTTTTGTTTTGTTTTGTTTTGTTTTGTTTTGTTTTAGTTATGATTCTTCAGTTCCCATGCACTCACCGCAGCTGCTGAGTATTTCCTGCTGGACAGCATCTCCTGAGTTGCTAGTCTATCTACCACTCCCGCCCCCACTCCAGCCCCACCTGTCTGTCGAAAGAGCAACCCTGCATAGCCTTTTCAGTGCCTGCTTGGACAGAGTTTGCCACTTCCTCCCTCCCCGTCTCCTTCCCTGCACCCTCCCTGCCCAAGTCAGGAAAGTCCCAGGGTGCTTGCCTCACAATACGAACCGGGAAGTTCAAGGATTTGATGCTGACCCTAGACACCAACTTCCCAGAATCCTGAGTCAGTCGAAGCACGTCACAGTTTAGCTCTGTGTGCCTAGGGGGCGCTCTGGTCCAGGAATTGAAAATCTTAACGGTTCCCTTTAGTATTTCAAGCTCCAGTAGGGAAGGGCTAGAGACTAAAATTAAGGGAGCCAGCAGGTGAGACGACAGCTGGAGCCTATTAAGGAAGGGGTGGGTTGCTTGGGAATATACCTCCAAGGTCTACTGCCTCTCTGAACTTCAAAGTTGTAAGTGACCACAGGGGACATTGGGCACAATTTCCCATTCTCCCAGATGCTGAATCTGAGGCCAGAAGATGGACACATACTTACAGTCAAACCTAATTTGAAGCAATGTGTAACAGCAAACGTCAGAGTCACCCTTTGATGGAGCAATGGGTACTATTTTGATCTTCCTGTTGCACAGGATTTTTCCACTAGTTCAAAATAAGGATATTATTCTGAAGATGACATTTTATTAGAGAATTAAGTAACTGTACTTTGTGTTTTATAAGAATGTAGAAGGACATCAAAAGCAGAAGTAAAATGCTCTACACAAGTGTGCATTCCCTTAAGAGCTCTCAAAATACAAAACTCCAAATTGAAAAACACAGTTAAGTGTGATTGCTTCCTTAGAAAACGTGTCATTTAGAGAGTTTGTTTTACTGTGTTATAATAGAAAATTCTCACTACATATTTCTTTCTTTTTCCTTCCTTTCTTTTCTCTTTCTTTCCCCCCTTTTTGTTTTTGTTTTGTTTATTTGTTTGTTTTTCAAAACAGAGTTTCTCTGTGTACCACTGGCTGTTTTGGACCTAGCCCTATAGAACAGGCTAGCCTAGATCTCAGAGAGCCACCTATCTCTGCCTCCCCAGTGCTGGATTAAAGCCATGCACCACCACAGCAAGCCTCTCATTGTACATTTCAACTCTTGAGTTTTTCATTTAAAAAGTGGGTAGGGGATGGAACTCAAGAAAAACAATGTGGAGTGTGTATGAATTCATGTATCCTTTGGGCACTCACATAATTTACAAACTAAGGGTGTGTGTATCACTGGTTTTTATTTATTTATTTTTAAACAGCAACAAGTAGAGATATTCATAGAATAGCAACGTTGAACCAGTCCTAACTAACGTGCCAGCTCCTCGTGCATAAGAGGACCTGACCCTCTGTGAGCCACTGACTTCTCTCGAAAGTAACAGTCCGGATCTAATGGGTTGTGCATTCTGCTAACAATGTGAACCACAGTGGGAATACTGAATCCTCATGGTACAGAAGCCACCCTAGGCTTGTCTCCACCGTCCTTTGGGGGGGGGCAGATTACTCTCCTTCCCAGGGGCTCAGTTCTCTAGAATATACTGCACATACAGGTGCACTGGAATATTAAATAAGGTAGGAAAGATAACGTGTCTGTACAATGTCTGTTCCATCGAAGGTACTCAGCCATTCTGGTTTTATTTTTACTTCCGGCATTGCTGCTCCCCCATTGGACAATTGCATCAGTACTAGGAAGAACTCAACCTACTGAACCTGGTGGAATACAACTGTACTCTCAGGACTTGGAAGGCTCAGATGGGAAGACATGAGTTTGAGAACAGCCTGCGTTACATAGCAGGTCTTTGTCTCACAGTAGATAAATAAATGGATAAACAAACAAACCAACAAGCACACACACTGCATCCTTCTGCACCAGCCTATCAGTCTGAGAATGTGGGTGGAGGACTCTGACTCCTGCTTCTACAAAATCTTATGACCTTCAGTGTGGCTCGAGCCAAAGGCATTATGGGAGGTAGAGAGCACAGCACACACTCTTGGCCTCAGCTGGTAGCTTTCAGTAGCAGGATTTGTATCCTACCATTGGTTTGATTTTGTTTTGTTTCCTCTGCATTTACCTTTGCTCACTCTTACCCAGAGCTTACTTCATTTCACTGAGATTTCCGTGGCTGCCCCTCCCCTCACTCATGCCGCTGCTTCCTGCTCCAGTGTCCCTCAGCTCCCACCCCCTGCATCTGGCTAATCCCTCAGGGGGCTCAGCTTTCCTCCATGGAAATTTTTCTAACCTCTGACCACTCTTGCTATTTGTTTTCATGGCACCTTGTGCTTCTCCTTCCTCAGACTTGCAAGTACCATTACATAAGCATCTGTGTCCTGCTGGTCTGCCTCCTCCCCTAGGCTGAAAGCTCACAGAAGCAGTGAGCTTCTTTATTCGATTCCTTGGCATATCACAGGGCTCCATAAATGTGTGTGGAGTGAATGGATGAGTAAATGAACGGACTGCCAGAAATCACGGCCATCCACAGGAGGCGACCCACTCAAGAGTAGCAGGTCTATCTTTCCGTATGAAGTTCCATCTTTGCACTTCTTTTTAGGACTCCTCCAAATGGTCTTTCCCCGACATGCTTAAAGGAATAAATTGATTTATTAGAAATATGAAAAAAATCCAACCATAGAATCCTGATTCAAACTTTCACTCAAACAGTCATAATACCGTCTGTGACCTCTACTACTGCATCTGGTCTACTTCAGAGCATTCTAGGCAGTTATCAAAAGGAGCAGGAGTTACTGACAGCCAGCTCATAGCTCCCATGTTTAATCACATTTAATAAAGATCCTAGGTTCGCCCTCTTGATAATTCCAACATTGATTGCGCCTCCAGCTAGTCAAGTACATCAGGCAAGAACTCTGTAATACTAACTCACGTGTTTAACTAGAATCAGTCTTTCACTTTAATGGCATCTGCAATTAGAGAAAGAAAAAAAAAAGCAGAACTATGGGCTCCTCTGAATTGTGGCTCAGCCCATTACCCTTACTCTCCTGTTTGCCCTTGTCTTCTCAATGGAACAAACCACAAAACAACACGAAGGCCCCTCGCCCGAGTGATCAGTAGTTTTCCTCTTCCAGTCCAGGCTGACTAAGAATCAGGTTGAATAGCCACAGGCAGTTGTATAGGAACTATTTTCCAAAACAAGCCTTCTGAGTTCTGCTGAGTTTGGGTTGTCCCTCAGGCTTCCTGACAATACAGCTTTGTTCTCATTTCCTTCTGATACCTGATAGGCGCTGGGCAATTGTGCTGAGCAGACACACATGCCCACTTCACAAGCCCCCAGAGATATACTGTCATTATGAAGAAAACAATAGCCCAGCCCTCATTCGTGGATGGTATATATTCAAGGATACAGTGTTTAATTCCTCTGCTTCCATGAATAGTCTTCAAGATGAATAGCTTCAAAATTCCTGATTCTCCCTCCCTACCCCTTAAATAGCACATCAAAGTCCTCCCTCTTCAGCCTAAGTAGTGCCCATTCCAGGAATTCGGACTTCTCTGGGTGAGTATGACCCAAAGGTGGAGCAAGAGTGATTTGAGAAGGAGATTGTTGGTGACAGCATAGATCTTTTGGCAGAACAGAATTCAATTTCCCAGATATCGCCAGAGCCCTCCTGTACCCAGGAGGGCAGAGGAGTCAGACTAGCAGGAAAGAAGAGCTACAAGCTGAAGGTACAACAGCCCTGCCCATTCTAGAAGCTAGAGAGGAGATGGACTGCATAGTCAATTGGACACTGGTGTCAAAGGGCAGCCTACACTAGGAAGAAGACCCATTCTTCTGTACAAGTGTCGAGGCATTTGGAGGATACTGACCTCTGAGACTAACATCTCGTTGGTCTATAGCTTGGTGACAGTGACATTGGCAGACATCAGCACCATCAGGAATGTCACTCTCAGCAGTGCTGTTTAGGCTCCTTAAGTGACTTCTTGGGCAGTGGATGTCAATAAGAGGGACACAGCCAAAGACAAAGCCCATGACAGAAGTCATATGTGGCCACATGAGCACTTGTATGGGTTTCTTGACAAGTCCTAGAAATAAATTGAGTAGAGAAAGAGCTTACAGTAGTGTTGGAGAGCATTAGGATCCACAGAACAGCAACTGTCGTTGCTAATGTGACTCTGTTTGAACACAAGTCATCTCTGGCACAGACAGGACACAAATGACAGCAAACGATCCAGTATCAGGGCTGAGAAGGATCTCAGAGTTTATCTAGGCAAACCTCCCAGATGGCTCAAGTAAAAATAACAAGGACAGAACAGGTTAAGCTACCTGCTCTGGTTTCATGGTCATGGCCAGTCAGCAATATAGACAGGGTAGGAACAGGTACTCCTAGCCAAGCCTATGATACTTGGTGGACTTCTGTCATTCCATAAATGTCCATAATATTGAGAGCTTCTGCTGTTGGTGGGAAGGAGGGGTCTTCTGGATGCACATCACTTGGGGTAAAGTCCAAGATACCTTCAGTGAAATGGTAAACCTAGTAAAGAGTCCACAGAGTAGCCCCCTTTGGAGGGGGCTTCATGGTAGAGCCCTGCCAGAACACACTGTGCAGTTTCAACACCAAGCAGAGAGAAGAATACAGAGTCTCACAGAAAAAGAATATTACAAAGCTAGAGAGTGCCTTTTGTCTGAGCACAAGGCCTGAGCTTGACCTCCCCGGCACCCGTATAAAGAAAAGCTGTGCATGGTGGCTCACCCTTACAGCCTTACAGTCGCAGTACTAGCAGGTGGGAATATGTGAATCTCTGAGGGTGGCCAGTAGCCAGCCTGGCCTAACTGGTGAATTCCAGGTCCCAGTGGAAAAAACCTGTCCCCAAAACAAGACAGACAGCTCTTGAAGAATGACACCTGAAGTTGACCTCTGGTTGGTACAGGTGTACACATTTACATACATACACAGGTACTATGTACACGTATCACATGTGCATGTACCTGTGCACTCATGTGTACGCACAAAAGAATGTTCGTCTTGGGTTGGTGGTCTAATCTGTTCACCTGTATGTCCCTATCGTCACAGGCAAAGCTGGTTCTCCATATGATACCTAGCAGGATTTGTCAGGAACTAAAGCATCATCCTCCCCCACCCACCCGCCCCCACTCTCTCATCACTGAGAGCTTTGTTTGTTTGTGTCTTACAGGGGCTGTTGGTTGTTGGTTGATTGGTTTTTAGGTTTTGGTAGGGTTGGAGGAGGCTTTTGTTGTTTTGTTTGTTTAGTTTTTTAAAAGAAATTATCTTTCCTACCGGTTCTGTTCATTTACTCTTGACGCTGCCTGAGGAAATCTGAGGCTATTTGCTTCTGTTGTTTAGTTTGCAATCTGTCACCTCTAGCTTTCCCAAGGTGAAACAAACTAACCCCTTTATCTACCAGCTCTTAATGTTAGAAGGAAGCTAGCTTTTATCAGGCCATGTTCCAGACCGGGAGAGGACACAATGTCCCTCCCTGGTGGCCTCACGTGAGAGCCTTCATCTACAAAGCTAGAGCTTTCTGTGGGAGGCCACACTGACCACATGGGGAACAGACTCTTCAGGGCCACAACTCTGCAGTGAGCCAGCAGGGCTGAGAGGCAGCAAAAGCTTTCTGGAAGCCCTACTGAGAGTTCCACCTTCCCTTTACTCCCATTCAATGCAGGGCAGAAAACCTGGGGATAGTACAGTGGTTCACAGCTGTAAAGACAAAGAGAATGCTGGCCTTACAGCAGATCACAGAGCATTCTTTTAGATCTGTCTTTAGTTGTGAGCTGCTAAGCTCTCACTACATTTTGTACTTTAAAATGTTAATAGGAGCTGGAGAGATGGCTCACCGGTTAGAGCACCGGCTACTCTTTCTGAAGCCCTGAGTTCAATTCCCAGCCCCCACAAGGCAGCTCACGACCATCTCTAACAGGACCTGATGCTCTCTTCTGTCTTTCAGGCTTACATGCAAATAGAGCACTCGTATACACAAAATACATAAATAAAATAAAGTAAAATATTAAGAAGGAGCTGGAGAGATGGCCTGGTATGCCAAGTGCTTGCCACACAAGCGCGGGTGCCTGAATTCTGATCCCCAGCAAACACAGTAAACTTCAACAGCAGCTATGGAGGGGTGGAGACAAGCAGATGGGGGAGCAGACCTCACTGGCAGAAATGACACTAGCTGAAATGACAGGCTCAAGGGTCAGTGAGAGACTCTGTCTCCAAATAATAATAGCAGCAACAACAGCAGCAGCAGCAGTAATGGGATAGGGTGTGCTGTGGTGAGATGGCTCAGCAGGTAAAGGGCTTGCTACCCACACCTGAAGTCTATCTCAGGAACCAAGGTAAAAAAAGCCATATGTGGTGGCGTGCATCAGTGATTCCAGCGCTCCTGTGGTGAGCTGGAAGGTGGAGACCACCATGAGAGAATTAAGAGGAGGCTCATGGGCCAGCTAGCCTGATCCATGTACATGCCACAGCACACACCTGCCCCCTCACAACATACTTACAGTACATTTTAATTTTAAAAGGATAAGCAGGGCTCAATTTGGCAGCACATACACCACAGAACAATACAGGTTATTAACATGGCCCTGCTCAAAGATGACCCAAAAGTTTGTAGATTTTCCCACGTGAAAAGGAAAACAGCAAAGAGCAGTAGAAAAGAATGCACAGCACGGATCTGTGGTTGTCACAAGGAGAGAGAAGAGAGGAGGAGGAGGGGGAAAGAGAGAGAGAGAGAGAGAGAGAGAGAGAGAGAGAGAGAGAGAGAGAGAGAGAGAGAGAGAGAATGTCAGAATGAGAAATCTGCATGAAAATAAGGAGAGCTGGGTCTGGGAGATGAAGAGTAAAAGGTAAACCTAAAGCAGGATTTGCAGGAATCAAGGGCAGTCAGTCTCAGGCAGGTGAAAGAACTGAAGACCATTTTTAAAGACTAGGAGAATTCATTATCTTAGGAACTACCAAGAAGGTTTTCTCTGTCTTGAACTTATACATATTCAGGTCATTTGGGGTACATTTTCCTATAGTTAAAATAGCAAAATCCTCCTCCCCCTTTTTTGCCAGAACAAGAGCAACAACAACAAAAAGAAGTTCTTTGGAATGTTAAAAAGTATTCTTGTTTTGTTTTAAAACAAATGTTTTCTATTTTCCTAGTGCCCATTTACCTATGATGTCTTTTTTTGTTTCTTTTTAACTTTTTTTTCAATATTCCAACCAAAATGGAATTACAACTGCCTATACTAAGTACCCAGAGTACTTCTAAAGATTCTTTACTAAGTGCTGTCCCCCAAACAAAGCAGAAACTCCTACATCTCTACCATGGCACCTCCTCTGTCTCCCCAGAGCACCAGGGCCAAGCACAGTATCTGGTGATTTAGTAAGCAGTGAAATGCTTGTCAAAGGAGCAACAACCCTGAGCCATCCCATCAGTAGGGGATCCATTCACTGAGTGTTGTGTTGGACTGACATTTTAAAGAAAGCAACAGGAAGGAGCAGTGCAGTTTCAGCCTGCAGACTTGTAACTCCTGAAAGACAGTGTGGGTACACTTAATCCCAGCTGACACACAAGAAGCAAGACCGACATAGTACAGCCACACATAAAGTCAGTTGCTAGTTCACAGCAAGCCCAGGTGTCCTCCCAAGTATACAGTTGTCTCCAAAGAACTCAGGCAATCGAGTGAGCAGTCAGTAGGCTATAAACATTATGTCACGGAACTGTCCCAGGTGTCTTACTTTGTTTTGTGTGGCTACCCTAGAATACTTGAGACTGAGTGGTTTATAATAAAAGATTGTTTTCCCCCTTCACAGTTCTAGAGACTGTTAAGGTGTTGAAATTTGGCAATGGCCTTGCTGAGTCATTCTATGGTGGAAGTCTGAAGGGCAAAAGAAAAGAGAGAGATGACGAGAAAGTGGACATCATTGCTTTCATAGGAATCCCACTCTCTGTGGTAGCAGCATTCAAGAGGGTAATGTCTTCAGGACCCAGACTGCTCTCATTAGCCACACCATGGTGAGGACCATGTCTTCAGCACGTAGCAAAGGGGAAATAGATTCAAAGTGTTCAAATCAAACTAGAGAGTGTGAAAATCCTTCCTCGCCATCCCATCCCGCCTTTCTGCACCCTTCGGTGACCAGTGCTGACACCTATCCTATGGTCTAGAAAATGGAAGCCATGCATATGGTGTTGGAAGAGGGATGCAAACAAGAGAAGATGCATGCAAGGCTCGCAATGAAGTAGCTAAGATGAAGTGTGCTAGGGAGGCTGAGCGCCTTGTAGTTCTCAGATCTGACAGGGTTGACAGGGAAGCCTGGAACCACCATCATTCCAATCAGCCAGTCTTGGCTTCACTCTATGGGATACTCACTCAGGAGCTGCCATGACTCCATTGGTACATCTCCTGCTCAGGTAGGGACCAGGTAGGTCATGGTCTTTATTATTTATTTGGGGTTAGAATGCTCCTGGGTACCACTCTCATTGACACTGTCATTTCCACCATCACTACCATGCCAACATGAGCAACACCCACATGCATTTGGTACTTCACAGTGGGTATGCACATTCTGTTCGTAACCACTTGCTCCTTCATGTCCACAGCAATAACCACTTCATTGCTCAAGTGTTGTGTAATGAAATGACTACATTTTCCTTGGGCCCTGGAAGTGGATATTTTTAACAATAAAGACAGGGTTAGACAAAATACTGCTGAACAACCTGGTAAAGGGAGGCCCCTCAGAGGTATTTGTCTGAGTCACTTTGCTGAGGACACTTTGTTGATATTTCCATCATCTTGATACTGAGATAAGAATGTAACCAAAATTAAAATACGGACATTAGTATGCAATTTGCTAGATTTTCCTATTGTGAAATAGGATTGTGTGGAGGAGTGGTTCTGATGCTTTGATTTAATCAGGAA
>NW_021604700.1:4437086-4442207 GCF_004785775.1 Grammomys surdaster | reverse complement strand
GCTTTGATTTAATCAGGAATCTGTGAGTACTGATGCTGAAGGTCCTTGTCCCCAATTAGTTCTCAATCAATCAATAAAGATGCAGGACTTCCGGGTTCCCGAAAGCTAGGAGAGAGGAGGAGGAGAATCAAAATACTTGGGGAAGAGAGACCGAACAGACTCAAAGCTACAGGGGAGATCTTCCAAAATATAGGCAGAAAGGGAAAGAGACCCATGGGCTTCACAGAAGGTAACTGAGCAACTAAGCTTGGGGAAGATTTAGAGATGCTAAGATAAGAGTAAAGATAAAGGCAAGCTAGCCATGAGAGGCTTAGAAGAGCCCAGCCATAGAGCCAGTAAGGCAAATTAACTCACCAGGAGCTCAAAGCAGAATAGTCAAAACTACCAGCTACAGGATTGAGACCCATGGGTCAAATTATATATGAAACAAATGAAACACAGATTGCAAATGATATGAATACAGGTAAACATTTAGCTCTTTGAAAAATGCTTCTATCTAACTTAACATCGTAAGTGCTTTCAAGTTATTAAAATAATCATTGTTATGTTCATTTAAAAATCATCACATTTATTTATTTATTTATTTATTTTTTATTCATTCTATCTTTTCTCAAATCGTAATTCATTCACACAGGGGCTATAGACACAGAAAGGCAGGATGTGGGGAAGGGAATGACACTGGAGTGTGGGTGCTCAGGGGGAATACAGACATCTTCAGAACCGGGTATCGGCTGGGTGAAGGTTCAGGGGACAACTCACTATGACTCTGCCTATGACTCGCTTGTCCTTATCTAAGTTGGTATTGTCTGCCAAGGCTACCTATTTACAAGGTTTATGACTACTCAGGCTTATAAATTTCCACAAAAGCTGCCCGTTGACATCAGCCTACAGCCATCTGTTTCAACGTTTCTCCACTGAGACCCAAGACTTGGTGTTAGCATACATGCATGACAGGCCTATTGCTGATTTTAGGCCTATGGCTGATTTTAGGCCTACAGTGTGTAAGCAGGGCTGCCCCTGACATCTCCTCCCTTCTCTAAGTATAGAAGGGCTGTGGCAATTCTAAACTTGCAAAGGCGGGGATAGAGGCTTGACCTCCAGTATTTGAAGGGGACCTTGTAATGGCTCCAGTCCCCCTGTCGTTGTCCAGTGAGGCATAAGGGCCATACCTGTCCCGATGTCTTTTTCCTGGAGAGGGGATACTTTTGACATCAACCCCTGTGCAGTCAGGCTTGTCCCTCAGGGAACCCAGAGAGATAATTTTATCTTTTATTTATATTCCCTTGCAGTGCTTAGCCTCGAAGCCTAAGCAAGAATTCAGATCGCCTGTCAGAGGGGGTTCTGGGAGGCCCCTCTCTGCTTGGTCTAGGGGCAGAAGTCCCCCCTTTTAGGTTGGGTGGAGATGGGTTTTGGGAACACCCTGTATAAAGTAACAACCTCATCTTGAGTCTCGAGGTCGTCCATAGCTAACTTATGATAATGTATCTGAGTAGGTTTTGCTACCAAATTATTTATCTGTTGTATCGCAGAGTTAGTCCGCCTATTTGAGGGCCAGGAACCAGGAGAAAAAAGCAAAAAGAACCCAAATAATGGTCCCAAGATGGGAGGAAATAGGGTTGACAACCTTGGAGAGGCTGAGAACCAATTCTTGTACCAGCATTCATCTGTTTCTTTCTCTCTCTGATTTTTCTTAGGGCCTTCACTATCTATTTCATGCTCTCTTTAACCCTCCTTGTCTTGTCTATGTAAAGGCAACCTTCTTCTTTGAGGGTTGTACACAGTCAAGAACTGTATACAGCCTTTTCTATTGTACTAGAGTAAATCAAGTCCAATAAGGATCTTTGTGATTTTAGGAGGTCTCTTCAGATGGCAAAACGAGGGATTTCTTCAGATTAGTGATGTCAAACTCTAGCTGTTTGATGTTCTTGTCAGTGGCCCTTCAAAGGTCTGAGTAGTATAAGTTCGGAGGCCAGCATCTGGATTAGAACTTCTAACAGCAGACATCCCGGGTGATTCATTTTTACCTGGAAAGGAAAAAGAAGGGGATTCTCAGGGAGATTTCTCTTCCCTGGATGTGAATTGTTATTCATCATATTTATGGTTGGGCCTGGCTTTGTGGGGGTATCTATTTTTTTCATTAATCTTTTTGGTAGCTGGTTGGCTGTGCCTTCTGTGCTATCGGACAGGCATATCAGTCCTCGGCCCCATAAGGGAACTGGGTCTGGGCCATTCCCTTTAAGGGTAAGAGGGTCCTTCCCCATATCTGTGGCAAAGTTTTGTTGGTCTTGGTGGTGCCAGAGGCAGTCAGCAGCAGATTTGCCATGAGCTTTCAGCTTTAGAAAGATAAAAGTGAACAAGGCATGATGGAGAGTATTTCAGGGGGACTCCTTCTGAGGGGGTACCATTCCCCCTCTTTTGTTTTTAAAGCCAATTTTACAGAGTTCTTGTAAAATCAGGGCAGAAGCGCCAACAGTCGCTCCTTCCACACTCAGAGAGTCATGAAGACCCTATTTAAGGATATATAAATCTATATTAATAATCTTTTGTCAAAGGACTGTTATAGCACTGCTGACAACTAATCAGACTATATAATATATTGATTAATAATAGCTTCTTCTACTTTTTGTGAGATTACCTCTCTTTTGTCAATTAATTGTTGAGGAAAATTAGGGTTTACTTCTCTCTTGAGAATATTGAACAGAGACTTAATTCTTTTGTGGAGAGCTTAAAATAGGATCTTAGCCAGTCAGCAACTCCTAGAAACTTTTGAAAATAATTTAAAATAAGTAAACTCTCTCCCTCTCTTTTATTTTTTTAGATCCTTTATCTGTGTGGTTTTTTTCATCACATTTATTTGTATGTGTGCCACAGTGCACATATGGAGGTCAGAAAATAACTTCTGGGAGTATAGGTTCTCTACTTCCATCATGGGAGAGTCCCCAGGAAAGAACCCACCACTGAGATCATCAGGCTTGTAGACAGGTACTTTAACCCCTGAGCCAATCTCTAGTGCCCCCACTTCAAAGTTGAAACTTTCTCAGATGTGTAACTGACTCAGTGGCATCAGGGACAAGAACAAGACAAACACCTTGGTTACAACTTCAGAGTATCATGAAGTTGAGGCATCTTTAGAGGCCCTCTGCACAAGTGTCAATAAAATTGGGCAACAGTTTTTTTCTGTTTGACACACTCAATAATTGTCTCATTTATGAAGTAAAAGTGAAAGACATAAAACATTAACCTTACTTTTACAGACCAAACAATTAACTGAACACAACATTTGAAATATGGACTTTTATACACAGAGACACATAGACACACACAGACACAGACACAGACACACACACACACACACACACACACACACACACACACACGAATGTCCTAGAACTCACTCTGTAGACCAGGCTGGCCAGAGATCCACCTGCCTCTCTCCTCTACCCTCCACCCCTGCCCCTGCCCCTGCCCCTGCCCCTGCCCCTGCCCCTGCCCCTGCCCCTACCTCCACCCCACCCTGGGTCCCTGCCTCTGCTCCTGCCCTTGCCTCTGTTTCCCAAGTCCTGGGATTAGAGGTGTGTTCCACCACCACTCACTACAATAATATATTTTGAAAGAATCTTTCAGAATACAGAGTCTTGTGGGCTATCATTGATAACAGTCTTTAGTTTATCTGGTTCCTACAGATCTCTTATTCATGGTTCTTTTAGTAACCACCACCACTACCACCACCACCACACACACAGACATAAATACACACAGTGCATACTCTCTGGTAGGTATAGGACTAAGTGGTAGAAGATCAAAATCCTGTTCAATAGTTTCCCACCCAGGCTCTCCTTTAAGTTTCCATGGAACTCTATAAAATTATAAGACATTCCTTTCCTAGAATCATACAACTGCAACTTGGGGCAGTATATATAGAGAGTGAACAAGAACAATGTATAAGAATTCATGTATAAAGACTCCATGATGAAGACCCTGTCAATTAGGTTGAAGTCTACCATTGTCTGGATAGCCTTCTAAGCTCGGCACAAAATGGCAGACTCTCTTTAGTAAGCAGGGTTTCCCCTTCTCTGACCTTGTCTCAAGATCTCAAAACCCTCACACACCTCTACCTGTGGAATGCCTTGGTTAGATTACAAGTTCAGCTTCCTTTCTCCCAATTAGAACCCAAATAGTATACCTGAGATTCCTGGAGTACCTCCACATGCACTCAGGCATCTCAGTACCTTACAGCCTTCAACTGGACATTTCTATCCCCTTCCCCAAAACTATATGACCCTTGATTCACCCCTATTAAAGTTGATCTGTCTCCCTGAAGCTGATCCCAGAATAGACATTCATACTCATGGACGTCTGTAACCCTGTTCATCACTCTGCTCCCTTCATTTTCATTGGTCCCCATTTCTCCCCTGGGGATGGGAGGGCCCACAATGAGTCCTACTTTTTTAACCTAAAACATTGATTTTAAAAAGTCCTAATCCCCAGGGACAGAGGCTACATACTTGTACATTCACAACCCTCCACTTGTCTATATAAAGAAAAAGCTGACTCCTAAAGGTAAAAATGTTATGTTGTCACATGGTCACTGTGACTGTCATCAGCATTCTTGCATATTTTGTGCTGATTCAATTTTTAAGACTTCTATAGTGCATTCTGAACATATACTATGACTTATCAACTGTGAAAAGTCAATGAAAGAAGAAAAGACAGACAAGAGGTGATTTAACGGTGGTGCAGGTCTTTATTTGTGGGGGAAGCTGTAGAAGGAGCTATCTGTAAGAATCAGAACTCTATTAACAAGCTGGGTAGTTGTAGGACAAAGTGGGTGTAGGGGAAAAGGTTGGGAACTTTCCTTTGGGGCTCACAGTTGGTCATTTCTAGGAACACCCAGTGAGTACTCACTTAAGAAATGTTAGGTGGAACCCACACTCCTATGGTCACTTGATCTTTGACAAAGGAGCTAAAATGGTCCAGTGGAAAAAGGACAGCATTTTCAACAAATGGTGCTGGTTCAACTGGAGGACAACATGTAGAAGAATGAAAATTGATCCATTCTTATCCCCTTGTACAAAGCTCAAGTCTAAGTGGATAAAGGACCTCCACATAAAACCAGATACA
>NW_021604700.1:4432294-4436686 GCF_004785775.1 Grammomys surdaster | reverse complement strand
ATGCAACTCACAGGCCACATGAAGCCCATAAAGAAGGAAGACCAAGTGGGGGTGATTCGGTCCTTCTTAGAAGGAGCAACAAAATACTCAAGGGAGCAAATATGGAGACAAAGTGAGGGACAGAAACTGAAGGAGGGGCCGTCTCAAGACCACTCCACCTGAGTATCTATCCCATGTGCAATCACCAAAGGTAGATGCTGATGTGGAAGTCAGGAAGTATATGCTGATAAGAGCCTGATATGGATATCTCCTCAGAGGTCTTCAAGAGTCTGACATACTCAGAGGCAGATGCTCACAACTAGCCATTGAACTGATCATAGGGTTCTCAATAGAGGAGTTAGAGTGAAGACTGAAGGAGAGCTGAAAGGATTTGTGGCACCATGAGGTGAGCAACAATACCAACCAACCACAGCTCCCAGGGTCTAAACCACCAGCCTGGGAGCACTTAGGGAGGGATCCAGTGCTTCAGTTGAATATGTAAGAGTGGAGGGCCCTGCTGGGCATAGGTGGAAGAAGAGAACCTTGACCTCATGAAGGCTGGATGCCCCAGGGGGTGGGAATTTTGAGGGTGGGGAGGTGGGAGTGGGGGGGTAGATAGAGGTTACATTCACAGAGAAGAAGGAGGAGGGGTGAGGGGATTGGGGGTTCCTGGGTGGGTGGGGGATGGGGTAAGGGGACAACATAGGAAATGTAAATAAAACATCCAATAAAAATTAAAAAAAAAAGAAAAAAAACAGAAATGTTAGGTGATTGGCGGTGGTGGCGCACACCTTTAATCCCAGCACTTGGGAGGCAGAGGCAGGCAGATCTCTGAGTTCGAGAGTTCAAGGCTAGCCTGGTCTACAGAGTGAGTTCCAGGACAGCCAGGGCTACACAGAGAAACCCAGTCTCAAAAAAAAAACAAAACAAAAAAAAGAAAGAAAGAAAGAAAGGGAGGAAGAAAGAAAGAAAGAAACAAAGAGAGAGAGAGAGAGAGAGGGGGAGAGAAAGAAAGAAAGAAAGAAAGAAAGAAAGAAAGAAAGAAAGAAAGAAAGAAAGAAAGAAAGAAATTAATTTTAGGTGATCAATAAACACATAGCTAGGGTTCCCTAGGGCAGGGAAATCTAGAATCTCAAGAACCAAGTTAACTTACTTTCAGGAACCAAATTACTGTAATTACTGGGACTGTCTGTCACAGTCCAACCAAATTGAAGGAGCTTACAAAATGGTGTGGTCCTGGCTGAAATCCATACTTCTGTGTCATTAGCTAGGTGAAGGCAAAGTTGTCATTTTCTCAGCTCTTTCCTTCTAAACAAGAACAATATCCTCTTCAGGGGGGTCTCAGGACAGTGTCTGGTATCAGAGGTTTTGGAGAAGAAAACTGTGAGAGAAAGATCTGTCCTGCTCAGCTTCCAAGCCTGCTGATATCTGTCTAGCTACATAATGCACTCAACCATTAAAACCCTAAAATCACTTAGGAGGTGGATGTCAAATCCATTTGACTGCTTCTGACTGACCTTGAGGGTGTAGACAGCCCTAGGCTCTCCACCCTTGCTGATGTTAAGGCATTACAGGGCAATCAAGGGATTGAGACAGACAGACAGATAGATAGATCTGACCTTGACCTGCGGGTCCTAGTTATTCGTGGGGGTGAGGAGGACCGCAACCTGAAAAAGAATGGGCGGGAGAGAAGAACGGACTCAAGGAAGCAATTGCTTTTCAAGAGTCATCTATTTGAACGCCAAGTGCTTTTTTATAGTATGCTTTACAAGGGGAGGGGGTAAGAGGGGCCAGGTGGTGGAAAAGTACAGAATCTTCATGGCCTGTGCCCTGAAACATTTCATGGTCTACACGGTACACTGCCTTGAATTATGATCTACCTGCTATTCTTCAGAAGATATGGTACACTGCTTGAGTTATGGTCTCCCTGCTATTCTTCAGAAGATATGGTACACTGCTTGAGTTATGGTCTCCCTGGTTTCCTCAGAAGATATGGTACACTGCCTTGAATCTCTCTGCAGATGCCAAGCAGGATCTTGTGGTTGCCAAGCTGCAGGGGACATTGTGCAGGTGGGGAAAGGCAGGGGGTGAGGGTAAAGGCGAGGCTCCTGGCTTCTGGCATAGATAGATAGATAGATAGATAGATAGATAGATAGATTGATAGATGCTAGACTGTCAAAAGACCACCTGAGTGTGGCTCAACCGTAAATGACAAAAGATAACAGTTGAGGACACATGGTCCAGATTAATAGCATCACTAATAAGATCATAATAGATTCAAACCATTTTTTGCTTTGATGATCCAGAGACCCAGCTTTAAGGTTGTTCACCAATGAGACAGTGGTATTGGGTGTGGTCTTCATTTGATCTGTAGACCAGGAGGTAGAGCAAAGAAGGCATGAGCAGAAACAGCAGCAGTGTGTTACAGAGAGCATGGAAGAGCTTTATTTAACTTGATTACAGCTGGGTTAGCTGTGATGAGCCTGCCTGGAATGTCCACAGCCCATGCCGACCTGTAAAGCCTGACCCACTGTTGGCTGTGTACTACTATAAATAATGTTAGCTTTGCAGTGTAACAAGCTGTACCTTAGTAAAGTAACTTTTAAATCAAAGTGGAAGACTATGACAGGAAAGATACAAAGAGCTTTCCCCTCCCAGGTCACTTGGTCATTTTTTTCACTAGCTTTCCTGGGGACTTGGTGACCTTGAGAGACAGAGGAAGAAGTCCCAGCTTTGTAGTCCAGGTTTGCTTTCTGTGACCAAGAAATGACACTTCCTGGAGATGGGGCAATGGCTTGGTGATTAAGAGCATCTCCTCCTATTCTAAAAGACCCGGCGTCAATTCCGAACACTCACAGGATGGCCCACATCTGACTGTAACCCAATTACAGTGGATCCAACATCCTCTTCTACCCCCTTGAGCACTGTACATACATGGTACACATACATACATGCAGGCAAAACAGACATAAACATAAAAATAAACAAATAAATAGTTAATGGGAAAGAGAAAAATGACACTTCCCTATTAAACAATTTCTTAGAACAGTGTTTCCCAACCTGTGGGTTGGCTATCACTTTTTCATAGAAGTCACCTAAGACCAACAGAAAACACAGATATTTACATTGTGATTCATAAAAATAGCAAAATTACAACTATGAAGTAGCAACAAAAATAATTTTATCTTTAGGAGGGTCACCACAACATGAGGAACTGTATTGAAGGGTAGCAGCATTAGGAAGGCTGAGAACCACTGTCTTAGAATATCTCAGCATGGCTGTTCATCCTCCCCTAACATGACTAGGGTCTAAATTATAAGCTAAAATAATTAATAGTTGAATCTCCTGTCTCTATCCCCAATGCTTGATCAGTTATAAATGCAAATGTCAGCATGTGCCCCATATCCTCAAGTGTATTTACAATGGCTCTGTATTATTCTTAGCTAATCCTGATACAGAAAATCACACGGCCCCTGCTCAGTTTCTCAGAAGTCCGTGCCAGGCGGGGCCCTCACCCAGAGCAGGGGATGGAGTTTCACAGGGATTTGTTTTGGCATGTTCTCTATGTGGACTATGTACACTCTGCATCCTGGACCATTAAGTCCCTAGAAGGAGAGGATAGGCTCGCAAAGCCAGTGAGGGGCTGTGGAGGAGACAAATCGTCCTGAAAAAAGTAAAGCTAACCCTAAAGAGCCAAGCTTATTTTCTGTTAAGTTAAAATCCCAAACCTCTTACTTGTAAGGCTGGGTGAGACCTGAGAGCTCTGTCCTGTATCGGAACAGCCATGAAACCTATGTAGCCAGGTTCCTGTGCATTTCCTGTCTCCCTGAGTAGCTGTGCTTATCAGGGCCCCAGTGCTTATTAGCCTTCATCCAGAGAGACAGCAACGAAAACCCTGCGCTTCCACCCAGCAGAAGCTGGGCATCGACCCTTCTCTTAAAAACTTGAGACATAGCCAGGGTTAGCAGAGTCAACCTTGTTTAAGGTAAATTTGCTTGGATGATACAAACTGACATCTCACTTTAGAATTGCCATCCCTAAGAGCTTGACTGAAGACGGATGATCTTCTGGTCTTGCTAGAAGCTAGGTCTGGCCCTGTGATTTGGCACAACAGAATCAAATCACCTCAGGTTTCCAACTCTTGAGATGTGTAGGCAGGTGATCAGATACAACCCAAAACAAGAACTGAGTGCTATAGTTGATCATGTGGCTGGGCGGACTGAGACCTGCCCGGTCGTTATTCCTTGATCTAGTCTTACGAGGTTAGTTTCTGTGTAGTACTTTCAAGAAAACCTTGCAGAGAGCAGCCATTGACTATGGCAGGGACTTGTGTCAGGAAACATTTTCCTTAGAAGGAACAGAAGAAATCTATCTATCTATCTATCTATCTATCTATCTATCTATCTATCTATC
>NW_021604700.1:4399067-4432284 GCF_004785775.1 Grammomys surdaster | reverse complement strand
ATCTATCTATCTATCTATCTATCTATCTATCTATCTATCTATCTATCTATCTACCTACCTACCTATCTATCTCTATCATCAATCTATCTGTCTGTCTATCATCTATCTGTCTGCCTTTTTCTGTCTTTCCCTTAAACTTTTCCCTCTTTATTCTTAACAAACAACGAAACTTCCAGCTATCTGGTGGCTTGATGTCCTGGTGCCAGCATCTTCATCCAGAAGGTTATGTTCATGTGTGACTAGTTAGCTAAATTGCCCCCAAATGCAAATCAGTTAGTGGTCACAAAGCCCGAGCCCTGAACCCTCTGAACAAGTCAGCTCTGGCCTTTAACCTAACCATTCCCCTTTCCCTCGTGATCAGCTGCTCTTTGGCACCACAGCAACAGATCATGCCTTCCTCCTTCTCAGTGACCTCATGAGGACTTGGTGGTATTGTCTGACTGAGCTGGCTCATGGTAGCACTAGCAGAGAGAGTGTGCTTGGTTTCCAATCCATTGCCAACATTAGCTACTGGGTTCCCCATGCTTCAAACTGTTCAAACAAGACCTCAGCCTGCCCTACCTCCCACCTCCCCCTGTCCACCCCCCCCAAACCCCATAGCCACAGACTGTGGCTGGGCTCCTGACAGTTGTACCCTGCAGCTACTGGGCCAGCCATGAATAAGGCTCACACAGTTGAAAGCTGAGGGGCTGTTCCAGCAGCCTCTGCAGAGACTTAGACATGCCCACCTCATGAATCTGCAGAGGCAGGCTGGCAAGTGGTCACAAACAGGCCATCTCATGAGATTTCCTGTGCTTCCTGCTGCTGCTGCTGCCCAGGCCACATGTCCCAAGAAAAGTTTTTCTCATGCTGGGTCAGCACTTATGCTGCCAGATGAAAGGGGCATGGATGGGAGAAAAATAACGTAGGAATATGCCGTCCAGTTTTTCTTGTTCTATTTTGAGTTGCTTTGGGGTTTATTTTATTTTATTTTATTTTATTTTATTTTTAACTGTTTTATCTCTGATTTTTTTTTAAAGGGGTCATGAAAAGAGAAAGCGCTGGGTGAAAAGACAATGAACTGAAAAAAAATCACTAAGTTCACGAAACATTTGCAAAGAAGGCTCATGGTGTGTGGAAAGCAGCCAGGGTCACTGTGGAGCTGGCCCCTGGTGACCATATGACAGCTTAGAGTAAGGATTGGAGAAAACAGGACTGTTGATCACAAGCTTGCTGGTCTATTTTCTTTAAAGGAAGGGAATGAAGGATGCCTAGTCACCTCATGCCAGAGTGACAGTGGTAGAACTACCTCATGATTCTTTGCTAGTCTATCAGGAGCCAACCTCCGCCTGGATCCATCCTCCCCCTCCCCCTGTATTCTGGGCATTGTTTGGTCCCTAATCCAGAGCTTCATCTCTCAGTGACTAGAAGCCATTCCTGTGAAAGACACCCCATGTACTTTGCATCTTCCACCAACAGACTCTCTCCTTGTAGTTATCACAGATACTTCCTCTAGGCCCTAGCCCTGAGCTCTGTTTATTAGCTAATAGAACTCATTTTTTTACTGTAAAGGTCACAGGTGCTTTGTTACTTTGCTAGGGAGTGTCTATGTAGCTATGCCTAAAGCTTTGTCGTGATAATTGTCACGTGGAAACCTCTTCCCAAAGTTTTTCTATGCTCAAATGTGTAAGAAGAATAAGCCACATGGTCATACTCTGAAGGTTTTTGAGCCAATGAGTGCAAAGATGGTACTGACTTGAGTTTCCTTCCCCACCACTCTTGGACTGTCGCCCAGCCAGCCATGAGACATATGGGGTCCCTGACAGAGAAACAGTGTTGACCCAGTCAAGAACTAATACCCAAGCTCTTCCCCTGACTTTCCTCATTCTCAGATCCATTCATTGAGTATGACTGTTCCAATAGAAAACCAAGTTCAGAGCTGAGGGTTTCAGAAAGTGAAGAGCATGCATTGTTCAATAGTTTGCCCCAATGACCAGCAAAGTGCACATAAGATACTTACGGAGTAATGGACGGAAGTAATTTGGGTTGAGATTAGCATTAGACCGAGAGGAGGATACTTAAACAAAAACAGACAGGCTACTTTAAGGCCCACTGAACAATCGCAGGCCTTTCTCTTTGCCCACATCCTTAGAAAGGACTCAAGTGAGTCCTTCCCACTCCATTCCAAATCACACAGTCAGATGCTAACAGCTGATCTAATAAAAGTAAACACTAGGAGGCTGGAGAGATGGCTCAGCGGTTAAGAGCATTGGCTGCTCTTCCAGAGGGCCTTCTTTGAGTCCTAGGACTTACATTGTAGCTGACAACAGACTCTGAAACTCAGTCTCAAGAGGTCCAACACCCTATTCTTGCCTTAGTGGTCACCACACTCATGTGGTACACAGACATACATGTAGGCAAAAATCCATGTACATAAAAGAAAAAAATGAAAAAGTAAACATTTAGTAAAAAAAAAAATTCTTAGTAAGCAGCACATGGTAAGTAGTCACACAATCTTTTGGGTGAAGTCGGTGTTAGTTAGCCTGTTCTCGAGTTCTAGGTTCTCTGTACACACATACGCAACCATATCCTGAAGGCCTAACTGTTGAGGGTGTACTAGATCCCAAGCCTTACTTATAAATCTAAAACATTGTAGCATCAATGCCTAGCATCTATTATTTCTATTCATTTCTAGTTATGAAAAGTGGTGGGTTTCCTTTTGGTATTAAATACAGACTTCCCCCTGCCCTCCCCCACCATCTCTCTGCCCTGCCTTTTGCCAGTCTCCTTCCTTCCTCAAAGCAGTCACACCACATGACCTAATACCCTTATGGACAACTTTTTAAGGTCTATGGGGATAGCTTCCAAAGAGCTTACAGTAGCTAATACAAGAGTATGGCCTTTCTGATTAAGAGCTAGCTGTTCAACCTTAGAAAGTAAATTCTATTAAAGAACATAGTCAGTGTGTGTGTGTGTGTGTGTGTGTGTATTTTACTGTGTATGTGCATGCACATATGCATATGTGTGTGTGCAGATGCATACATGCCAAAGCACACATGTGAAAGTCAAAGAAAACCCCCCAGGAGATGGTTGTCTTTTACTACCTTGTTGAATCTGGAGAGCCAGCCCAGATTGTCTGGCCTACCCACACACAAGCACCTCCCTCACTGAGCCATCTTGCATGCCTGTGTTTTTTTTAAATGACACGTAAACAAGAAAGTAAACTTCATTGAGATGAGAATTTTTATCCTGTTCACTACTGTGTTTAAAATAATGCCTGCAGTGTGGAAGCCGATATATGTTGGGTGAGTCAATTCCACAGAGACATGACTGAATTACTTTAGGGTAATTTTTGAAAGATTTTATTTATGTGTATGTATGTGTGACTATCTGTGTACATGAATGCTTATGTCCACAGCAGAGACATCAGATTCTCTGGAGCTGGAGTTCTATCCTTCTTGTGGATTCTGAGGACCAACACTAGGTTGTCAGGCTTGTATATCAAGCATTTTCAGCTGCTGCTGAGCCATCCACAAATACAAAGAAGATCCCTTGGGACTCCAGAGATGGCTCAGTGGTTAAGAACACTCATTGCTCTTGTAGAGGACTCTTCTGACCTCCAAAGGCACCAAACACTCACATGGTGCACATACATATATGCAGATAAAATGCTCATACACAAAATTTAAAAAGAGAGACAGACAGACAGACAGACCCACCTCTTAGAGGTTTGAAGTTCTGCAGCTGTACAATCCCATCTTTACTCAAGAATTTGCTTAAGGAAAGCCAGTGAAAGACATACACAAACACACACACGCACACACATACACATGGGGGGGTTGGGGGGGAACCACAACCCTGTCCAAAAAATCAAAAACAAAAAAACAAAACGAAACATGAATGAAGAGCCAGAAATGCAACTAGGAGTGTTTTGGAAGTCCTGTTGTCCTGGACTGAGGTTGTCCATCTGCCTCCCAGCTCTTCAGCAGCCTCTCAGTCACACATTCCACCACACCACCCTCTAACAGCACCCTAGCACCCACAAGCACCTCAGTTCTAGGCAACTGCAATGGCTACAGTGGAGTTAGGCTGCCTACCTCAGCTCCGGCTTTTATGTTTTTTTTTTTTTTCTTAAAGATGATGCTCCTGAAAAAGCTTTAGCTACCTCTCTTCCTCCACATTTTTTCCTCCATTAATATATTTGTACAAACACCTCCATCCAAAATATATTTGACGGGATTTGCCAGAAAGACAATGTAACCAAAATAAAACAAAGTCTGCCAGAGATAAAGAAAAAGGCCACGGTTCTGAGCACAACCCGGAGCCAGGAAGGAGTCTAACACAACATGTTGTGCCTTTGTGATGACTTCTCTGAGAAATTTCCTGGGATTGGCTAACTTAAACATCAGATATTATTAGTCCAAGGTGGAGGAGTCTCCTATCAGTAAGCATAGCCCCTGGTTTCAGATAGATAGATCTTCACAAGTTATAAGGAAGTAAGCAAGCACCACCGAACAATTGGGAGAAGATGCAAACGGTTCATAGCATGCACATTTTTACCAAAAATATTTACCAAAGGTGGCTTGCAATCTGACTCAAAGATTTTGAGCAGATAAGAAAAAGGAAAACAGGGGGCTGGAGAGATGGCTCAGTGGTTAAGAGCACTGACTGCTCTTTCAGAGGTCCTGAGTTCAATTCCCAGCAACCACATGGTGGCTCACAACCATCTGTAATGGGATCTGATGCCTTCTTCTGGTGTGTCTGAAGACAGCTACAATGTGCTCACATAAATAAAAATAAATAAACCTTTAAAAAAAAAGAAAGAAAAAGGAAAACAGAGTAAGATTATAGGCTCATGAGACAAATATGGCAACTGTTCATTCAGAACTACACAGGTATTTTAAGTTCTGGATGCTTTTGAATGTACCCAGAAGGCCCAACTCCTTACTTAGACTTCATCAGCAGTATCTCCCTGTCTGTTCATAGCACTTCTTGTCTCCTTTCTGTTCCTCAAACCAGCCAAGGTCACTCAAAGTCACCCAAGGACTCTCTAAGTCTTTTGTATCACATTTCTTTATTCTTCTAGAATGTTCTTCCCTCATATATTTGCATATCCAATTTGTTCTCCACATTCAAGCTTCAACTAGAAATCCCATTTTCAAAGACATGGCTCTGCTTCTTCTCCCCAGAATTTATTTGTTCTTTTTCTCATAGTACCACATAAAATATTTTTATTTGTATACATGATAATCTTTTATTATGTACTCATCCCATGTGTAAGATCATGAGCACAAAAACGCGGCTGTACCTCTTAGAACTGTGTCTGGAACATAGTAGAAGTTTAATAACTAGGAGTCTGGTAACTGAACCACATCTGGACCTCACCAAGGGGAAGGGTTTTCTGAAGGAGCCTCATTAAAGCCACTGACTGACTTAGTATGTGCACCCTTGGGGGCATTTTTACAGCAGACGCAGCAGACATAGAAAGCAGTTCTCAAAAGACTTAATGTCACGTGACTCAGAACAGGCTATTCTGGGGAGCCCCTAAGAGTTCCGTTTTCACTTTCTCCTAGTTCTAAGGTCCTCTTGCTGCACAAAGAGTTTTCAGTCGGAGACTGGGCTCCACATCCCTCTCCACCAGCACACATTTCTCCATCTCCAGCTTCAAAATGAAGAGTTGTCAGCAAACCAAGCGATAAACTCTCACAGCCTGCTCGGGACTAACTGTAGCCTGGCGACTGCCACACGCATGCGCTCTTCACTTCTGCTGACTTACCCAATTCTTCATTTAAGAGGAAGAACTTATCATTCAGTCCACTAGATTTTAGTTGTGCTTCCTTCTCAGCCTGGGTGGCTGTAATTCTTCTAGGACAGTGTCCAATTACATCTTGTCATTCTCTGAGCACAAATATAAAGGAGTCCTTACTACCCACGATCTATAGGACCTGCTCCCCATGCAGTTCCCTTTCTGATTCATCTACATACATTTTCCTTCCTAACGGGGCTCCAGGCACACTAGTTGCTAGCTAGCTGTCAATCATATCCAGTCTACACCTGTCTCAGGACCTCTGTACTACTAGCGTCAGACACTTTCCCCAGGCAGCTACATGGCTTAGTCCCTCCCTTCCTCCAGCAGCACTGTGCTCAAAGGTGTCCTCTGAGTGGGGCCTCCCCTGAACATGCTCTCAAAAGCAGCAACCTCTGCCTACTGTAGCATTTCACATACTTTGAGCCCATGCTTTTTCCCCCCTTCTATTATCACTAGGAAATTTCAAAATCTATCTCAGAAGGTGGAAAGGAATACGACTAAACAAACAAACAAACAAACAAAAGAACAAAAGTGACTGACATCACAGGGAGTAAATATTCAAATTAACAAGTGCTCAAATTCTGGCCAAAGACGAGGTAAATTCCATCAAACCCAGGAAGCAAGTGACAGGAAGGATACAAATTCATATGGACAGAGGGTTTTCTAGAAGTATCTGAAGGTGAGGCCACATCCCTAGGTAACAGTGCAAATGCATAGGCTGTGAAGAGTAGCCAGCAGGGCATGGTGGTACATGCCGGCAGTCCTCAAAGTCTGCAATTAGCAGCAGGCTAGGTGTCCTGAGTTTGTGGTCAGACTGGCTACACTGTGAGACCTTGTCTCAAAACAGCAGCCATTGAGCAGCCAAGCAATACTGCAGAAAATGGCTAAGCAGGGGGAAAAGTAGAACTATTTTCCATAGCAATTACTAAAGCTCAGATCATATCCATGCTAGAGTGCAAACATAGGCCTGGGTATTTTCCAAAGAGGTAATAAACTGTGTCTGTGACTGCCACACACGCCAGGGAATTGAGCTTTGCAGATTTGCTGGACACCATGGGGTTCTAGACTACCTGTGAACTCATGGATGGAAGCCCATAGGAGCTTCAGCAGAAACAGGAAGCCCACAGCTGCAAACACAGCTGGAAGGAGAACAGTGGTTAACACCACAGAGAAATTGTGGACGTGGTGAAAGAATTCGTTGTTTCTAAAAATTTCTCTTACATACAGAATACAGAATTCAGGAAGCAGCTGTTATTTACTTTTTTTGTTTGGTTTGGTTTGGTTTGGTTTGGTTTGGTTTGGTTTGGTTTGGGTTTTTGAGACAGGGTCTCATTAAATAGCTTTGGCTGGCCTCCATCTAACTATGCAGACTAGGCTGGCCTCAATCTCAGACATCCACTTGCCTCCAGAGTACCAGGATTAAGGGTGTACACCACTTTTGATTAAGTAAAGTCATCAGGAGTTGAAGGGAAGTTTAGAATAAAATAGCTATGATCGACCAAACTCCCAAGAACCCAACAAAAGCTGGGCATGTAGCATGGTTTGTACAGTACTTATGTAGCACAAAGTCCCCTGGCTTCAGTCTCCAGCACCACATAAACCAGGTCTGACAGCATGCATCTGTGGTCTCAACACTCAGGAGGTAGAGACAAGAAGATGTGAAGTTTAAAGTCATCCATAATGAGTTCATAGCCATCTTGGGATATATGATAACCCATCAATAAATACATGTATAAATAAAACAAGTAAATGCCAATTTTGTTTCCCAAGTCCTGAGGAGAGTATTAAGTTCAGAGGAAAAAAAAAGACCTATTGAGAGGAGCATAGAACACACACCTTTAGTCCCAGCACTGAGGAAGCAAAACAGTTGGATCTGTGTGAGGCTAGCCTGGATTATTTAGAGTTCCAGGCTTTACAATGAGACCCTGTCTTAGGAAAATTAAACAAATAAGCAAAAGAAAACAAAACAACAAAACCAAAACCTCAGAGCTGACCTGATCAAACTGATTTTATAACCAGGAAAACAACAAGCTTCCTGTCCCTGTGAAACCCGCATTAATTAGGGGAGGGAAGAAAGAAAAGAGAGAAAGTACATCATGTAACATCAGTATTGATAAGCAGTATTAAAAAGTGGAACAAACTCTGTGGAGAAACGGCTGACTGTGACTTGAAACGGAAATAAACAAGAAAGGTTCAAAACATCTCCAGTGCCAGAAAATAAGGAAGTGCTCAAAACTAAAAGAGGAGGGGGAAGACAATCAATGGGAGCCTGCAGGGAGACACAGGATGAGGAGAACACAGGGAAACATATGATGACGTGAAGAGGCTGCAGTCAGGAGATCTAGAAGCACTGGAGCCATAAAGTGAGGAAGCCTCAATCAGCCCAAGGTAAACGGTAAGTAACCGAGACTCTATCTACACCGACACAGAGATGATCGGATAAGCAGGGAAATCTTAAGTAAGGAATTCCAAATAACTTGTGTAGATAATGCCCTCTAAGGGAGGCAGGGCCCAGGCTCTCAGTTGTGGGCTACACCTAGTGATGCTTTCAAAGACAACAGGATGGCAAGGATGAAGAAAGAACATGATAGTGGCAACCTTGTCATCACCACCCAACAAAAGTCTCACCATGAAAAAAACAAAAAAAAACAGGCAAATCACAGAGAGAGTCATTTTATAAAATATCTGGCTGGAAAGACAGACAGCTCAGTAGCTAAGGTCACTTGCTCTTATAAATGATCTGAGTTTAATTCCCAGCAATCACCCAGAGGACCCATTGTGACAGAGATACTGGCACATCCAGGTTGATACACTATATTCACAATGGCCACATTCTGGAGTCATTCCAGGTGTCCATCAAGAAATGAATTTGTAGAAAGAATGTGGTGTGTATGTACAACATGGGATTTCATTTGGGTATAAAGAGGAACAAAAGCATGTTGTTTGCAGGAAAATGCAGTGAGTGCTCTAAACCACTGAGCCATCTCTCCAGCACAAATGTGCTGTTGTTGTTGTTGCTATTGTTGCTGGTGGTGGTGGTAGCCGTAGTGATTTGGGAGGTGCTCTGTCTGCTCTTCAGACATAGAGTCACAAGAGTGGGACAGGGGAAGTCACTTAGAAAGTCAGAGGTCAACAATTGAGGCAAAGGTGATAAGGGCTAAGACTAAGGCCATCATCGTTGGTGATATTCAAGGTCTTTAACTTCGGGATGAATTTCAAAAGTCAAAGGTCGAAGGATTTGCTAATAGGTCGGGTAGGGGACATGAACGGAAAAAGCCACACAGTCACTGATAGCATCATTCACTCAAAATGCTGGCACCAAGAAGACACTCCCTGATTAGTTGCTTCAGTCTTCCTGTTGAGAAGGTATTAACATACATTAAGAATGAGGCTGGAGAGCTGGCTCAGCAGTTAAGAACACTGGCTGCTTTTCCAGAGGACCCAAGGGAAGTTCCCAGCAAGCACACAGTAGCTCACACCTGTCCATAACTTCAGTTCAGGGTTTCTGACACCCTCTCACAGACATACATGTCAGCAAAACACCAATGCACATAAAATAAAATTTTATATGTGTGTGTGTATTAATATATATGTGTGTGTGTATATATACATATACATATACATATATATGAACATATATGAAACATTAAGAAAGGAAAACTCAAAAACTCAGGTGATATAAAAATCTCTCAGAAATTCGCTCCTGATGATATAATTGCAGCTGACAGGGACTGAGCTAACAGCTGAAGAAGCATGTACAGTTAGTGGCTGTTGTGTAGTGTGCTCATACTTACTCTTGCAACTCAGAAATAGACGTGATGACAGACAGCTGTAGGTATGATATACCAGGGTCAGCTTCCTGGTTTGGACATTGTGTAACAGTTAAGTGAGATCCGAGCGTGGAGGTGTGACTTGGAGACTGAGGGAAGGACACAGGGGACCTGTTTGCATTGTGCTTTCGAGTTCCTATAAATATGCCACTTTTTCAAAGTAAAAATATTTTAAGATCAATTCCCCCCGCCCTAGGATGAAAGGACAGCAGGCCTCTCAGCGAGTGCTGATGACCAAAGGAAGGTGAGTTAAAACTGTGACCTGCTTGCCACGCCCATGCAACTGAGACAGGGAACCATGCGAGTTCTATGTAACTTGTACATCTGAAGGAGTCGTTTCACTTCTGGGTGCCACTGTCACAGGCTGACAGGCACCCTGGACAATAATGAGGTGGGACACTCAGAACTGAGCCACACTGTGACCCACAAGTCGTTAATGAAGTGAAGATGTTTAGCCAGGAATGTTACAGACATTGGAGACATAAGAGTTATCTTCAAACATTTGACAGTGGTCACTTGAGAATAAAAGTAAACTTTCATAAGATGACAGAACTATCTTCTTAAAGGACATGAAAACAATCTGAGTTACATTCAGGCGTCTGATACTAAAACCTTCTGAAGCACCACAGGGGAACATTTCTCACGTCAGCCACTACAAGCAGAGGTGAGGAAGACTGGGAGAGCAATGTTTGCAGGATGCAGGACATTAAGAGCTCATTGGCAGATGCTTCATAGGCCCTTGATAACCAGCTGGAGATGGTAAGCAGGCAGCTGGGATTCAGGAGGCTGAAGTTCAGGACCTGGATGCGGTCTACAGTGTGAACTGGGAAAGGTTCTCTCAGCCACAGGACTGGGGAGAATCTTGAGAGCGAGTGCAGGGAAGAGAGACTGGGCCATGGAGCCAACCGCCTTTATGTACTCTCAGAGCTGAGGAAGATGACAGTCAAAGAGAGGAAGAAAGGATGCAACCCAAGAGCCTGTGTGCTCTGTCCTCCCTCCCCCTCCCCCATCCCCCTGCTTCCTCCTTCACGTGATACTGCTTCCGTCTCATTCCACCTCTGTCAGCTTTACTCTTAAGTAAATAAAGACAATTTTCATCAAAGTGCAAGAGCCAAAATAGATATTTACTATGCAAACACCATCCTTTTAATTGAGTGATTCTTTTAAAACTGCACACTGGCAGCTATGCAGGACATTAGTGACAATTCATGAATCTGCCAGGACATCAAGTCACCTAGCCCTTCTCCTGATGCCTGTGAGGGTGAGGGATAGGGGGACTGAGAGGGTGGGAGGGTGGGAAGTAGCGGTGAAGTAGGGTAGTGGGGCTGCAGATATTCTCTCTGCAATTGTTCTTGTCCAGGGAGGTTGTGAGGCCCCTCAACCCCGCCCCCCGCCCCCCAGCCTCTGCTCTGCAGGGCCCTGCCTCCCCTCCAGAGAGCAATGAATGCTCTCACCATTTCACTTTGGTCCAGCTGCCAGGCTGGGGAACAGATGTTGTATTGTTAACACAAAGGAGAAAACAAACAACTCGTCTCTCTCCTGCTCTCCCGCCCTCCGCCCCCACCCTGGGAGCCCCTTAGTGAAGGGCCCCAGACCAAGGAGGCCATGGCGTTCTCCTGGCACTGTTTACAGAGGACATGGGTTCTGTCAGCTGAGTGGGGTTGGTGTCCAGAAGATGCACTCACTGTAGCAAGCTTTGAGAAGAGGACAATGGCCTTATTCTGCATGAGGCCCCAGTCAGGAACCTACCTCCATGTTAGGGACAAAAGTGATGATCTAAGACAAGTGCAGGGTGGGGGATGGAGGGTGGGATAGGGGAGGGCACGTGGGAGGCAGAAGGAAATTGTTTATAGTTTTCTTCATTCACCTGTGTATAACAAAGAAGCAGCTTCCACTCTAGAGAATCAAGATTTAGGGTTTGTATCCAGGGCGAGTCTTCTTTCTGTAGCAACCTGACATGGCAGGACAGCACGAGGTGACATACACAGCATACATTTGTATCGTATCTGATCTCTCCTTTTCCTTTTAAAGTCACTAGTATTTGATCATGGTGGCCCTACTCTGACAACATTTTCTAATTCTAGTCACTTCCTAAAGCAATGGTTCTCAACCTTCCTAATGCTGTGATTCCTTAATACATTTCCTCATGTTGTGGTCACACACACACACACACACATACACACACACACACACACACACACATACACCATCCATAAAATTATTTTTGTTGCTACCTCATAACTGTAATTTTGCTACTGTTATGAATTATGATGTAATTATCAGTGCCTTCTGATGGTCTGAGGCCACTCCTGTAAAAGGGGTCTTCAACCCTCTAAGGGGTCACGCCCCACAGGTTGAGAATCACTGTCCTAAAGGTCCTGCCTCTAAACACCACGGTCAGATTAACTTTCTACCCTCTACTACTCTGCCATGTGCACTGCATTTTAACATGTGTTTGAAGGGAAGCAACGATATAACTAGGCCGGGTAGAGCCTTTCCTTTCTGGGGCTCCCAGGTTTGGTTTTCTCCTGTCTTGTTTTACTTCTCATGGACTATGTCCCTAGCTAGCTGTGGAGACAGGGGTCTAGGGTAAGGCTATAGTAAGCCAAGGATATATTGAAAGACACTGTATATGAAGTATCACTGAGGAGGTGGGGGGACAGGCAGAGGAGAGGCAGGACACATGGTCTAGGAGGCTGGAACTTTCCTGATGGACCCAAGTAGCAATGGAAAGTCTTCGGGAAGGAGCATGACACACAGGAAGCAGACGGATGAGTGGCAAGGAAGGGCCAGTTAAGATAGTACTTGAGCAATTTAGCTCGCAGACAGCAAAGCCCTGAGAGAGCATTATAAGTGGTTCAATTTCTATCAATGATACAAAGATCAACAGGACTCAGGAACCAATTGAGCATGGAGAAAAGGTGTCAGAGAGTGATGAGGCTGTTAGCAACAAGGGTTCTGTCCCCAAGAAGGTTATGTCCATCCACTCTTCTGCATACACCATCCAAGATACAAGTAATATTAAATCATAATATAGGTATAAGAAAATCCAACGTGTTCCTGTTTTTTCCATGTATGGCCACTCTGACAGATTATTATTATTATTATTATTATTATTATTATGTATTTTGAGGCAGGGTTTCTCTGTGTAGCCCTGGCTGTCCTGGAACTCACTCTGTAGACCAGGCTGGCCTCAAACTCAGAAATCCACCTGCCTCTGCCTCCCAAGTGCTGGGATTAAAGGCGTGCACCACCACCACCCGGCAACTCTGACACTTTAAAAAAAAAAGTTATTTACTTATTTTATGTATATGAATATACTGTAGCTGTCTTCAGTAATACCAGAAGTGGGCATCAGATCCCATAGTAGGTGATTGTAAGCCACCATGTGGTTGCTGGGAATTGAACTCTGGGCCTTTGGAAGAATAGTCGGTGCTCTTAACCACTGAGCCATCTCTCCAACTCTCTGGCACTTTTTTAAAAAGGCACTACATTTTCAAAAATGTTTCTAAGCAGCCTGGTTTTGTTTTCTTAGTTTTCCAAGTCTATGCTTGCTTGCTTGTGTTTACAGTGAAATCAAACATTGGGATAGAGTGACAGCATCGTGGTTAGGCTACTAGGTGGGTGATAATGCCCTTCAGAAAGATGCAGAAAGTGGAGGCATGGGAGATAGGATGGGAATGAGAGAGAGAATGAGCTCAGCTTTGGATGCCTGGAGTCTGAGGCATCAATGGAGACAGACACTGCCAGAAGGCAGCTGATGAGATGAGTCTGGAGCTGGAGCAGAGACAGGAACTGGACATCATCAGTGCTCATGCGGGAGAGAGGAGTCATGAGAGGAGAGGAGGTCACCCAGGGTGAGACGACCATTGTGGAGATGAGCAGAGAGAGCCCGCATGGCCTGGGGCTGAACAGGAAAGGAGCCTGGGGAGCAATCAGAGAGGCTGGAGAAAGTTCGGGGAGTATTAGAGACACTAAAATCAAGGAGAGTGGGAATGACATTCCCAGAAAGAGGTGATGCCCAATAACACCAATGGTGTAGACAGACTCAAAGCAGTTAAGGGGATGGCGAGAACAAATCTCTATTACTGCACTCAACAGTATGTCTCTGGTGGCTCTGATGAGGATGACTTCTGGGAAGGAGGATATGTGGGAGGACAAACAAAGCCAATGAGATGATAGCAAAGAGGTAGCACATGTGTGCACTGTTAGTGGAAGCTACAAAAGCTAGGGCAGAAGGGTCATGGGTTCAAGGCCAGCCTGGGTCACACAGTGACAAAGCAAAACAAAATGAAAATTAAAGCAAAAGGATCAATGAGAATTTAAAAGATACAATAAGCTCAATGGAAGAAGTAAGATACAAGGCTGAATAAATCTCCCAAAAGGTAGAGAGTAGACAGAATGGTGGGAAAGCAACTTTTTAAAAAAATTAATTTTATTTTTATGTACACTGATGATTTGACTGCTTCTATGTAGGCATATATTTTTATAGACTATTTTAATAAGGGTTCAACCTCCCCTCTAGCCCACCACCTACCAGAGGTAGTGTAAAAGAAAGGTCATTAGGATATGGAGGAAGTGGACCTATTTAGAAATAGTTCTTTGGGGTGATTCTAATCTTCATTGTTCTCAGTCCAGTCCATTAGCAAACACCAAACATGAATCGGCAGCTGCAGCCCAGCCCACTCGACAGACACCACACATGAATCAGCAAGGGCAGTTCAATCCAGAGGAAACCTTGAGGCTCTCCAAGGAGAGCCTTCAAGAGCAGCAAAAACTGCAGGAACCTTGTGAGAAGTTCTTTGGCAACTTTCTCTCTATGAAGTCACCACAAGCAAATCTCAACAACGCAACGTAAGGCGAACCAATACGTGTGTCATCGGCAAAAATAGTGGGGTGGAACAAAGCAAACCAATGCTCGAGCTCCCACTGTCTGTGGGGTCATATTTATAGTCTTTCTAAACATCATAAAGTCCTTTCACATGTTTGCTGAAGCAAAACCTCTGTTCACCTATGTGCCCCAGCAAAACATCATTTGACATAATTGACTTCCAAAGAATCCAGAAGTTTCCACTTCATATGTAGGTCTGTGTGAGGGTGTCAGATCCCCTGGAACCAGAGTTACAGACAATTGTGAGCTACCATGTGGGTGCTGGGAATTGAATCCAGGTCCTCTGGAAGAGCAGCCAGTGCTCTTAACCACTGAGCCATCTCTCCAGCCCCACCTTTTTCTTAAATGGAGAATCAGCTGGAGTCCAAGAAGTGAAGACAGGGGCTGCAACTTTCAAACAAGTCTAAGACAGGACCCTGGTTACAAAAATAATAAATATAGAATCAATTCTTGTAATTATTTCTCAGGCCAATGAGAGTTTCAAAAGAATAAATTCAAGGGAGCCAGGTGGTTCAACAGGTAAAGGTATATGAGTTTAATCACTAAATCCCACAAGGTAGCAGGAGTGAATTCTCAGGAGAGAGCTCTTGAGCATTGTTCTTCGACCTACACACACACACACACACACACACACACACACACACACACACATGAGTATAAGAGCATAATCAATTTATTGGTAAAGAAAAAAATTCTATCATTCATAGACTCTTGATTTCACTACTTGGAAATGTATATAGCAAGAATGTTGATTGGGGAAGAGAGATTTAGGTATAAATTCAAATAAATTAGAGAAAAAAAAGTAAGCAATCATTACTTATGAGATCACAGTTCATTGTTTGACTTAGCGTGAACAAACAATAGTCTTTATAAGGTGAATACTGAGTAAGACTTTCATTATCTCCTCAAGAAAACAGCACGTATGTGAGCCAAAAGGGGAGGTAATTGATATCTGAAACCTCCACTGAAATCAAACAGAAAACGGTCAAACTAGTAAGTGTGCATCTTATTCTGCATAAGAATGGGCCACCAACAGCAGAGACAACTAGGATTTTCAGAAGGCACTCTGCCCTCAGCATTGAACCATTTGCCTCAGAGGAAAGATACAGGGAGAAGGGGGTCACTGCCCTCAGTTGTGTGCCTCCTGGTGACCTCATCAGGCTCCAAAAGATAACTCCAAACCAAAGGTTGCACAGATGGCCCTGGTTAAACTAAAGGGGTCACAAAAGAAACCCAAAAATCATGAGTCTAGGAAAGGGATTGGTTGGAAAAGGAGTTGGTAGGAATGGGAGGGAAACCAGATAGGATAGGAAAAGAGATTGTGATCATACTGTACATACTGTATTATATACACGTACAAAATTGTTAAAAAACAAATTTTAAATTCATAAAAATTATACGCAAAGGTGAGATGGATAGCATTGAAGCCAGCAACTAGTTTCTAGCCCCTTCCATGGAAGTCAGGACAGGACACAGAATGAAATCTGCTAAATCGCTGAAGATGATAGTATCATCTCAGCAAAAACTATCAGCTAAGTATGGTAGAAAATACTACCAGTAGGAAGTATCTACTCACCTCAGTTTGCCCTATAATCTTCCTGTAGACAAACAGATGTTAGAGGTAGTTGGGATGGTAACCTCAAGTCTTCTGACACTTCCACCACTCCAACTGACTTCACAAAGTAACAAAGGTAAAGGGGGCCAAGAACCCAGATGCTTTCCCCTGCCTGAGATGTTAGCCTTTGAGTTACAAATTGGTCCCCTCCAGTGGAACAAATTGTAAAGACCCACTGTGTCTCCAGACTTTCTTTCTTTCTTTCTTTCTTTCTTTCTTTCTTTCTTTCTTTCTTCTTTTTTTTTTTTTCCTGAGACAGGGTTTCTCTGTATAGCCCTGGCTGTCCTGGAACTCACTCTGTAGACCAGGCTGGCCTCGAACTCAGAAATCCGCCTGCCTCTGCCTCCCAAGTGCTGGGATTAAAGGCGTGCACCACCACAGCCCAGCTGTCTCCAGACTTTCAAATGGAGGTGTCTAGTGAACAATCAGGGGTTGGCTGTAAAGAGAGATCTCGGCATGATTGATGATCACGGTCACACTGAAGGATGAGATTTCTCAGCCCAGAGAGAACGAGATCCTTGAGAAGAGAAAATGCCCAAGACACAGCTGTAAGGAACATTATTAGCCTTAAGACAGGAAGAGCAAAGGATACCAATGGACCAATGGAGGCCAGACAATCTCTGAATGTCTGGAACTGGGAATGAGTTCCTTGATGCTTGCTGGCCTCTTTATGTTTTGAATTTATGTTTATGAATATGTTACATGAGGCTAATGATCAGTGACCAAAGGAAATGAGAGAAGTTAAAAGTAGAGAAAGATGATATTGGGCACATTCAGGGTGGTATGGCCATAGACACCAAACCCAGACATTATTGTTGGTGCCAAGAAGCACTTGCTGACAGGAGTCTGGTATAGCTGTCCCTGAGAGGCTCTGCCAGAGCCTGACCAATACAGATGCAGATGCATACAGCCAAACATCAGACTGAACACAGGGACCCCAATGAAGAAGTTAGGACAAGGACTAAAGGGGTTTGCAACCCCATAGGAAGAACAATATCAACCAACCAGACCCCCCAAAGCTCCCAGGGACTAAACCACCAACCAAAGAGTACACATGGGGAACCCATGGCTCCAGCTGGATATGTAGCAGAGGACTGCCTTATCGGGCATCACTGAGAGGGGAGCCCCTTGATCCTGTGGAGGCTCAATGACCCAGGATAGGGGAATGCTAGGGCACTGAGGCAGGAGTGGGTGGGCTGTTGGGGGAACACCCTCATAGAGGCAGGGGGAACAGGAGGAGATAGGGGGTTTGTGGAGGGGAAACTGGGAAGGGGATATCATTTGAAATGTAAATAAATAAAATAACCAATAAAAAAAAAGAGGTGGAGAAAGACATTGGGGCTTACCCAAGGCCACTTCCTGATTTACAGTGGAAAAACAGTTTTCTGTCTGTTTTGTCTCACCCTCTTACCATTTCCATCAGCACAGATAGGAGAACCTGGGCAATACAAGAGTTTCCAGGAAGGGTCAGCAGAAGGCCACCTATGCCTCTGCTAAGTGGACTTAGTCCAGATTAGAGCATGTGTTGCTTTGAGCCATGTGGCATAAAGGCTGGACAAATATGCACTTTCCTGGTGCTGAGGGCAAAGGTCAAGGGGACCGGGACGGGCAGTAAGCAGAAAGGCAATCATATGCTAAAAGCAAAGAGAACAGGGTTGAGGGGACATCCCCTTTTACCTACCAAGTGTATTCATCAGAGGTTAGTCATTTTACAAGAAATAGAAACTTCAGGTAGCAAAATACCAAGCTGGGAGTCAATAGATTGTTAACTTTTGACTGATCCAAGATATCTGAAGTCTTACCAACAAGAACCACTCCCCTTTCCCCTATGTTCTGGTTATGCTGGGTTTTCTGTAGATTCCTTCTGGATAGGATTTCACATCCATGGAGAATGGAGAGAACCATGCATGCAGAAGAACCCAGGCTTTGGAGCTGGCAGCCATATCTGTGAATTGGAGATGATACCTCTGAGGACCAAGTGACTATTTGCAAAAGGGTGGCACTAGCTACCCAGCAAGTACTCTGAGATCTTACTTTGGGATATGTGTCTTCATTGTGAGAGCCTACAATCCACCTTCATTATGGCTTTTCCCAATTTTGATACATTGTCCAGATTGACAATGTGCTCAATGGTTTTCCCTGTGTTCCATCAGTAGGTGGTGTTCTGCCATGATATCACCAAGCTATTGCACACTGGAAATTGCTTGCTCTGCTATTGCAGCTCCTTGGATCCAAGCTGACATGCTTTTGTAACTCTCAGCCCTTTACCTAGATCCTTGAGAGACATTGTATTTCTCAGTTTCTTCAGCAAGCATGAGCAGAAGCCTGACAGGATCCTGATCTAAATGTCCAGGGAGAGTCTAGGTCTTCAGTGTAAACTCACACAGAGACAGAGACACACACAGACACACACGCACACATGCAGGTGCCTGTGCTATCACGTGGCCAGGTGGTAGCTGCTATGGCTATAACTGGCAAGACAGTCCTCTTTGGCTGTTGGAAATCACCAGGCGTGGGTACTGTGCTTGCTGGTCTCTCTTTGGCACAGCAAGTGGTTCCTCATTTGCCCTTTCCCTTAGAAGTTCATGCCCTCAGGCACCAGGCTAAATTTAGCTTTTTTCGGGAACCTTTCCTGACTGTTGCACAGCTGTGGTAGTTTTGGCCGTTCCCCAGACAGGGCTTAGTTTAGGGCTGCCTCCCCTTGCCTAGAGGGCTCTTCAGGTGCTCAGGGCTGTGGTGCCACTTGTGTGGTTGGTTTTTTCAGTAGCGTTAAGCCAACAGGATTTGCTTTGAGAATCAATTTGTGCTCTTAGAAGCTGAAGCCGTTCACTGTAGCTCCTGAAGCTCTGGTTCTCCTTTGTCATCTCTTTCTTGGTCTGGAACAATTGCCCACAGCTCTCTTCACTTCCCATATGTGACCAAGCACTACGAAATAGTTTCTGGTCTGTTCTCCACAGACAGGATTTCAGATCCCCAAGGAAGCACACAGTTAGGTGCTCTCTTGTTTTTTTCTTTTTAAAGTATTTATTTTAGCTATGTATATATGGCACATGTCTTTAATCCTAGCACTTGGGAGACAGGAAGGTGGATCTCTAAGTTCAAAACCAGCTTGGTCTACAGAGTCTAGAACAGCCAGAGCTACATAGAGAGACCCTGTCTCAAAACAACCAAACAAAAATATTTCATTTTATCTTATTTTATGTGTGTATGCCTGAGTGTATATATGTTCATCACATTCATGCAGGAACCTGTGGAGGTCAGAAGAGGGCATCAGATTTTCTGGAACTGGAGTTACAGATGGTCGTAAGCCACATGTGGGTGCTGGGAACTGGGTGCTGCATCCTGTGTCCTCTGAAAGAGTCAATGAGTGCTTTTAACTACTAAGCCATCTCTCCAGCACCTAGTTAGGTACTACTAATAGATGCTAATTAGTGTCTACTTATGGGTGAATTATCCTGAGTAAGACAGAGGCTAGAGTCAGAGTCTCTTGGTGGGTGGTTAAATGAGAGAAAGATACACAAAGGCTTTTATAGGTTTACATGTGCTCACTCTCAAAGGCACAGAGCAGGGTACATAGATCACACTCAACCTTTTATTATTTTGCTTATTATTTTCTTCTTTTGAATATGAGCTCTGAATAAATCAGCCAATCAGCAAGCATGGATGGACCTCTGTCTTCATTCAGCTAGCTAGGAGCCCTGGAGAAGTAAACAAAGGAACAGTATAAGAGAATAAGAAATGAGAGCTGTCTTGGGTGTAGTTGGGAGACTACATGAAAAGGACTCAGTAGGTCTCTATCCTCCTAAAATTTGAAGATTATATGGTAAAGCCAAACTAACCCACATAAAACAAGATCAGAGCCAGCAGTAAATGTGAGGAACATTCTGGAGGGATTTTGCACAGGGAGGTTGGTTTGTGCTGACCTTGAAGCATAGGAAGGCTTTAAATGGATACAGAGGGAGACACTTATCATCAGAAAGAACATGATGAGCAGAGGCCAGAGGAAACGACTCCTACAAGGCTCACACACATGTAACGTGGAGGTAGCTGCTGTAAAGAACCAACCAGATTCCAGTGGGAAATGTAGATGAGGGAGGGGAGTGGACCAAATGTGGTCCACATCTGCAGGGCCTTGAGAGCTAGTCAACCCCCAGTCTCGACACTTGGTCATATAGGAGGGCTCCTGTTAAAGAAGAGTCTTACCCTTTTTTTCTTCTAGAAATGATAATAAAATGAGCTTTTACTAAGATTCACCCTCATCCTCATCTTTAGATAACTGGGTCAGGATGTACCACAAGACCAAAGCAAGGGTCCCCAGAACAATGAGACCCCTGGTGTTTATGTTTTGCCATGAAGGGTTCTAGTCACATCTGGGTCCAGATTCCCATGAAAAGAGTCAACTTCTTGGAGGTGATTGAGTCATCAAAGAATACGGCTTAAAGAGATACCAAGATGAAAGGCTATGCCCTGCACTGAAAAAAATGTAGATACTCCTGAGTGGTCACTGTCCTGACACATGACTGGGGCCAATGGCCCTGGTGTCATTGCTGCCACACTTGCTGACCACAGAGAAGGTCAGTTTTAAGGACTTTTCTGACAGGTCACATGAAGAAACTGCTCCTTTGGAACAGATATTTACAAGGAGAGCAAAGCTCCCTGCAAAACTAAAGGTTAGTATAGGATCCCCAGTAACTCTTTAAACCAAAACAAACATGCAAGCAGGCCTTGTTTGCTCTGTACAGGGCTTGTCTCCTACCCTCAGTCACCTGATTTCCAAGGCTCCTGGTTGATTTCCTCCTGGGGTCAAAGATGAGAACAGGTAGCTGGTGCTCAAAAGACAGTGGATACTAGACTATAAGGGGAGTAGGGGTTACACTGTGGTTCCATTTTTAAATGGTGAGATTGTTGCTGGTTTGGAGAAGGTCAAGAAACTTGATCAGGGGCTAGAAAGACTGGCTACCAATTAAGAGCACTGACTTCTCTTTCAACAGACCAGAATTTGGACCCTAGAACCCCTAAGGTGGCTCACAATTGCCTGTAAGTCCAGCTCCAGGACACTCGCCATCTTCTTCTGGCCTCAGCAGGCACCTTCCTTCCCTCCAAAACACATGCATATACATACATAACAACAAAATAATAATCTTTTTAAAAAGAAAGAAGCTTGGGCTGGAGAGATGGCTCAGCGGTTAAGAGCACTAGCTGCTCTTCCAGAGGTCTGGGGATCAATACTCAATACCCACATAGCAGCTCACAACCGTCTATAACTCCAGTTCTAGGGGATATCACACCTTCACACAGATAAATATGCAATCAAAACACCAATGCATAAAAAATAAAAGTAAGTAAACTTAAAACAAGAAAAGAGAAAAGAAAGAAGCTTAATCAAACTGGGGATGTAATTCAGTTGGAAGAATGTTTGCCTAGCACACACAAAGCCCTGGTACCATGTAAAACTGGGTGTGTGATTCCGGCAGTTAAGAAATGGAAGCCAAGCCAGGAATGGTGGTGCACACCTTTAATCCTAGCATTCTGCAAAGCAGAGGCAGGAGCATCTGTGAAGGTCAACCTGGTCTACATAAAAAGAAAAAGAATTGGAATCACAAACAAGCTGGGCGGTAGTGGGGCATGCCTTCAATCCCAGCACTTGAGAGGCAGAAGCAAATGGATCTCTGAGTTGGAGGCCAGCCTGGTGTAAAGAGCAAGCTCCAGGACACCAGAGCTACACAGAGAAACCCTGTCTTAAAAAAAAAAAACAAAAAAAACAAAAAAAAAAAAACACTTTAAAAAAATTTTGATCAGGGAAATCCCCAAAGACTCTGTTTAAGGACTCTATATTAGTAGATGGGAAACAACACCAAATCTATTGAGGTCCAGATATCCAGCATGTTAAAAACAGCTTCTTGGTGTTTCTCCTTCAATCTTCCTTACCTTCCAGCTCTAAAACAGGCCTCCTCCCCTGAGTCAAGCCTGTTTGTGTAACCCCTGAGTGACCTGCCCTATGGAATTTGCAATCTTGCTTAGGGCACGGTATGAGTATGACGCAAACATACAGCGAAGAAAACAGTGCAGGCCATATGTAAGTGCTCAGGAATAAGAGACATTTTAAAAATGCAGGGTAGGGGTGGAACAGGCTTGTATGGCTCAGAATACACAGTGAAGGAGACCTTGCCGATAATCTGAAGTTCTTAGCCTGACTTCCTGTTCTTCTCCAAGCCTGAATCCACCATCTTTCCCCTCCTTACCTCCTAGGATTCATTTCTGCAATCAAACTGGCTCATGCCCATGTTCCTCTCACACAGCTGGGTTTTTCGTTTGCTTCATTTTGTCTGCCATTGAACGTAACTTCTGTCTTCTCTGCTCTTCCAATCCTTGTCATGTTCCAGCTCTGGCTCATGTTTCTCAAGAACCTTCCCAGCATGTGCCCTCACTCTCCCTGAACCCTCAGCAGGTAATGCCCAGAACTCATGGCCTGGAAGGTCTTCTTCCCATTTGTCCACAATCTTGCAACAGTTTCTTTTTTAAGACTTATTTTACTTTTATTTTATGTGTATTGTGTTTTGCCTGCATGTATGTATCTTACCGTGTGCATGTCTACACTCTCAGAAGAGGATGCTGGATCCCTTGGAACTGGAATTACATACAGTTATGAGCTGCCATGGGGGTGCTGGATACTGCACCTGGTCCTATGTAAGAACAGCCAGTGGTGATAGAAACTTTTTAATGCCCTGTGTATCATCTAAGGACCAGCAACACACTCATGGTTCTTGAATGACAGATACATCACTTATGTGGTACATGACCATGCATCTAAAGATTTTAGTGCTTTCACCTAAAGGCAGGCAGCAATAAAGGAATGAGAGCTAGGATCTAGCCCTACAGACACACCAAATCTACACACACACACACACACACACACACAATCTCTATCTCAACAGTGCTCAAGGCTGGGATCAGCTGCCAGCCTAGGAAGTTTTTTAGAAGCCATCACATGGGCAAGAGTCTGAGGAGCAAATGTTCTGTCGCATCCTGTCCTGAAGGCAGAGCCTGGACTTCAGTTTTATGCTCCAGGTTCTTTGCAAAGACCTAAAACATAGCAGACTTAATATATTTTGTCAATGGATACGCCCTTCATTTTCTTGTTCCCTTTTAGTCCTCGATCTTGCTCTTCTTTTCCCCTTCTTTCCTCCTTTCTCCAGGCCAATTCAGGACCTGTTGAGGTGACTGAGGCTAAAAGTAACTGAGGCCCCTTCTACAAAAGGGAAGGACTGCTTTTATCGTTACCAGATTCTGAGGGGGCAACAAGATACGACTAGGGTCAGTCAGATCCAAAGAGGTCAGGAGCTGGGACCTCAAGGTGCTAGGATGTTTCTTGAATTCTCTTTCATTCCTGACCTCATCTCTTCAGTCCTAAAGACGGCATTGTCTGTCCCTGTTATGAGCAGGTCTCTAGCAGCCTTCTTGATTCTGGTCTTCCCCAAAGAACAGTGTTCAGGCAGGACACAGCAATCAGTCAAACATGTAAGAGTTTAAGTACAGCAAGCTGGGAAGTAAGGAGACAACCTTGAGAAATACAGCAGACCAAACCAAGGCATGAAGCCTTATATTCCTGTCGTCCCCTTTCCTGTGCCACCTCCAGAGTGGCCCTCTCCATTAAAGGACCAGGCTTTTCTCAGAAATCCATTGTACTTAAATTTTACTCTAAGTAGAGTAAAAGATGCAAAAACAAATATAAAGGTTTAAGTATCCCCTAAAGCTGAATAGTATATGCTAGGAAAAATTGGCTAATAGCACTGTGGGCATGCTTCCCCACTGAGGAAATCTTGAAGTTGGTTTGGTCTGACCTAGCTAGAGTTGACTACACCAACTATTGTTCTGATGAGACAGGCTGACTCCATGACAGACTTCAAACTGGCAGTTCAGGAGATTAAGCCTAAAAATCCAGGCTTTAGGCAGCTAGTCAGAAACTACCTGCCATCAAAAACTGCCCCAATACTTGGTCTGAAGCAAGGATAATGGGTCAGCAGTTTCTAACCAGCCTCCACACTTGCCATGGAATGTCCTTAGAGATAGAGCAAGACAAAGTCCACCTACCCTGGAATTCCCCTAATGCGCTTTAAATCAGGCCTGTGAGCTCACTTGGTTGTCTCTCTATCTTGGTAATGGGAGACCCCAGCATGCTGGACTTCTACAGAATAAAACATTCTTTGGATTTTCATATAATTTAAGTCCAGGGTATCATTCTTCCGTGAATCATGGACCTCTTACCCGCTCACAGTACTCTCATTCCTTCCAGAGTCCAGCTGATGAACCCCAAATCTGAGACATCTGACTCTTGAGCCCTTTAAGAATAGCTAATGGCTGTTCTCACCTACACCCCCATTCTTCTACCTGGCTATTTCTAAGAACACCTAATATTGCAAGAACTCTGCCCTTGAGAACTGAGGAACACACTGCTGCTACAGGAATGGCCTTTGCAGAGCTCATGCATAAATATTCATTTTCTTTAACATCAAAAATACATCCTATTTAATCCCAGCACTTGGGAGGCAGAGGCAGGCGGATTTCTGAGTTCAAGGCCAGCCTGGTCTACAGAGTGAGTTCCAGGACAGCCAGGACTACACAGAGAAACCCTGTCTCGGAAAAACCTAAAAAAAAAAAAAATACATCCTAGCCAGGTATGAAGTACTCACCTCTAATCCCAGCATATGGGAGGCAGAGGCAGGCAGATCTCTGAGTTGTAGGCTAGCCTGGTCTACATAGTGAGTTCCAGGCCTGTCAGGGCTACACAGAAGAACCTTGTCTCCAAAGCAAACAAAACATACACTCACTTAGTTTTTAGCCTTGGTCCCAGTTGTCAGGTAACTGACTGATACTGTTTCCCAATGGAAGCTTCCTGGTCAAGGGTGGGGACAGGTCCAGAGAGACAGTAAGCAGAGAGACACAAAGCATCTTTCTATGCTCACCTCTTTTCCCAGGTATTCTGTTCCACACTGTCCACAGATCTCATCAGATCAGGGGAGTCTGTTTCTTCTGCCTTCCTGATGTGTGGGTAAGTGGAGGTTGGATGAGGCTGTACCAATTCTCGATGCTAATTCATTATTAACTCTAGCTAAGAATGTTGCCTGAGTCTTGGGAAGCAAGTGTCTGTTCTCAAAATGTTGAGCGCTGCTTTAGGGGATCACTTTCATGACAAATACTCAGAACAGAATACCAGTGGATTGGATATCAAATAATAGATGCCATATGTTGTGGGCAGAGATAGAGACAAGAATAGTCATTGAGGAAAGAACAAAGGAAAACTCACCAAGGTGCCAGAGAGGGTGTCTCTAAACTGCAGAATTGGGGTGTCCTTCCTTCTGTGCCATCTAGCTGTTTACTATGAACAAGCATGGATCTTAGCGTAGGTGGGGGAATCATCTTTCAAGACTGTTTTCCAAATGCAGAATATGTTTCCTCATGACGATGTCATCACATGAGGAAATCTCAGCAAAAGCTGAGAGACAAACACAATGACTCATATCTGTAATGCCAGCACTCGAAAGGCTGAGGCAGGATTGTCACAAATTTTAGGTCAGCTTGGGCTACGTAGTGAATTCCAGACCAGCTTGAACTATGCAGTAAGACCCTGTCTCAAAAAAACAAAAACAAAAACAAAACAAACAAACAAACAAACAAAACCCTAATGTAATATAAGAAAACCCAAGAAGAAGGAGGAGGGGGAGGGGGAGAAACTGGGCAGTTTGTACAAAGGCCTTCAGCTACTGCTAGCCTGAGACACAGGCTCTCCTTATTGTCCAACACAGGCTCCAGTGAAGATCTTAACTTTAATTGAGGACAGAAGGTGAGTTGAAAGCCACATGAGAGAAATTGTTCAGACACTCAGGTCTGCAGGAAGCAAGCTCAGAGACAATCCCAGGCGGCCAAGCACAGGTTACCACCCAGAACTTGCTCTAGAGATGCTTGGGGAGTCAGAGAGAAGCCAATTAAAGAAGCCCAAAAGGAGCTATCTGATACAACATGGAATCTGCCCCAACTCCAGAGCTGGCAGGTTTCCAAGGCAGGTCAACCTCCAGCTCAGCTCAGAGACTCCCACTCCTCTACAGCTCCAAGCTTCCTACTCATTTTCTGACTGCGTTCCTAACTGTCTTTCTGTCTCTCTCATCTCCCGCCTCAGCCTCCAGCCCCAACCCCACACTCGTTGCATCACCCTCAACTGAGCTTGTTTCCCCAGGGCATGCAGCTGTGGCCGGCTGCCCTGGTGACAGTCACACCCCAGCTTTGGAAAGGGAACTAATTCATGAGGTCAGAGAGGAAGCTAGGGTGAGGCATGGTGGGGGCAGGGCAGACACCAGAGCTTCTGCTAGACTCCAGGAACAGCAGAGAGTGACTGAGCATGCCCGTCCCCACACCCTCCACACCCCCATATGTCTGTTGTCTCTTGAGGAACTCTAAGGTAGGGGTTGGAGGGTAAGGTTTCTGAGGAGAGAAGATGTCAGAATACAGGAGAGAAAGGGGCAGGTGTAGAAATGTGGTAACAGACCAAGCTCAGCACTTGGGAGACAGAGGCAGATAGATCTCAATAGATTCCAGGCCAGCTAGGGCTACATGGTGAAACCCATCTCAAAATAAGTAAAGTGTGGCTAACCTTATGGGGAACACTGCCCACTTCCCCCTACCCCCATCATCCTGTCCTCAGGATGAGAGTCCTCAGGAAATGATAAAGAATAATGACAGGTAGTTTAAAGAAGTTTAACTCCGCCGGGCAGTGGTGGTGCACGCCTTTAATCCCAGCACTTGGGAGGCAGAGGCAGGTGGATTTCTGAGTTCGAGGCTAGCCTGGTCTACACAGTGAGTTCCAGGACAGCCGGGGCTACACAGAGAAACCCTGTCTTGAAAAACCAAAAAAAAAAAAAAAAAAAAGAAGAAGAAGAAGAAGAAGTTTAACTGCACACATAAGAGCTGTGTGTGTGTGTGTGTGTGTGTGTGTGTGTTTTCTTTTGAAACAGGGTCTTCCAGCTCCAGAGGCAGAGGCAGGTAGATCTTTGAGTTTAAGGCCAGTCTGGTCTACAGAGCAGTTCCAGGACAGTCAGAGCTACACAGAAAAACCCTGTCTCCAAACAAAAACAAAAAAAAACAGACAAAAAAAAAAGATTTTTTTTTTTTTAAAGAAAGAAAGAGGTTCTTTTTATATGCCCCAGGCTGGCCTGGACTTAAGCTAACTCTTCCTAGGCTACAACAGTGAATTAAAGGTTTGCTCAAGCAACCTCGTGAGAGCCTTTCTCAAAATCAAAACAGGACTGAAGATCTGGGGATATAATGTAGTGCTTGCCTAGCATATGTGAGACCCCGTACTCAGGATCCAAAAACTAAATTCCTAGCTAATTAAAGTTAAAGATTCAGGGGGGTTCATCAAGTCTTGGAGGATTCAGAGCCATTATGATTCTCAGCTGGATATGATACCATCTGCTCTTTGGTCCTTATTGTCCCCAAATTTTCTTATAGAAAATTTGATCCATATATGATAAAAACCTGTCACCCACCATCTCCATGGCAATGACATATTTGGTATGGCAGCATGTTGTGCCAATAAGAACACAAACTTCAGAACCAGTCACTTGGCAAATGCCTGGGATGAGTTTTAGCTGGGCAAACATCTGTAAAGCAGGCAGACTGGGCTCCGCCATGCACAGTTGTGAGAAACAACGGGAAGGTCTGTGGTCCCTACTGAAGCTCAATGCCTGGCATGTACTTGGTACTCAGTAGGTGTGCTTGTCAGGTTTTGTCAGCTTGACACAAACCTAGACATATCTGGGGAGAATTAATCTTAGCTGAGAATGTGCCTCTATACGATTGGCCTGTAAGCAGCAAGTCTATAGGGCATTTTCTTAATTAGTGGTTGGTGTAGGAGGGTCCAGCCCATTATGGACAGTGCCACCCTTAGACAAGTGGTCCTGGGTGGGGTGTTTAAGAAAGCAGGCTGAGCAAGCCATAGGGAGCAAGCTAATAAGCAGCATTCCTCCATGACCTCTACATCAGTTCCTACCTCCAGGTTCTTGCCTTGCTTCCTCCTCTGACTTCCCTGGATGATGGACTATAAGTCGAAGGATGCAATAAACCATTTCCTGCCTACGTTGCTTCCAGTCATGTTGTTCTATCACAGCAATAGAAACCCTGACAGAAACCATAGAGGAAGGCTATCCTATCAGAAGTCAGTACTCTCTACAGTACTTCACTCCAAATACAGCTATTGTGAATGGTGGGTTGACTAGGTCTATACCACTCCGAATGAACCCCGTCCTGTCTAGTCTCAGAAGAATTAGTGTAGTGATAAACCATGCCTCCAAGAACAGAGTCAGAACTATGGTATGGACTGTGGCTCAAATTCTACCAGCTGCTTTTTAACCCCTTTAGGTAGGAGGGAGGCGTCTGTCAATCCACTCAGAAAATAGAGGCTGGAGGTTTAGAAGTTCAGGGTCATTCTCAGTTATAGGTTGACTTTCTGGCCAGCCTGGGATAATGAGATTCTGTCTCAAATAAACAACAATAAGAACAAAACCCACATGAAACACACATCTTTAATATTTCAGTGTCCACAGGTGGTTTCTCCGGAAGGCAGCCACACTCATTCATTTACATGTCTTCTATGGCTGCTGTGGTGTTTCAGTGGCAGAGCTAAGTAGGTGCCATAGAACCCCTGAGGTTGACAAAGCTTAATATCTTTTTTGTCTTTACAGAAAAGATTGGTCAGTCCTCCATTAGGATCAATAGGCCAATGCCAGCCCAGACTGTGACTTTTTTTTTTTCCTCAGTCACCAGAAAGTCCTCACCAGCACACACACTCTCTCCTTGGCTCATTCATCAGGATGTTGTTAACACCAGCTGGCCTCCACTGTGGAAAGCATAAGACAGGATTAGGCTGTAAAATATGACTGTTATTTTCTGAGTAAGCATGGGGGGGTGCAATTCCAGTCACCCCTACTGAAAAGAGCTCAGTGTGCTCTTTGTTCTCCCAGCCCTTGATCTCTCATTCTTATTACAATTTCTCAGGGCCTGCTGTGTCCTATTTGAACTGGCTCAGCCAGGGGGAGAGGGGTGGGAGAAAAGAAAAGAAAAGAAAAAAAAAGAGTTGGGCTTTGTCCACACCTTCAATCAGACTGGAGAGAGATCAAAAAGAAGAAAATGAGGAAGAAGAAGCATTAAAATAAAACTTACTTAGTGTTGCCTGTATTCCAGGCACTTGGGTGAAAGATGGTAATTGTCTTCATTATTGTTATCAGGACCAAAGACAAGGTGGGGAAAAGACAGTTTATTTGGCTTATACTTCTACATCATCATTCAACATCGATAGAAAGTCAAGGCAGGAACTCAAACAGGGCAGGAACCTGGAGGCAGGAGCTGATTGATACAGGGACCATGGAGGGATGCTGCTTACTGGCTTGTTCACCATGACTTGCTCCAGCCTACTTTCTTATAGAACCTAGCCCAAGGGTGGTTCCCACCCACAACAGGCTGGGCCCTCCCCCATCAATCACTAATTAAGAAAATGTCTTAGAGGCTTACTTACAGCCAGATCTTTGGAGGCATTCTCTCAATTGAGGCTCCTTCCTCTCTAATGGCTCCAGCTGGTGTCAAGTACAGCACAGTACTGAATAAGGAAAAGTCCCCGAGAGAGCAGAAGACAAAAGGGAAAAGACTTCATTAAACAACATAATGAATGCTATAATGGAGTATGCACAGCATGAGGGAGGAAAAGGTAGTTCATGTGTTATGGTCCTAAAGAGGAATGTTAGAAGAAATCATGGAAAGGTCACAGCCTTGGCCCAAGAGGCCCTGAATAATGAAGAAGCTGCCAAGGTTGGAGGAGAGGGCAAAGACCTCAGGATCACGTGGACATTTGAGCAGGAGGGCTGGACAGGAGCAGGACTCCAGGAAATAAACTGGGATTACACTTAAGGGACTCTGTCTAGGAGCAACTCTCTACCCTAGAAGAGATGGAAAGTCTTCAAAGATTTGAAGAGAGCACCAAGAGAGTCAAGTGTGTGCTTTCAAGGTTACTAGAGGGATTCACTGGCAAATCCTAGAGAAAGTCTGAATTTAAGTAAACAAATGAGGTCTGGGAAAGATGGCTCTATACTTAAAGGTGCTTTCTGCTCTTCCAGAGAACCCAAGTGCAGTTCCCAGCACCCACATTAGGCAGCTCACAACCACCTGTATCTCCAGCATCTCTTGACTTCATGGGCACCTGCATACACATGGCATTCATTCATACAAGTATATACACATGAATAAAATAAAAATAAAATTTAAAAGTAAATAAACAGGTCATGAGTGACAGAAGGTTGGTAAGAAGAAAGATTATGGTGTAGACTTCATATCATACTAAGCTTAGTTAGATGAAGGATAAGAAAGAGAAAAGGGATGAAGTCTGGTCTCTGAAATGGGCATCTAGACAGATGTTGGTGCCCAGTTTTGGTAAGAGTAAATGACAAAAGACCAGTATTTCAACTGAGAATGAAAAACTACTTGGACATGATGAATCTGGTAGTTGACTTGTAACATGGTAGTTGGGGTTATCCAGGTCTAGTAGGTAGTCATTGATACTGTAGGGCTTCTGCCCAGAAATGTAGGCACTACAGATAGGCATTTAAGAATCATTAAGAGCCTGGTCTACAGAGTGAGTTCCAGGACAGCCAGGGCTAAACAGAGAAACCTTGTCTCAAAAAAAAAAAAATCATTAGGAAGCAGGGAGACTAGCAAGAAGGCTCATAGAAAAAAACAAAACAAAACAAAACAAAACAAAACAAACAAGCAAAAAAAAACAGCGGCTCTTCCAGTTCCAAAGGACCTAGGTCCAATTCCCAGTATCTACATGGCAGCTCACAATCATCTGTAACTCCAGTTCCAAGGTTTCTGATCCCCTTTTCTGGACTCTGCAGACACCAGGCATTAATGTGGTATACAGGCATACATGCAGGCAAAACACCCATAGACATAAATTTAGAAGGAGGACAATGAGAAGAAGGAAGAAAAGGTCAGACAAGAAGGAGGAGGAAGAGGAGAAGAATTGATTGTTCTGGGTCAAGCATGATGACTATGCCTTTAATCACATCATTTGGAAGACAGAGGAAGGTGGATCTCTGTAAGGTCAAGGACAGGGTTTTGGATGATAACAGCCCTCATAGGCTCATATGTTTGAATATTTGAGGTTTCAGATGACTCATGCATTTCCCAGTGTGCTTTCCACCTCCTCCTTGTATTTAGAGACATGAGCTCTCAGCTGACCCTGCCACCATGTCTTCACCATCACAGACTCTGACTCCCTGGAACCATAAGCCCAATTAAACACTTTTTATTTTATAAGTTATTCTGGTCATAGGGTTTTATCATAGCAATATAAAAGTAACTAATACACAGGGTTACATAGAGTCTTAAATAATAATAATAATAATAATAGGGCCAGCGAGGGTCAAGTATTTGCTGTTCAAGCCTAACTACCTGAGTTTAGTCCCTAGAACCCACATGTCTTAGTCACTGTTTTGCTACTGTGAAGAGACATCATGAGCATGGCAGCAACTCTTATAAAGGAAAGCATTTAATTTGGGTTTACTTACAGTTTCAGAGGTCTAGTCCATTAATAGCATGGCAGCACACAGGCAGACATGGTGCTGGAAGAGCTCAGAGTTCTACATCCAAATCCACAGGCAGCAGGAAAGAGAGAGACACTGGGGCTGGCTTGAGCATTTGAAACTCCAAAGCCCACCTGCAGTGATACGCTTCCTCCAAAAAGGCCATTGAAAGGTTTTCATGCGCAGCTTAGAACAGATCACAGCAGATCAAATGGTTCCACGAGGGGAGGTTTATTAAGAGAGTGGGAGAATGGGAGGAAAGAGAGTAGTAGAGAAGTGGAGGCCGGCCATGACCACGTAGAGAGGGGGAAGGGAAGGGAGGAGGGGACCAAGAGAGAGAGGAGGGGCCAAGCAGCCCCTTTTATAGTGGGCAGGGCTACCTGCCTGTTGCCAGGTAACTGTGGGGAGGAACATACCTGGGCGCTGTCAGATAACTGTGGAGGTGGAGTTTAACAGATTACTAACAGCCATACCTTATAATTCCTGTCAAGTACGACCACTCCCTAATGACCAAACATTCAAATATATGATCCTATAAAGACCATTCCTATTTAAACCACCACAGATGAGGAAAAACAGAACTCAGAAGAAAAGGGCACCAATGCCATAGAGAACAGCCCCAAACCTACTCCTTCTCTGGAGAGAAGGCACAGAGAAATAAAATGCAAAGATCAAGAATCTCCTCAGATCATGGATTCCCACAAGGCCTACTCAGAGAGTCACAAAAATCCATTGGGTCTCTTTCCAGGACATGGGCCCAGAGCTAGTGAACTGGGAAGCAGGGGTGATTTAGAGTCAGATGGCTGGTTTTTATAAGTACCAAAAAGAACCTGCTGTGCTGCAGAGGAGTGGGGACCTTGCCTCAGAGGGACAAGATGGAGTCATGGGAACTTGCTGGGCTCCCAAGAACTGGAATTGGAGAAGAGGACACATACAGGAAGCAGCATTCCTGGCATTTTTCTGCTGTCTGTTCTTCATCCATTCCCTTCTCTCTTTCTCCAACACCAGTTGTCTGCCCTGGAAGACATCTGGGTGCTGTGATTTGGAAACAGACCAGCTGATTCTTGTAATTCTTCAAGGTGTGGCATTGGGTTTTTCACTAAATCCAAGTGGGTCTTGTGAGAACTTGTGATTTGCAGGGCTTTCCCTCTAGCAGAAGTGTTCCTCCATTAAACATCCTGCTGTGGGCAGGACTGAAGCCATAAACCCCACTGCATGGATTTCTCTGGAAAGAGGTCTGCCATGATCTGGGTAAGAGCCAGCTCTCTCTGCAGCATATGGCACAGTGCCACCAAAGAAGAAAAACAGTGGCTAAACTCCCAAGCATCACTTCTAATACAAGCTTTTATTATTGCTTAGCTTGAGCCAAACAGAACGGAATTTAGAATAATAGGGTGTCAGGCCACTGGCAAGCTGGGATCTCCTCCTCCTCCTCCTCCTCCTCCTCCTCCTCCTCCTCCTCCTCCT